>NC_091933.1:7867268-8467268 GCF_041260155.1 Ptychodera flava | reverse complement strand
TTTTGCGATTTGGTAAATAGAAATAAATCCATAAGATGTCAAGTTCTCGATATGTTGCTTGTTAAACGACTCTACATGTTATTTTTTCAGCTGCAAAATATCAAACGGATGTATTACCCATGATCCTGGTGGTCGTGCTATGTAGACGCAATGCAGATTGGCCTCTTCCATGGTCTTCCTAATTTGCATTGCGATAAATTCGCCCGTTTCGTTCAGCTGTCGGAACAATTTACATTCGGAGCTCTTAAGAGCATCACACCTGGAAATAAAAAAAGTACATGATATTTACAGAATTTTACCGTGTCAAATTTAGCTGGTGCGATTTGTTGGTGTCCAGCAATACTTTTATTTTCAAATCAAATTCACACCTTTGGTGTAAATGCTTAACGTGAATTAAGAAAATTTCGCATGTTCATACAAGCCGAACAATTATTCAGACACCTTGCCTCTACCAACAAACCAAATGACAGTCTGATTTGTAGTTTTCAATTTCCCCCAATTTGCATATGTTTGCGATGTTCATTTCAAACTCTCTGCAACATGTGTTTTTGCAGAGACGGGATGTCTATTCTAATAATGTACGCAGTCAACTGGCACTTATTTCATCGGTCAAATCTGGTCTTATCTAAAACACTGCCTCTCAAGTCTCTTCCTCGAAACGAGAGAGAGAAAAGAGAGAAAGAAAAGAGAGAAATTCACACATCTTAAATGACAGACGATGCTCGTGAGCATGCTGATAACATTAAAACGGGGGAGGGGCACATTAAACGCATGAAAGGGTATACTCCGTACAATATGTGTTTTACAGCCGTTCCTATCCCAATGTCCGCACAAGTTGTGGGCGACTGAAAGACTTGGACAGTCATTATGCCTGTTTACATGAAAGTTGACATTTTACCATAGTAATGAATTTGTCGTAGATGTTTTAAGACCTCAGACTCTCTTGAAACATTTATATCGAGATGTTTTATGACTGAATGCTATAATTGCTGTCTGTTGTGTTCTAGTGTATGTAATAATTGTCATTTTGCTGGAGTCCTTTACCGGCCCTCATGACTGTTGACTCATCAAAAATAAATAAATAAATAAATAAATAAATAAATAAATAAATAAATAAATAAATGAACTTCTTCGAGTCCAAGGTTTCCAAACTTCGGGAAGGCCGTGATGGATGTTCTGACGCCTGGAAGGACGACGTGTTACCGAGTCACACCTTCACCAATTTTGCTGCAGAATCAGTTGACGATGTTACTACACTAATAAAGCAGTCGTCCTCAAAATCATGTGACCTTGACGTGTTGCCATCGAAGTTCGTTCAAGACTCTATCGATCTTCTCGCACCATTCCTCACTCAACTTTTCAACGCATCACTTTCATCTGGCATTGTTCCAAGTCACTTTAAATCAGCTATAATTCGGCCATTGTTGAAAAAAATCACATCTTGACGAGAATATCTTGAAGAACTACAGACCTGTGTCCAATCTACCTTTTCTTTCCAAAGTTCTTGAGCGAATAGTTGCCCAGCAGTTATACGATCATCTCAACAGGTATCAGCTTTTCACAAGATGTCAGAGTGCATATCGTGCCAACCACAGCACTGAGACTGCTCTACTACGCGTCCATAAAGACGTTATGCTTGCCCTGAATCAAAAGAAGGATGATCTTGCTTGATCTGTCCGCCGCATTTGATACGATCGACCATGATATTTTATTACATCGCCTCCGATCTAGATTTGGCATCACTGGTACAGTACTTTCGTATTTTCGATCATATCTTGCCCATCGCAGTCACCGTGTCAAGGTTGGGACTGTGTTTTCTCATCATTCGCAAGTGAAGTATGGCGTTCCACAGGGATCCGTTCTCGGGCCAATTTTATTCACGCTCTACACAGCACCACTAGAGGATATTAGTCGGCCATGATCTTGATTGTATGATGTATGCTGATGATACACAGATGTACATTATCTGTAATAAACCTGAC
This sequence comes from Ptychodera flava, assembly GCF_041260155.1. Lineage (NCBI taxonomy): Eukaryota > Metazoa > Hemichordata > Enteropneusta > Ptychoderidae > Ptychodera > Ptychodera flava. The sequence continues at coordinate 8,465,286 of NC_091933.1, read as the reverse complement.
GAAGTAAGTGCCGGAGTTGAAACGTGTGTTGATGATATTCGCGGATGGATGAGAAGTAACATGCTGGTGCTGAACGATAACAAAACTGAAGTTGTTCATTTTTCATTAGACTTAAAAAAAGATGCAGCAGAACTGAATAGCCTCAGGATTGGTGAACTTATCATCACTCCCTCTCCTTTCGTTCGGAATCTTGGTGTTATTTTCAACAGGGATGGCTTTATGTGTGACCATATCAGTCAGCTATGTAGGATCGCATATTTCTCTTTGTCAAAAATAGGTAAAATTCGTAAATTACTGGACAAGCCCACGACAGAGAAACTCATCCACGCATTCATTACCTCAAGACTTGACTATTGCAACAGTCTGTTTTATGGCATTTCAAATGACCAGTTAAATCATTTGCTCTCTGTTCAGAATGCGGCAGCCCGTCTAGTCACAGATACGCGAAAATATGACCACATCACTCCCGTTTTATTTGATTTACACTGGCTACCTGTGAAAGCTCGAATACATTTCAAGATTTTACTAACTACTTTTAAGATTGTCAGATGTGATGCACCTCTGTATTTGACTGATTTAATTGACCTGTATGTACCGGCAAGAGATTTACGATCTTCTGAGAAATTGCGTGTGACTCCTCCACGCGGCTATTTTAATAAGTCCTACGGTCAGAGAGCTTTTTCGGTATGTGCTCCTTTGCTATGGAATGCACTGCCTTCGGAAATTCGTTGCGCCAGAAATATTGCATCTTTTAAACGTTTTTTAAAGACCCACCTTTTTACTAAATTTTACTCGTAATTGTAGTTTTTCAAGTTTTTAACTGTCTTCTTGTATCTTTTTAACAGTTGTGTACAGCGCACTGAGACGTTTGTGGAGTGCGTTTTTTAAGAATTAAATATTATTAAAATATTATTAAATAAATAAGAAAATAAATAAATAAATAAATAAATAAATAAATAGATAAAAACATCAATGTCAATATATGACATGCAACATCACGCTGTCACAGCACGCACTCGCTATATATGCTTACAAAGCATGTGCTCTATGCAGGGATAAAATATACCTCCATTTTCTCTATAAATATACCGAATGACACAACTACAGAAGTGACAGCATGCAATTACAGCACTGTACATGTAATTACCTCATCAAAATATCGCAGTGTCTGAAACGTGATGTCAGATATTTTTATGTCGTTAATAATATCACCATATACCCTGTTTATGATATTATGTTTACCCATGTCTGCTCGAAGAGTACCAATGTCATACCCGTCCACTCTATGTAAGACAATTGTCCCATGAAACACTATCACAGTTGTCAAGATCTGTCTTCTCTTTCTATATCTCGAACATTGCACATTCTTTGAAATTGACAGTAAGATTACTTTTGACATGACTTCATAATTACGAAAGATACATAATGGTGAACAAAAGCCGTTGATGAGCTATTGACTCACATCTTTTGGTTTACACCATTGTCCGCATTTTGTACTATGTAAGACGTGCGGTAATGTAATTTCATAAGCTATCTTTGTGAACTTGTTTATTCATAGCTGGCATCCTCTGTTTAATTTCCTACCCACGCTTTTGTTCAAAATGAAATACGATACTAAAAGTTTGGTGACTGTTGTTCACGAAAATTGACATAAGTATACAATAACTATCGTTGATCTTATTTTTCATGAAAGTAAGATAATATTTTTCATAATGTAGTTTTGATGTTTCCAGTAACGTCGTCTAGTGACTGTAGGCAAAGGTCAATGCAATGCCCCCATTCCGCGGAATCGGCTGGCCTGACTTTGACGAAATATGAGACATCAAAAGAGGTTCAAAAATCAGTATCATTTAAGGTACGTGAAGGAAACGAACTGTGTTATGACAATCACAATAGGGTCGCCTTTAAAGCACTGCTTAGTGGTGGCGAAATTGCAGTTTCCAGTTTATTCTGCGTCACAAATGGTGTTTTGATAAATGGGAATCTCCCAATTGCATATCAATGGCGCATCTGGTGGCCAGTGAACACAATTGACAAAAGTCGCTTATATAATCCCAAAGCCGCTAGCCGTGATTCGGTTCGTTAACAACGAGTACACAGGCCAATTAGGCATTATTTGTGATGATTTTTCCTCTTATGATCAAAAATTCATTATGAATATTAATAAATTATTAATATGAATGTTACAGAATATTAAAACTTTTTTTAACAAACAATGTCGTCCATTTTTTGTAAATACCGTCTGGAAAACCCATCGTTGTTATAATTATGATTATTAATAAATTATGATTATGATTAATAAAGTAATTTTTTACACATTGTAACCTGCTTACGTAAACAACCCTCTGGAAACCCATATTTCGTTCATAGTCTATGCAAAAACATACAAGCGACACCATTGCCCACGTTCAGTCTAGAGTTACTACACAGTGTATACTCTGAGTAATGAGCTATTGGATAGCTCCAGTATTCTGTGGAGCATCACTAAATTTGGAAATGACAAGGACTGGTAGATGCATCATGCAGGCCTTCCCAAAACACATCCTGACATTTCTTGATTATTCAATATATACAAATCGTGAAAAATGTTACCTCTGTCCATCTGCAATTTCCTATAATTTTTTGTCTTTATTTTTAAATTGTAATCACAGCTTGTGTAGTTATTCTGAAATTCACTTTGCTGGTCCCTAGGGACAGATGTTAACATTCAGATACTTAAGGTGGAGCTGCATGTTGCCAACACAGATTTTTTCAAAGCAATATTTCTCATCGAAGATGACAAGGAAACCCTCTCATACTATATATTTTCCAAAAAGCAGAGACTCTAAAGTTTAGTATGGTAGCAGTAGTTTACTCAAAGGATGAAGTGGGAGTATATTTGGGGTAAAAACCCTTAATAAAAATTAATTTAAGTCAAAAACTTGACGTTATTTTCTGAAATGTAATATTTCACTTGAAAGAAGAGTATATGTAGAAAAAACAACTATTGTATTTTGCATTATCTATCCTCATTCTAAAATGGCGGGGGTTTAAATACTGACTCTCAAAAAATTGATTGAAGTCATGATAAGCAAAATTAAAATGCCTCCTATTCAAAATGTAATATCTGTATTGCCAACGACATTAAATAGTCGTTTTGTTAAATAGTATCTAAAGAACATAATGTGAAAATTTCAGAAAATTTGATCCAGCCAGAGTGGAGTTAAATTCTCTGGAAATTTCAAAATTGGGAGGAAAAAGAAGCCAGGAAATCGGGTGATTGTTGGAAGTGTTTGCAGGTAATATCTTTTACAATTTCCACCATTGTTTAACAACTAAGGCAATCACTCAGCCTGCCCCTACCGAGATTCTACCAAGAAATGCTTGAATCCTGGTCGGTATGCAATGTTGAGGTCAATGACTCTGAGATTGACATTACTTGTCAAACAATTTGGAACAACAGAAATGTTCTAATTGGAGGGCATTCTGTCTATAATCCAAAGCTAAGACAGAAAGGGTTTGAATTTATATTCGATTTACTTACCGAGGAGGGGTATCTGTCATGGGAAAAATTAACCAACAAAAACCTCCTTCTTTATGGAGCAATCACATGTCTCAGAGTTAGGTGGCCGGAGCCATTGCTGGTTGAACCGGTGTTTAAAGATGAATATGAATATGTGTTTTTTAATTGTAACTTTCGACCCTCCCACAAAGTTACCAGGGAGAGCATCAGAAACGCCATTTACAGTAAAGAGGAACTAAGTCCAATTAATGAACGATATTATGAAAGAGAATATGACTTTACTGGACCATGGTCTCCCATATATAGTCTACCATTTAAGGTAGCCATAGACACAAAAACACGTGAATTCCAGTTCAAACTTCTTCATCATATTCTATACACAAACTACGATTTATCTAGAAGAGGCATGGACCAATCACCGCTCTGTTCATTCTGCCAAAACAGCAACGAGACACTAGATCATCTTTTCTACACCTGTAAATTCACTGAGACCTTCTGGAACGAGTTTCACACATTTTTCGAGGCATCTCTCAGTTTGTTCACGAGACATAACTTAAATGAAGTGCTCTTTGGCGTTGACGGTTACTCTGACATTCATAATCACTTGCTACTGTTAGCCAAAAGACACATCTATGCCATGAAAATGAAACAGAGTAAACCACACTTGCAGCTTTTATGTTGCAAGTGAAATTCAACTACCATCTAGAGTACGAAATAGCTCTGGAAAAAGACAAATTAGAGAGACATTGCAACAAATGGATTTCAATTTTACACAAAATTGTAGATAACTAAGCACTGTACTTCATTTTTATCTTAAATTCATGTTACTAAAAAATGTTACCAATAAAACAATTTTAAATACAAAAAAAAACAAAAACATACGGGACAGAAGACTGGAGTTAATGAAATCACACATGAAGTGAATATCTCAAAACAAAATTTATCTACGTAGGTTTGAGTTACAGCTGAAAAATTTTGTTTTCTTCATTAAATATTTTATCAAATTACATACAACAGGTATGCCATTGGCATTACCAGTACTTTCTTTTCAATTAAAACTCAGTTCAAAAGAAAATGTTAAATTTAACCTACAAATGTACGTATTAAACTGATGTTTGACAAACATTGACAATGCATTATCTGACGCGTAGCAGTAATGTATTAGTAAATAACTTACACATAACCAGAATACAAGTACATATCCATGCATACTCAGGTTTCTACTCGTATACTTCCACTAATCCATTCATACCATACATTCTATGCAGCAGAATAATTATTAAACCGTCTATGAAAGCCGGGCCATAATTAACCGCCGTAGGCGACAGCTCTGGAGACCACTGAAGACACAATTGTCTGAGGGTAAATGGCAACAAATTATTTTATTATTGTCTTTATTGAAGCAATTTTTCCCAAGCCAACTGGGTAAACAACTTTTTAATATAAACGGCCAGCAAGCAACATTTTTTTTTAAATTCTCCAGTCCCTCCCAAATCAAATAGGCCATCCTTTATAACCGAAACTGTGTAACGAGGTCAATACTCTATAAATCTCTCCGCTGCATATAGTCAAAGGGTTACTGTAGTACCAGCTGCTGTTGTATAGGTGTCGTGTCGCAGTCTGTTCTCAGTTGTTGTTTATGAGGTGCAGAGGTCAGGGTTTAACTACTTGTCGTTAAATGGCTATGCAGTACAGATAACACTGGCAAGGTCGATAAATAATTAAAATATGGCAGTGGATAGTTTACGAGGTGATTTGTGCTAATCCGAACGGCATGGGTGTGTGTCTCGAAGCGCATAACGAACGTCAGAACTCTGCCCAAACGTTGCCAGGGACCCCTACGACCGATGTAAACACTGTATCTAGGGTACGTTGGCGATTGATGAAAGTTAAAATATGTTTGTTCACAATGAATATCGTCAAATTTGAATGTTACTGGTATGTTGAATTGATGCATCTAGATATCATGCATGACACAGATTGTTTGTAAACAACAAAGTCGCACACGCGCAGTTCCGACGACAGCCTCCCTTTAGTTATGCTGCCTTGTTCTCTCGCATTTGTGCGTTGAATAATTGGGTAAGGTATGGAAACGTTATTAAAGGCTATCCTACCATGGAACACTTTATACGTCGTATGGCATGCTTTCCTTGTTTTAGATAGAAATAACTCATGTATTGATAAAAGATATCAATACAACTACAGACAAATACCTCTGAAAAGCATAGACAACAAAAGGCTCTGTTCTGATAAAGTATTTAAAACATAATAGCATGTCTGGTAAATAAGTGATAAAATTATCAATAGTGTCGTCATTACAGGTCAAATATCTTCAATACTTTCTTGAAATATATAAGATGCCACGCCTACCTAACGCACATTGTTATGTCTGTTGTAACTAAACGGGAGAGACTGGTTGAACCTTTATGAGGTGACAATGTGTATTACTCCAACTCGACGACTCGGAACAGATTTGCATTCAAAGACGAACGTTGACAGACTGTGCTCTTCTTGTCACGTTGAATATGTGTTCGTGGCAATTTATGACATTTCAAAAGTAAAATGCATCTATTTGCCTACTAGAGTTGCATGGAGGTAAATTAAATATACTTTTTACCTCCCAGGTAGTTGTAAGTTGAAAATGGCATAAATCTGACACTGAAAAAATTACATCGAATACTCTTTGACTTTCTAGCCGGGACAGACGTGAGGCAAATCTCTCAATTTTAGGGGACATCAAGTTAGATGACGATGAGGAAGTGGGGTAAGATTCACCCTCGAACCGCCTTTGTTCTCGCAGCCATAAAACGAACAGCCTTTAAACCCCGGCTCGAAAAGGCCCGGGATAGTGATGAACTATGGTGTTAAGAAGATTATGAGGCGTTTCTGTCTTTTGTCTTCTTTTGAAATTGCAATCATTATATAAATATGTTGCTAGATTTTTGGATTAATTCCGCACGGGGGTTTAACCATGCGGTCAGTGGAGAAAAGGTACCGAGTGAGGTAGTTCAGCGGTATGGCCATTATGTAAAACAGAATCCCTCGCAATTCACAGTTATTTTCAAGGAGAGTTTTAGAGGCGTGAAATACTTAGATAAACCTTCGTGTTAAGTTTGGAAAGGCGAAATAAGTCGAACGACTGGGCTTTGGGGGACTTACCCATCTGCAACTTTTACTTGTTTATTACTACAGCGCGCAACTCTCAATGTAGATGGGATGGAGATTTGAATCACATTTCATCAACATTAAACTTGCCATTCATGATATCATCTACAGACAACAATTAAAATCCATTGTCTGTTTTACTGGGTTGTATCATTACATTTTCTTTGCATGTAAGCTTTCAAGGTAAACACTATAACCAGGCCTACAGGTAAGAAATATCAGCAAGTTGTCACGATCAGGATACAATTTCTAAAGCTACAATATCTAGAGAAATTGTCTGCATAAATGGGGAAATAAGTAATCAAATCTAGGGTACGCAAGCGGTATCCCTTCAATTACTTTATCTTCACTTTCTGGAGGACAAACGTGCTTCCTTTGCGGTACAGTATCTGATATAGACCAGCTAGGTAGGCCACAAGGTTTGGCAGTCCTGAAATGTCATTGGATTCTATTGCAGTTTCGACAATTTGTCAAACCAGGTCACACTGTGATCGAGCAGATAAATATGTTCCATAATATAAATAAGGTTGGAAATTCAGTTTACACTGGCGACGGATGGTCCAAGGGGCCGTCGACCATTAAAGCTGACGTACTAGAAACGTAATTTCTTAGCTTTGGAGGTGAGGGGTAAGACCCCATTTCGTTTGCCCAAATCGCTATAATCATTTGATTCTGCTGTAACAAAAAATGAAATAAATAAATTTAGACCCTGAAAGCGTAAGGTGAAGGGAAAGAATGACATTACAGACAAAGGACACGTATTCCGTGTGGACTCCACTAAATAAGATTATAACACGATTCCGACGCAGTACTATATCTCCGCGTTCATAGAGATAAAAAATGGGACGCAAATTACGACAACCTTAAAAAAAAAACCAAAATAAAAAACCATGATTTGAACTCTGATAGAAGAATGTAGACTAGCTGGAACGTTGGAAAAGCGTAAACGTAAAGTTTGTGTATCAATATTCATTTGTAGATTTTGCACAACGTTTGCGTGAAAGATGGCTGGTATTCTTCATACATGATAGACAACATACTTTTCCTTAAAGCCAATTTCGTATTAAGGAGTTTCATTTTAGAGGGGGTTGGCCCAAAAATCAAGGAATTATATTTATTGTGCGTCGGCTTTATGATTGACGACCCCAGAGACAAGTGGCTGTACTTTGCCATCTCCACTGTACACAGTGCCCGTCAAGCAGGCAAACAGGCAGACAAAGCAACATCTGCGACATTCTGTATTTACACTTTGTGTAATAGTATCCAGAGCTTTCAGTGGTTATAGCGTCGCTAGCACAACAGATACACTCGGCAACTTGGTTTAGATGACACTCGCCAGTCGATGATGCATTTTTACATGGATGGCTAGCCTACCGTATGTATTCTGCGCGTCGGATAATTTTCAAATGTAATTTCTGATTAACATATGAGTAGATGATTACTAGTTAATTGCTGGCCTTTCTCAATTTTTACCGTCAGCATTGTATTAATTAAAATGAACTTACATTAAAGGGACAAAGTCGGCCATTTTTCATGAATTTTGTTTGATACTAAATACTACTTATTTTGTTTGACATGTTGAAAGATAATGAATGAATGGGTGACCATGCATATATTCGACCCCGGTTTTCGACAAATTAATGAAACCATCGCGAAAACGAATTAATGGTCAGACCATTAAATCATTTTCGCGGTGGTTTCATGTATCGTGTCTAAAACCGGGGGCGAATATATGCATGGTCACCCATTCATTCATTTTTATCTTTCAAAATGTCCAACAAAATAAGTAGTATTATTATAGTATCAAACAAAATTCATGAATAATGGCCGACTTTGTCCCTTTAATGGTTTGCCTTAATTTGGAAGTATGAAACCTTCCAATTCATGAATGCTCGATTGATCGGATTCTTCACTGTATTGTAGGTAAATGGCTGACTGGATAAGGCGAAGCCAAAATGCCATAAATTAACGTTTAAACTCAGCAACATCGTTGGGTACTACTAAAGCATCACTCATGTAAATTAGGTATGGCAACACAGACATATGCCACAATAACGTAACAGCTGATGACCGATTACGAATAATTTTTGACGAAAAACATCGTTTTGGCTGACCCTGGCAAGGAAAGAAGTTGACATGCCTGAAAGGGAGAGCATTGCTTTTCCATATGCATAATGTCGTGTAACTTACCAAAGTGGCTGGCTAATCTACCTTTTTGACAATTTTCTAGTCGAGCTCGTGATATTCTTCTTCTACTTTCTCTGTAATATATGTTGCTTAAGAACTGTTCATTCATTCATTATGTTTGACCTGAAAACGACTTAAATTAGTGCCTTTAAATAATTAAAATATTTCAAAGTGATATTATGATAGACTGAATTATTTTATGAATTTTACGCTAGTGACAGCGCAAAGCATTATCACATTAATTTCTCGTTAACTTTTACATTGTTACAGTTTTTGTAAAATAATCTAGGTGATGCGTAAGCATATCCTGCTAATAATAATAATTCTGCTAATAAGCCTGCTGTTAATAATCAACAATATGTTCACGTATTCAAACAATCATACTTAAATGTAATATTTTTAACAAGCCTGACAGTGTATCATTCTGTATTCACGTCAATCAGTATGTGTAAACACGGAAAAACTGTCCTTTGTCAAGGGGTAGAATTCCAATAACAAGATTTTACATGAAATATCAGATGTGTTGCATTTATAAGCTGTACATATCACAAACATATTGAATAGACGGATTACAGCTACAGAATCTATTCAGTGAAAATCTCGTGTAGTAGCAATTGCACTTTCAGAGGACCAATATGTCACATGGCCCTGGCCTGATAAAGCTTCTTTTACAATTTTTCCAGTGCGTGATATTTTCCATCTTCATTGAACGGAAATAAATTGGCTACACTCGTTCACAAAAGTTATTGCAGTTTGCGTATCATTTGATTTCTACAGCGTATTGCTACTAAGAGCCGCCAGAAAAAAGCTGTCGACCCATTTTCCGGAAATATCTCAGAGATAAGTGTGTTACTCGTGAATCGTTTGCCCATGTTGTATAAACGAAGTAGAAGCCCTATTCGGAGCACTCCCTTTTTACGGGAAGGGGTCGGTGGAAGTCCGGTGAGTTGACTTTAACAAAACAGGTTTTTCTTTGGGGTGGTCAAATTTTACAATCTGTCGTGGGGGAATTTTACAACTGTTTGTATTGAATTGTGGCAAAAACAACTGAAATGACCTTCATATATATAGAACAGAATACGAGCATGACTTTATTATGTCTGAACAGGTTATAACAAGTAGGAAATAGCACTATTGTTCACAAATATAAAATTTTCAAGTTGATCAAGAGAAATAAGTGTCATGTGCACATGGTACTTCCAAATGTCAACTCCACCTCATTAACATTTCGCTTGGCACTGACGGCTCAGTACGTTCACAGGTGTAAAAGATGATTCAATCTAATCACATGAATAATCCAGGGTCATATTGTAGAACACTAATAAGGAGGGCGTGGCTTTTTGTATTTCATTTGTAGCTTAAGTTCCATCGGACCCCCTCCCCCTAAACAACGAATGCATGCGTGTGACGATCCGTTGTGACACTCAGAACTGTCGCGCTAGCGAAATAAATTATCGTGTGACGAATGCTCATTAGCCCTTAGATGTAGCCGCGCTCAAGCTACGCGCAGTATTTGACGAATGGACGTAACTATGAAACCGGAACTATAGCGTGGCCGGACGACACACTTCAAAGTGAATGGGTCTGTAAAGTTCACGTTGGTGACAAATATGCATGAATACTGGCCAAAAGCACAATTTATTTTGACTAATACATCGCAAAATTATTAATACTAAAGTTACTGATGACAACTGCGTTTTCCACAATAAAACACGATAACTGCAATTTCTCAGAGTATTGAAGTGGCGTGAGGAAAATAACCCCACACCCCAATTGGCTGAAATGAAATGTCTCACACTCGTTGGGGAATTTCTATCTCACACAAGCCGAAGGCTCCAACGAGAGTGAAAACCTCAGATTAAAGGTATACAGTCACCTGTAATCTGAATATGCCCATATATGGTCAAAGGGGCGTTCCTTGGTATTCAAAATGCCCATGTGAGGGCGCTGTTTTTAAAAAGCGGCCACCCGCTTAAAATCTGTGATTGGTTAGATTTTCTCTTTCCATGGTAACAGTGGCAAAATTGGAACAGATGACAGTATACCTTTAACGTAAGTTAGAAATTCCCATGTGAGGCATTCCATCTCAGTCCATTGTTGTGTGGGATTTTATTATTTTCCACATGCCGAGATAAGTAGAATAGCATTGCTGTAAGAAGGGGAAATCATTCATGGTTTTCAGACGGCACGCACAAATGTTATGAATCATACAACCCGGGAAGAAATTAGTTTACTACACGTTTCTCCTTACACTGAACTCAAATTGATCTAATCCTTCACAATATTTAGAATACGCAGAAGGAAATTTTTGATAAAATTTCCCGGGCACCATTGAAACAACAAGAAACCATGAATTTGCATAAATAAATTTTTAAACAAATGAAAGAAATATGGACACGTTTTCGTAATTTAAAATGGCGAATCCATTTTACGTAGAAAGGGTAACCTTGGCCATAAGTTTGTGGACACTATTTGTGAAATCTCTTTCGTGAAGCATCCTTCCGCAGCAACCGTCTGATTTTAGAATTTGTAAAAGGAGGTGTTTCACATATACAATATAATTCCAATGAATAGATTTTAGAATTTGTAATATATAGGAAGTGTTTAACATATGTAACATTATGCCAATGTAAAGATTGTAGAATTTGTAATCGGAGGTGTTTCACATATATAATATAATTCCAATGTATAGATTTTAGAATTTGTAGTACAAGGTATTTAACATATATAATATTATGTCAATGTATAGATTTTGGAATTTGTAATACGAGGTGTTTAACATATATAATATTATGTCAATGTATAGATTTTGGAATTTGTAATACGAGGTGTTTCACATATATACATGTAATATTATGTCAATGTTTAGATTTTAGAATTTGTAATCAATGTTTAACACATATAATATTATGTAAATGTATAGATTTTGGAATTTGTAATTCGAGGTGTTTCACATATATAATATTATGTCAATTTATAGATTTTAGAATTTGTAATCGGAGGTGTTTCTCATATACACTGTACTATAAATATTATTCGAACTTATTTTGAGCAAAATCACAACTTGCAGGAGAAAATCTTAAATGTTCGTTACTACCCTCCCGCGACAAGTTGACAAATTTCCCCTCAGCCAATTAATGTGTTCTATTCAGCATCCATTTTTCCTTTCCCCCACTCAAAAATCTCTCTGTTGCCCAGTCAACACTATTAAGAGCTTTCCACTGTACACTCCTGGCCACTGGGCATTGTTCCTCGAACAAACAAGCTTTCAAAAGCAGTGCGTCATTGTGTAGAACTGAAACTCTTTCCCTAATAAGGCCAGGCCATTAATTATCTATCCTCTTCATCTATGTAAGCAGCGGCATTTAACGTGTTGCTGGTTCGCTTCTGCGTTTTGATTATGCCGGACAAGTAGCAGATAAGGCCAAATAAAAAATGTGTGTTTCAGGTAATCCAACCAATGAATGCTTGACAATACATGGCTAAACAACAGCTAGCCCATGGCCATTTGTCTATGCCTAGACTCTCCACAGTCGCTGTGCCTTGTTTTGTGCGCGCCCACGATGGGACTCCATTCGCGTCGCGTCTCTGAAGGGCGCGCGCGTGTTCCAACAGCATGAACAGGGAAGAACGCGAATCGCAGGGTCTCTGCCAGACTAGTCTATGCCGGGAAGAAACGGTGTCGTAGAAAACCCCTAGAAACAAAGATTTTGAACATACACGGGAAAATCGGCGTTTTAAACCTACGCCATCTCTTCTACTCGTGTTTTTAGAGGAACTGTTGCTGTATAGAGTACAAAATCTTGAGAAGAGACGAGAATCTCCCATTTTCATCAGATACATCTTGTTAAGTGGCCTTAAAAGCCGTACCGAATGGTGTTCTGCATGCACGATGTGACTTTCGCATCACCTAATGACGTTTTATATCTGACCTCCTCAGCCAATGATAATAACGTGCTCACTCAAAACTATTTAGATTGCCCGCCGGCTCTTTGAGTGAGACAAAGTTCTGACCATATCGCCGCACATTATCCAGGCTTTAAAACAGACACGTCAATCTAAATTATTCTACAGTTAAATGGATGCCCCGGAAATCAATGATGGAGAATTCTCACTCCGACCATGGGACATGAAATATCAGACTATGGTACACTTCCTAAGCGTTTATTTTTTCTGAATTAATTTTTGTCGCAATGGCACGTCAGTTTCGATAATAAAAATTAGTCTATATTTTAAACTTTCATTACCATGCCCGTTTATCGGGTATGTAATCAGAAAGTTTCTTTTAGAGTAAAACTACTATCTATAATTTAATGTTTGTTCTGGCCAAGATATTTTATCCGTAGGGTTTCTGTGTGTGGTTCCAGTCAGGAAGTAAATGACCAAGATCTTTTATCCGTAGTGTCAATCTTCCTTTCTGTGTGTTTCCAGCCAGGGGGAAGTATATGGGAAACACCTTCTGAAAACCAGTCATGATGTTTTAGTTTACACGACACTGATATTTGCATTGGACATCTCAAAACGTTTTTTCATCGCTCTTTTAGTGGGTTCGGTCTTTAAGGTAGCATGCGCCTCGAAAGTGAAAGATTTAAATTTTTGCTCAAACTTTCCTTAAGGCATCTTTCAACCATTCTCTTTCAAAATCAATGACAAAAATCGGGGGTCACCGTGCAAATTGTGGTACTAGAGAAACAAATTACCCAAGATTTACCGATATTTGAAATTCAAAATTGCCGCCATCCCTGTGTTGTCTATGGGGAAAAAATAAACTTTTCGAATTTCGAAAAAGTAAGACAGTGAAACGTTTTCTTATAACAAGAGCTTTAAAATGAACTTCTGCAAGTGGTATATTAGAAAATAATTGAAAAAGTTTGAGAGTCCTAATATCTGTCCCTGAGTCGATGATAAAAGTACGTTTTATAGACCACTCGTTCACTTTATACCCAGATGCTGAACATTGTCTCTGTACAACCGTGTACTGAACAACATGACTGGCTGCTAAAACGACTCGAAATTCACAATACGTAAAATAACGGCCACGCCATTCGTATGAACAGGTAAGCTTATGATTGCGTAAACGAATAACTTGTCTCAATTATGTGGATTATGTGGATTTCCCAGTCTGACAACTTGTATGGCTTCATGGTTCAAAGGGGACACTACATCATGAAAACTGAACAAACAAAAATGTATACCTACCACATTTGCATGAAATCGTCATTGACTCGCCAATGGAGCACGGCATACGGAGTCCCTTTACATATGACCTGTTCAAAGACGCTCGCCACTTTCCGAACGTAAGGTGCCCTAACGACGTGCTCGTCGATGAGTTTGCCGGTCTTGTAGAACTCTTCAGTACTGACTGGTGACGTTAGATTCATAAACTCATAGTCGATGGTGTAGGGGCAATAAAACGCCAAACAGTCACTTACGGTAGCATTCTGAAATCTCTGAGCGCTTCCCAGTGTACTGTGAGGTATGCTACCGAGGCCCGGAAATTTTATTCCCGTAGCTTGAGCAAATCGTCGCCTTGTCCTTTTGTATTTTTCGACGTAATATTCAAAATCCTTTGGCTTGTGTATGAAAGGTTTGCCGTGGACTATTTTCTCGATGACTCCGTGACAATCGGCATAAAAGTCTTCAAGAGGAGCAACTTTCACGAGTTGACCAAGTTTTTCTATGTCGAAAGTCTGAGAAAAGTTTCTTGATTCCCACTTGTTGATCAGTGGGTGGTTAAAAAACGGTCCCAGGACAAGGGTTCTGTTAAAATGCAAGGCAAATCGTACAGCTATTTTGAAACTTCTGTACTGATTGTTTGGTCCGCCACCAAACCTGAACACTGGTAAAAAATACCGACGTCCTGCAGCGCTGTCAAATGAGGATCCGCCACTTTGGCTGGCGGTTTCCCAGTCGGACTATAAGATAGGAACAAAGAACAAAAGAAAGTAACACAGGTCAAAGATTATATCAAAATCATTGGATCAATTCACAGAGCATATCATTTACGCAGAGTTTTTCTGTGAATATCGTGAAGACGTTTGTTTTTAAATTGCCCTTCAATATAGAAATAACGGGCAACGCACTGACCATTAAGGTGACGTGTATTTATGGGCAAGGGCGAGAGGAAAGCCAAAAATTAACGGGCGAACTCAAGAAAACTGACAAAATTTGCGAAAATTTCACAAGCGAACGACAACTGGGTCCAATAACTGAGCAATACGCGACGCACTGTCACGCGCGCTGTAAATTTGGCAAATGCAGAGATGTTTTCAGAAAAAAGTATCTCAACTTGGCCCTCAAGTGCTCCATTTTATTTTGTGATTGATTATGATTTACGTTTCAGCTGTAACTGAGCAATACTTTGAGTTGTTAATCTTATTATTCATATTCACGGGCATGTAAACAAACCGTTACTGTGTAATGCCCTGCCCATTGCGTTTTAATTGGTCGAGCTGAACCACGTGACTGCCCACAAATACACAATAATGGTTTGTTTTCACGCCCGTGAATATGAATAATATCGTAAACAAAGTAACTTTACGGCTAAAACGAAAATTGTGATTTGTACAAAGATCATAATCAACCATAAAATAAAATGGAGCATTTGTGGCCCAAGTTTAGACGTTTTAGTAAAAAAACTCTCCGGATTTGCAGAATTTTTGCAGCGCGCGCACTTTTCACTGACAGGTTCTGGGGCCAAGTTGTCGTTCGCATGGGAAATTTTCGTAAATTTTGACGGTTTTTCGGGGTTCGTTGATAATATAATTGAAATAACAGACTCCGCGCTCACCATTAACGTTTATTTATGGGCGCGGGCGAGAGCAAAGCCAAATTAACGGGCTCAGCAAGCCTCGCCCGTTAATGTTTGGCTTTACTCTCGCCCTTGCCCATAAATAAACGTTAATGGTCAGCGCGTCGTCCGTTATTTCTATATTTGTGGTCAGTCACCTGGTTCAGTTCGACCAATCAAAATGCGACGGACAGGACATGGTAATATAATGTGTATTTGTGGTCAGTCGCGTGGTTCAGCCCGATCAATTAAAATTCGACGGACAGTGCATTGTAAGGCGGTTTAAAGACAGTTCTTTGTTTGCCCATCTCAAATGTTCCTAAACCTATCCTCCCGCCAGGTAAAACAACAAACACAAAAATAAAACACAAATGTTCTTACATAATCTCACTTTCGAATCGACTTATTGGCATTTATTTGTAATAGCGTTAACATTGTGTTTGTTTTTTTTTTTCATTTTCCCCTGAAAATCTACCCGCACGTTGACGGCAAACGAAGAATTTTATTTTAGTCCGCCTGATAAAATAAATAATAACAGCACTTATGTCTAGACTATATTTGAATAGACCAAAGTGAACGACCTGCTACTAATTTGAATTCAATACACGGTTCAGGAAGTAAGAGATTTCCAATCAGACATCGGGCGACGTGATCGACGAGGTGTTATGGTGGAAGAAGTAAGACATGGAAATCTGCACCAAGACTGTTTGATGTGGCCCTAGATCTAACTGTATTATGAAAAGACACCCTTTTAACATGAAAGTAGCATTCCCAGGTTCTTGCATTACATGTGAAGTGCTCGTAAATTCGTTGTCAATCTTTTGTTCCCTCTTGGAATTGTATCAATTAAATAAATTTCCTGTTAATGGATAAAACTGATATTAAAGGGGGCACTGATTGACAAATTGATAACCTATATGAAATTGCTGTATTGCAGCCGTGTTGTTGTCATCTTGGATGTGTCTATGGCAGTGTAGGAAAATGCGAATGTTTGCGGTTCCCGCAGGAGAAATGAAAACATCATGTTCAAACTTAAATACGAGAAAGGGCGAGATTACGGGGGGCGGGGGCTTTAAAGGATGTCAATATGTCTAATCGGGATATTCGAGAGCCTCGGAGCAAATGCCATTGACAAATAGACTACGAGTGGCTAACCTGTCAATTGATATACCTATTTTTTTTATGATTGCCAAGACTTTAAGACTGTTGATGTGTTTGTCATAAGAAACAACAAATTAAAGCAAATGCATAAATAGCCAACTACGCATGGAATCCTATATAATGTTCTGAATTAATGCCGAATGTCTGCGCTTGTAGTGTTGCACACCTTGTGTACAGCAATGCGCCATGGCAGGAACGACGTCGCCGGCTGTCGACACTGAATGGTAAGACAGCAAAGGCGATACTATGACTGTGCATTGCTATACACATTCTGTGCAATTCTACAACTGCAGTAATATAAACTTCGAACATCATCGAGGATTCCGGCTCAGTTTGTTTTATGTATAGTATTCAAAAGGCTACAGAAATATTATTTTTGTTTATGAACAATGTTCATAATCATAATTTTTTAAATTTCTTAATAGATTTATATTATGATGAATATGGTGAAGCATGTTGTACTTCTGTTAGTGAAGGGTAAAACGTACCGTGACATCCGTATGCTCTTCTTCGCGAATTTGTAATTAAGGGGGTTATGGGTTTGTCGGTTAATCGGTTAAAGATAAACATTCCACGGGCTGGCATTTCAACATTATAACAACCAAGGTCACTCCGCATTGTGGAGTGACCATGTAACAACGAAGGCAAAACAACCGAGTAAATTCATTCCGCAATCGATTCAAGGTAGGCGTCCTATCTGTCAGTCTAACGTCCAAACGTTAACAGAAATTGAAACTGCATTTTTCACTTTGATGAAATGAAAAATCTTCCTTGTCCTACACTGTGCAAGGGACATGTATCAAGGGAAAATACCCGCCTGCGAGTTGATTTCACGAAGAATAACATTTCATATTCCGTTAAGCGTTGCACGGATTGTGATAATAAAGATATTGTCACAGCTGCAGCACAGAGCATTAAATTTAATACAATAGCCACTCTATCGTCACTCCAGAAACGTTTCCCATGCACAATAAAAACAGTCATGAGTTGGTAAATGAGTAACTGTGACGCTATTTAACGTACTCGAAGTCAAAAGTCAGATTTCACATTTTTTTTCAAAGTAGCAACTTCACCAGGACGACCGCATAAATTCAACTAGTGATATTTGTATAGAAAAGAAGTCGAACACGATTTAGCGAGGCGCGCCGTTATGCCTATAGCTGCAACTAACCTAATGGCGACCGGACGTTCCCTATGTGAAGAAATGTCCCCATTACCATGACTACACGGTAACAATTACGGGACCGGTATGTCGCTCATCTGCCTTGGTTATTTTCTCGATAATTTGATCAAGATATTGGATAAAGGAAATGGCATGAAAGATTGCCATCTTTTGGCTTGCCCCTAAAACACATACAACGGACGAGGACATCGCAACATCAGAGCCATTAAAACAGATCATAAAAAGACCATGGCTATCGTGTAAAGAATAATCCATGATTTCCAAACCCATCGAGAAAGCCATAAAATGTGCATGGATAATCAGAGTCAAACTTTCAAAATGAGGATGGTGTATGTAGCTGCATAAAAGACTACCAGACGATTATATATTCCCTGATAAACCCGATTGTGTCGAGTATCATAACAGTGCACGGGACGTCACTTTTCGTCGGCTGGTTCGCGATCTGATCTACTGTGCCGAGGTCCCTAGAAGATATAAATTGAAGTATGACACTATCCCCGTCTAGTTCATCCATAATATATTGCAATCGTTCACGTTGATATAATCGTCAACTCTTCGTCTCTGTAGAAAAATACTTCAGAATACACAATCCATGAAAATGTTTTGCTATACGACGTTGCATAGGTTCTATCGAATATGCATACTTTTACGATTCACAGCTTGTCACAATTCGTTGAGTGCGTATTCGATCATACTCTTTAATCTGATCCGTCATGATCCGGCGATAAATTGAAACCGACACGTCAAGTTGTTGTAACTCATTACCATCTCAAAAATTGCATACCACTTTGCTTTCGCGGAAAAGAACCATTGATTCATTCTCCTGTCCGTTACATTGTAAAACATTTACAGAATGGCCAGGATAAGGGTTGTACAATTTGCAGCATAGGAACTTCAGCGTCCGAAAATCACAAGTTAAATTAAAAATATGGGTGAATTTAAAACACGCGTTATTCGTTTAATGACGTTTGAGGAATTGGAATTGCAATAATTGGAATTCGGACAACCACACGGAAAGGAAATAATAACGTAGGTTTTAGCGAAAGCTGTCTTATTAAGCAAAGACTCCTTTGTGAAGTGCAAGGAAGACAAACATTCATACCTCTATATGTGATTGCTCAGTGGTGAAGCCAACTTCTGGAAATTCCATCAAATCGTCAGTGCTGGACAAGTCGTTGCTAATAAGATTCCGACCTTCGTAAGGCCATTTGCTGTCACTAGTCACCGATTCTGTGTCGGGACTCATGTACAGGAAGATGGCAAAGACGGCCAAGAGAACGACCACAAGCCTGCACTTCCGAAACATCTTCACGACAACTGTGCCGATCACACTCGCCGGAGCAGGCTGGCTTGTGACGAGCCTGTCAGCGGTGACTGTCATCGGAGTTCGAACACCATTAACAACGTGGAGGGGTGAAACTACTGGCAGATTCAAGAGGACCCATGGCATGCATTATATGTTTACTCTCCGCACTGACTGGATATGCACGGCCTGACGCAGCCTTTATAAGAGTGTACCTGATGTGACTCGGAGGTATCTGCGCCGGATTGTGTTCTTTGCACAAAGTGACGTATACGTCCACCAACGTCACTGAATGGAGGAGGGACAGTTAATCTAATCTCCTGTTAGGGAAACCAGCCGGCATATTGCAATAATGCAGCCATGCTTGACAGGAATCACTATAATCTGGTTCAAAGTTTACGGTATTGAATATTTCAGTTCGTCTTCGTACCTCGCAGTCATTACATTTGAAATTGTTTGTAGTATTTAATGAGTGAGCTACTGTCACGATTCAAAGAGAGTTACACAAACCGCCCACAAACAGAAGGGAATGTAGTAAACAGTGGGAGACACATTTGAAGAAAGCCTACTGTAACTATGCTTAAAAAACCCAAAAGCGAGATCTTTATTTTCATTTTAATCAATGATGTGTCGCCCTCTTGTATGCAAATTGTCAAGAGATGGTATCAAATATAGAGTGACGCATATCAAAATTTTACAAAGTGGTCATTGAGAGAGTGGCTATAAAAGAAGCAGTCAGGAGGAAATTATATCACGTTCAAATAAATTTGTCAAAAAGGGATAGGTGTTCGCTCATTGAGTTAATGCAATGGCGAAGACCCTAGTAATTTTACAGTTCCTCATATTTATTGTATTGCTGTTACTAGTCGATACATGTATTTCACGATGGCTACTCCTATCGTGGAAAATGTCACAATAGAATAAATCACAGCGATTATCCGATAACATATGTTGTACTTAATAGTCAAAACACGTCGTTGGACACCGAAAATCATTCATCTTTCAAGAGATAAAGATATAGGTGATGATGGAAAAATGTTTTTGAATCATGAATAAAAGGACATGATTGATCAAACTGGCTTGCCCCTGCTGTATTCGAACAATTAAGTACTAATGCTTAGACCACTGCCCGGCCCGAGGTTAATATCATGCAGGGACAAGCTTTCACTGCTGCAAATCGAAAGAAGGATTCGACAGCTCTTTATTCATGACGATTCTTTACTTATGACAATGTTCAGCCTTGTACGCAGATCCAGGCAAGGTTAGTCACGAGGCTGTCAGACATTCTTTTATTACATGCCTCGTATTTGAAACGTCGTGAGCTCCATATACAGGATTCAATGGTGACTTGTTGGTGACGTAGCGGGATGCATAACCATGCATCATTTGACTGAAGGTGAACAGGAACTGTTCTCAACTTGACAACTACTGGGTTTAGAAATGACATATTTTTTGTTGGAAATACTGTTTTTACAACATTATGCACAAAAACCCCACAAACCGCATAACAGTGAGTCAGATAAATGTCAATGCGCCATTTGTTGATGAAAATCGTTCTATTGTTCAACTAATTTTCGTCTCACATGGATATAAAGCATACGATTGTCATTTACATGTCAGCCCAAATATTTCGAGTGGAAAACTATGGAAGAGAGTCGTGTGAAAACCAATCTAGCCCAAACAGGAACTGCATGCGTACATGTACCCTCGAGGCAGGGGACCGTTTTCCTCTCCTGATGGAATGCAATTGGTCACCTACCCTCGGGCACATAGTCCCTTGTTTGGGCTAAAGTATATAATACAATAACCTAGGCTCGAAATAAACCTTTTCACATGTTAGTCCAAGATGACATCCATCCCCCCCCAAAAAAAAAATAGTCCCGAGTAAACGTCTGTCAGTGTTCATCTTCTGTGTTCGGTTCTTGAATGAGAAGTATAGAGATCCACTCGAGTATAGACTTGTGGATAGATCAATAAAAATCTTTGTTACTCTGAGACTGACAACGTTTTATACAGAAATATCCACTACAACGCTAGCTCTCCAAAATTACAACTCTACTTTTGTTCTATCTTACCCTGCTTATAATTCATTATACTTGTAAATTATGACAAATACATCACAAAGGACTGGAAATTATGACAAATACATCACAAAGTACACAGCTATTTACTGTATTACCATTTGGTGTTCCAAGACATGCTCGCGCAAACATCACAGTTAATAAGTATCACAATTAATCTATAAAGATACCGTAATCACTGTAATTCAGAAATTCGAACAACAAAATGTAACATCTACTTTGCCCCCTGATACAAATATAGGAACGGGAAAGATGGCATCGGGCGTCTTTGTGAAACGTCCATTCGGATGCCATGCCTGTTTGGCGAGGATGATTTTTATTACCACATCTTTGTTTAGAAAATCAATGTTGTTTGTTAAGGATGGTTTTTATTAATTTGTTTTTACTGTTCCCCAAACAACATATAATCGTTTTAATTATGTCACCTTCGATAGATTGAGTATTTTCCTGTAACACTGAAAGTTTGATTTTCGATTGAATTTTGTCTGCAACACAAGTTTTCTTTCACTATTTATTATTCACCCTTTGTGGACCTAAAGCTTTAGAGTTCTATTCCCAAACAATTGAAATGTCTCAACAACCTAAAAGAACAATTTAGGCGCACGCTAAAGGCACATCTTATTAAAACACACTAAGGTCTGAAAGGTTTTAAATAGTTGTTTAAGATTTTTCATCGTCCGGAGTTGAATAATTGTAATTTAATGCTTTATTGTAACTTAAGTTTTTAATCCGTTGTATCTGTACAGCGCTTTTGAGTACTTTTTATGATAGAGAAGGCGCTTGAGAAATAAATGTAAATTGGTATTCCCAGGGTAAGGTTTAGTCATACTTGGACCAGGGACTATCATTACTTTCGAGCAAAGAATACTTTCATCTATGGATCAGACCATTGGGTGTATCATACCGAGAAACAAGGTTTTTGCTATACATACATATATATATATATATATATATATATATATATATATATATATATATATATATATATATGATGATTGCTTACCGCATGAAACAGCCTGTAGAGTGACAACTACAAGTTCCTAGATTCTCAGTATATATATATATATATATATATATATATATATATATATATATATATATATATATATATGTGTGTGTGTGTGTGTGTCTGTGTCTGTGTCTGTGTCTGTCTGTGTCTGTCTGTGTCTGTGTCTGTGCGCGCGCGTCTGCCTGTGTCTGCCATGGTCTGTGACCGTGTCTGTTTACTACATATAGCGCATACACACACATACAACATAATGGTTTTGTATTCATAGCCCAAACCCCGCCGTAGGAGGGAGAGACAAACTCTACCACATTGGTCATCTGTGGACCTGTTGTCGTCTGTCAGCAAACAATAACTTTTAACTATGAAGCAGAATCGCTTTCTGTGACAATTTAGACAGGCCATGCAGATGAAAGGATATTATGATATAAAACTACACAAAAATGAACTAATATACTGGCACAGTAGAAAAATCATTTGTTCAAGAGTGCCGCAAAAGGATATTCTGAAAATTGATGAGGGTCGACAAATCATTGTACTGCAGTTTTATCACCATGCCGAAAAATGCCGAGAGGTTTTGACCGTTTAAGAAGGCTTGACTACGCAGTTTCTGCGTAGTGAAGCTTCATTACGTATTCATGGTGACCCCTGGCCAGCTGTCAATAACTTTGGGGGCTTTTGTCTTTTGGCCTGCTTTGCATATGCGTCGTTGGACACGACCTGCCAATCACCCAGGTAGTCAATTAAACTATTAATTGGACTGTTTACCGACCCAATTAACACTATCCAGCAGTATCAGTCATATGTTAATCGCGTGGCCCGGGTGGGCACAACGTGGGAACGCGTGTATTTCTATGTGTACGTTTCACTTGTGGTGTCGTTTGTAACATCATGCTTTTGAAGTCCTTGTTTCACTTACAGTATTACCTTCAAGGTGACGGGCTTACTATAATGTTCAGTATCATTGCACCGAGTTCTGCCCACGGTGAAAACCACCTGTTTTCCTACTAATTACTGCCCGTCGCTGCCCGTCCTGAATGTAGCCTATCATAGCTACAGTAATCAGTCAATATATAATACCCCGCGCCTTATACTTTCTATATACACTTGTAAAATCATAGTCCGAGCCGTAAAATTTTGACTTTCGATCCGATATACAGGTTGATCGTTGAATCGCACCGGCGCATCCATGTTTACTTGCCCAATAAGCTTACTACTCTGCAAAGGGTGGGTAGATGGAATTCCAGGGCCAAAATGAACACCGGGGCGAAACTTTTTGTGAATCCATGTGAAAACATAAATCATTTATCTGTTTTGATATATACTCCTTAATTGTAAGCTTGATCAAAACCGAGACCACATTCAAGGGCTATGCAGACTGTCCATGTACGCACACACAGGCAACCAACGGTGAATATCAGCGTCAGCGGCATAACTATCGGGTCATAAATCGATCGGCGGTTTGGGGGCCCTGGACTATGATTTTATAAGTTTATATCACAAACAAATGTTGTGGAATATTAAGATATCGACCTATTACTGTATTGAAAAGGCCAATTTCGTGACGGGCATTGCTAGAAGAATGACGGGCAGGGACGGCAGTAATTAGTAGGACTGTTTCTTTGAATACTGTTCGATATTAAGTGACGGTCAAACTTTTGGGTGGTGCGCGTGACCGGCGGCACTGACACAAACTGGTTTGACAAGCATATAATTCAGGTTTTGTTCAGTGTTGTTACCATTTGTCCGTGGTGGAAAACATTGACGGAAAACCAGAGAAAACGGTCCCGCTCCGAGAACAGCCCCGAGACGGGGACGGCCACACTTGTGGTGTTGTTTGTACCATTGTGCGTTTGAAGCCCTCGTGTTATCTACAGTATTACCTTCAAGGTGACAGGCTTACTATAAAAGTTCAGTGATCATGGCATTGAGTAAACGTGTTACATGTCATGATGTAAATCACGCAATGTTTTTTTTTTTTACATATATCCCAAGGATTTGTTTTCGCTTTCTTTGCCCTCGCGAAGTTTGCGAAAATTTCTCGCTCTGAAAAAATTTCCGGCCACAGTATCATTGAACCCACTCATTTTTTTCTGGGTGACCTGTGACCAAATGTATGTAATAGTGAAGTTGATCATGCGGGAAATAAAGGAGTATTAAAAGCAAAGTTCTATTCGTCTATGTCCGTTCATTGTCAAAAGTCAAGGCAAAATGGTGATCCTGAATGATTTCATGACCATTGGGCGATAGAACTTTAATTTACTCTGCAGTGCGCTGTTCGATACACAAACATTACGACACTTTTGTCTGGGTAGGTATTAAATTTGGTCTGGCCGAGAAAAAAAAGGCAATCAAGACCATAGTCCAAGTTTTTAGAAAAACTAACTGGGACACGAACGGGATTCGTGAATCAAATTTTGTTGAGCTTTACAAGCTGTCTGGTTCACGGCTTATTGTGCACAGGCCGCGTCTTTGCCCTTGCCATCGTGTCATTGAACTTGTAAATGGACGCATCAATTTAAACGATTTCTTTTTATGAATGTCCGTAAGTTCATAATCAAACACCGATTCGTTTGAAATTCGTTTGCCTGGTACAAGCAGGCTTTGTCATCGCGACGATTCACGTGCTGCCGCGGGGCCGTTTTCTCGGACGAGGCGTGGGGCCGTTCTCACTTGTTACCTTATGACGCATATCAATAGCGGGCACTTAGGTTTTGGTCAAGGTACTTGGCAATTTATTCGAAGTTTGACACCAGAACTATAAAACCAATAACTTCAGGGATAAAAACAGCAATACCGCCACCGCTACCACCAACAATAAATCATCATCAACAACATTAACAAAACGGGTAGACATAAAAAGCCAAAAAATGGTTTTGGATGCCGAAGATGGCTCTTGCCATATAAATCACTGACAAACAGTAATTGAAAAAAAAACCAAACAAATGTAAAGGACGGGTGCATGTGACGAGATAACGTATCGCATTTTTAAAGTGTACAATATCAACTTACCTCGCACTTTCGGTCGTGTAAACACTTTGGGGGAGCCATTGAGCCATTGAACTCTTCTCTTCTCTTCTACCATAGACAGTTCTCGCTATACTGTCTATGTTTATAAAAATAAAGTCATCTGGCATTTTGAAATTTCTGTAGGCTCATATCGAAGTCGGGCGATTCCATGGCTCTTTGGGGCAATTAAGTGTACGTCGAGCTTAAGGAATGTGGTTACATTCGCGATGTTTTATTCGAAATCATTTATTCTAGGGCAAATGCACACAATTTATGCCGTTGGAAATACTGGCCGCTCATAAACAAGACAATAAACTCAATATGTGTGCATCTTTACTTTTATGTCAAAGTGCCAACGACACCTACAAATACAGAATAGTTCAGTCAAGGTATTTGCAACTGTGCCATCAGACTGGTCAACCGAAAATCAACCATAGGTGTCTTTTGGGACGCGTATACGCCAGACACCTAGGCGACGGTAATCCGCACCACTTATCACTATCTTGAAGGTACTCCTCCCCCTATACCACTGGCTATCCCGCCCTCAAGGCAATACGTCATTCGACCAAGCATTGTTATTGTAATTTCCTGCATAAAATTAACAGCGAGGTCAAACGGTCAAAACCTCTCGGCATTTTTCTCATGCGGACTGACGCACACCATAGACATTATTCAGAATCATTTATTGTAGAAATACAAATAACACCCTTTGATTATCTGGATGACATTATTTCATGCGTTTGTCTTTGGAATACAACATTTGACTAATGAGCGCGTAAATCGCCACTTTGTTTTATTCAGGCCAGAATGCAACGTGTTAATACAGGCAATAGCTGACATAGAACGTTATCCGTGTTTATCGAAACCATTTCGTAACATGTTGTGTGGATTTTCAAGACAAGTTGTCCTTACAAATGAGGACGACTTCAAAATGAACTTTTTTCTTTTCATTTTTTCCAGCAATATTTACTCTCTGCTTAGCGCAGGGTACGAGGATTTTAGCCTATATGATTTTCGGTGCTGCTAATTTCCCATTTTTGAAATATCTATTTTTCATATTTCAGCCACCGGCGACAAAGCATTATATGAGAGTCTGCATAAAATATTTTAAAAAGATATGTATTTCTATTTCTACCAGGGATTTTTTTTCACAATCCTTTACATCAGCCAACTTTTCAGATATTTTGTCCTTACTTTAAATGGTGAACATCCGTCGCTAACATTCCTCGGCCGTGCATTTTACAAAGTTTTGCGCTCCTTTGATGGATTTAATCGCGTGATTAATTACTGTTGGTGGTCCCAGAAAACATCGCAATTCAACCAGCACAACAAAAAATCGCACAGCTGACTGTGCATGCATACGTCTGTTGCTAATGGCCAGTATTCTGATCTCATTTCCAAACCAGTGCTGATTGATGATTGCGGCTTTTTCTCAATGCTCCCTTACGATCATCCCTCAGTGTGTTGCCGGGTGACCTCATTGGACTGGAGCATTCGAGCGAACACTCCAGTTGTGCAATACGAAAAGAGAGATACAATATCGTGATCAAACAACACAGATTTCAATTGAGTGTGAAACTGTGAAAACGTATTTTCGTCGGGTCCTAAGGTATCGTTATTGATCGCGTCCATCTCACACTCTATCTCAGTAACTCATCCGTTCTCTCGATGACTTTCTACAACACTCGGTTAGTCTAAGACGAGCTTAAAGAGCTTGTAAGTCGGCACGGTTTTTCGAACTTCGGGGACAAAAATCTGAGTCATTATATCGGTGACTGTTGATGCTCAAATGACCAGGACTGAGCTGACGATCGCAATCTGATCCACATCTACAGGAATTGGACGGCGATGAACCTTTGTACTTGAAACATCATAAATTCTTTGGATGCTGGATTATATCGCTTCGACAGTAGTGGTTCCTTTATGAACACGATTGGAACTAATTTGGGATAATTGGATCTTCCTATTTTTCAAATTTCTCAAAAATGTTAGGTGCCCTAAAGCTGAATGTTGCAGTATTACGAATTACCCATAAAATCAGGTATATAACTTAAAAAGAAAAGCTGATGAGCTTACATTTGCAAATTAAACCGACATTATTTCACCATCCAATTGTCCAAAATTAGTCCTAATCGTGTTTGTGGTTCCTTTCAAATTGGAACCTTAGCACGTAAAAGAGTCTATCCATCTATCTATATATCTATCTATCTATCTGTATATGTCTGTCTGTCTGTCTATCTTTCTATCTATCGATCTATCTTTCTGTCTGTCTGTCTGTCTGTCTGTCTGTCTGTCTATCTATAATAATAATAATAATAACAAGAATAATAATACAGATACACAACTAAATCACCTCTAAACTGCAAATACTTTCGGCATTGAATAAATGACCCTAGTCGGATTTGAAACAACAATGGCCCTTTTTTATTCCCGAAAGAAAACACATAGACACACACAGACACACACAGAGACACAGAGACGCAGACACACACAAATATATATATATATATATATATATATATATATATATATATATATATATATATATATATAACACCCCACATGCTCTCATTCCGTGTTGCTATTTGCAAGAATACGTCACGTAACGAGGAAATAGATTCGTCTAGTCCCCACTGAATCGACAAAAGTGACCTCAGAGGGTATTTTAGAAGAGAGAGACTTTTTTGTCGTATGTGGAAAAGTGTCTGGTCACTTGACCATACGCGTAGTGTCGTCTGCACGTATGAAACAATTGCGGTTGATTAGAACCTGATGAGCGCTCGGAATGAGTCATGAGCCTTTTTCTAAAACAGAAAGATTTTCCATTCCAACAGCGTAGGAACCTGAACAGCTCATCGACGACAAAGATTTAAGTGCAATCAAGGATGATGCCAGATATGCTGACAATATTTTTTCGAAGAAATCGGTACTACTTTATTGCAGTGGCCTAATCGCCAAGTGAACTTGTCACAAACACGATTGGAACTAATTTGGGATAATTGGATGGTGAAGTAATGTCTATTTGTTCTGCAAATGTAAGCTCATCTGCTTTTCTTTTTTATATTACACACTTGTATTTATTAGTAATTTGTAATCTTGCAAAATTCAGCTATAGGGCACCTAAAATTTTTGAGAAATTTGAAA
Source organism: Ptychodera flava (assembly GCF_041260155.1). Classification (NCBI taxonomy): domain Eukaryota; kingdom Metazoa; phylum Hemichordata; class Enteropneusta; family Ptychoderidae; genus Ptychodera; species Ptychodera flava. The sequence goes on along the minus strand of NC_091933.1, from coordinate 8,436,755 downwards.
AATATGAAAATCCAATTATCCCATGTAAATTAGTTCCAATCGTGTTCACAATGGCTTGTTGCAGTGCATAATATCAAAACACATTAAAATCTTAACCTAAAAGATCATGAGCGCGTGGCGTCGCATAAAATACCTATAACCTGGCCTTTATTCTTATAAGATCTTATGACAACAATATATTGAACACAGCTGTGAACTTAACAAAACAAAACGCCTGGCGTTACTGTTTGACTTTTGACATTGTCAAACAGTTGGCGATTAACATTTTTGATTAACGCTGACCTAAACTTTCGTTTGCGTCTTGAGTTTACCATATTGAACAAACGAAGCTTATGTACAATAATGTTTAGAGGATGCTTCAAGGTGTATCAGCTGGCAGTAGTGCTTCAAATATGTTTGTGTCTAACAACATAATGTCCCCTGGGGTAGTTATCCAAAATGGCATTTACAAGTGTGATCGTAACATTAAAAATCTAACGAGCGCTCTTAACTAATCTGATATGTAAATCAGACACGAATTACCACTGTGTGTTTTTCCACTTCCGAACGAAACAGTTGTACACTTAGTTCTTTGACGTGTAAATAGTGCTATGTATAAGTTATCGCTAAACCCTGATTTGATCAGCCTGGTAACTCTTTTCACTATTGATTTTATACACATTATTTGCCGTGGACACAATGGAAGGAATTACATGCTACTAAATATTCCGTATGCAGTATTGGTCAAGACCGGTGATGCATATGTTGGATCTTACATAGGTCTGACTCCTCTCAAGGGGAGATATGTACAGAAAAATGTGCGAAAGGAAGGCGCGATACGCAAAGGATGAGAATGTGGTTAGGCATTGAAGCATGAGGAGTGACTACGTTTTGCAAATGTAATGTATGATCATCCTGAATTTTGTGGTTGGAAAAATAACCAGTGAGCAAAGAATGCACACTCTTGTCTTTGTCATTTTTCCCAAGGCTTTACATTGAAATATTAACGTGTATTAAATTCGTGTTATCTGGTTACATAAGGGGGGGGGGAAGCCCTGAGCAGTATCAAGAACATTCAAAAACTGTGTCCGGTGTATTTCACGCCAGTATTTAAAGACTTCATTGAAGATTATTATTGCATGCACCTGTAAAGCGAGTCTACGATTTTCAACAAAACATTCAATCACTCTCGTAGAGACCATGGATTGTTTTGTGATTATGTATTCAGTTGTGGTAAGCCGCTCTAAAACCCCTGTTGTCTTTTCACTTGAAACAATCATCTATACATATGTATAGATACATGCAAATTTTAATGAAACTTACAGAGGTCATGCCTAGAAAGTTAAAAACCGTATTTCAAAGCAAACAGATGAGAAGTTCAGAGAAAACGAAACCCAAATCCAAGTTTGGTCATCCTGGGTGACTTGTTGACCAAATATGAAAGATTTCTGCCCATTTTTAGACAAAAACTTTGAAGTTGATGGAGACCACAGAATGACCATGGACGATCAAACTCTGAATAGCTGCAGGGCATTGCTGACAGGGAAGCCAGCAATTGTACCTAGTAATGGTAGTTTCCAGTTACGATCTTAAACCAACCAAATACATATATAAGACTAATCAAATAGGCAGGAGATTGTTTTAAATTTTCCAAAATCATGACCTACAAATAATAATTTTTTCAATTTTCAACGTAGATCAAAGTGTTAATGAATAGCATACTACTAACACTACGCGCCAAAAGGAATGCTTTAGAAACATGGTATGGGAGCAAATATTACTGAAAAAGGTGTTCATCTATTCTGGTGTATGCTATACACAAACTTTGGGCTTACCATACATACAATGACTGAGGTAAACACCAGTCATTTTATCAATGTTGTAATTGTTCAAATTCAGAGAATTCAGCTTTGATATTTGGCCTACATTCAGTGAGTCATACATGAACTGGTCATAATATGTCACACTCATCAAACTTCCAGCATGACACAAGGTAAGTATGACATAAACATGTCATGCTGATCACATGATGTCCAAAAATCTCAGCGGATATCATAAATCTAAATTTAAAATGCCTGTCATCACTCAGCACATCAAATATTCCCAACTTCACAACTCTTTTGTGAATTATCTCCCACTTGAACCACTTTCAATGATTTTGTAAATGCAGCGGCGTGTAATGTAATGCGAGTGCAGTATTTATTCATTTGCAGATCGAGAATCAAATGGTTCAACTGCTGGCTCTACAACTTTGGAACAGCCTTGCCAAACTGTCACTTCATTCTGTTTAGCCTAGTGTATCATTTGCAGGCACTGTGACGTCAAGGACAAGGATTTGTAAACAAACGTAAGCAGATGAAATGAGCTATTGAAGTAATACTTCCTCACTTTCAATCAAACGACTCATTTATTTTCCAACATCCAAAGTGTAGAAAGTGCAATATTTACACATCACATCTCCCTCAGACATTTGAAAAAAACAGTGACTTTGCAACTCAATCAAAACTTTCAAATTTTATACAAACAATGCATTAATAAATCACGGTATCATAGAAACGAATAAAGTCAGCCAAAAGTAACATTATTCTACCATAGGTTAAATGAATAATTTGATGAATTCGAATATTTATACAATACTGAACCTTGGTCAGACATAACTTTAGGTCTTTTAACACATAATAAACCTTTAAAAAACTGATGAATTGGATGGATAGATAATTATGTAATTAAAGAATCACTGGGGTGTTCAGTATCGATGAAAAGTTGTCATAATTGAGAATAGTGGTTAAATGCTAAAAACATGTAAATCACTGAGACCTTGTGAATGGAAGTGACAGCATTCATCAGCATGAATGTGAATCAATATTGATACTGCAACAATTCTGCAATAAATTTGGGATTAATCATGGAGTTAATGTTTCTCACAAATCAATAAAAGTACAATCTGCGTTCTGTTTGTCATTGTGATCAGTCTTAAGGTAGTATCTGGGATATCCACTTAAAGACTGCTGCGTTGTTCTTCATCCAGTCACCGTAACCTGGATCAAACAGCTGTTCAACATTATATATGTTGCTCTTTTGGTCTTTTAACACATAATAAACCTTTAAAAAACCGATGAATTGGACGGATAGATAATTATGTAATGAAAGAATAACTTGGATGTTCAGTATTGATGAAAAGTTGTCATCATTGAGAATAGTGGTTACATGCTAAAAACATGTAAATCATCGAGATCTTGTGAATGGAAGTGACAGCATTCACCAGCATAAATGTGAATCAATATTGACACTGCAACAATTCTGCAATAAATTTGGGATTAACCATGGAGTTAATGTTTCTCACAAATCAATAAAAGTACAATCTGCGTTCTGTTTGTCATTGTGATCAGTCTTAAGGTAGTATCTGGGATATCCACTTAAAGACTGCTGCGTTGTTCTTCATCCAGTCACCGTAACTTGGATCAAACAGCTGTTCAACATTATATATGTTGATCAGTGCCACTGGGAATGGAATCTGTTGACAAAACGAACAAAAATAGAAAGTAGTACAAAAACATTCCAAAACTCCCATTAACAGAATTCTTCTCACATTACAAAACAGCTGGCTGGCACCATTACAAAACATATTCTATCTATGGTTGGTCTGAATATGGGAAATCTAGAGTACTATTGTTTTTTTCACTCCTACGTCTAGTCATAAAGGACCACAGACTGGTCATCCATGCTTTAACATACCAACAAAATTCCCATATTATGCAATTATTTTCAACAAAATGTGGCTGAAAAATATGAGAAAACTTACCTCGATTGGTTTCTCTGAATCCTGTTTGGATTTCAGAAGTGTGTGAATATCAGAGATACACTGCTTTAGCAATGCCTAAAATATGAAATGGAACATTATGTTAACACTAATCCAATGAAACATTCAAAATGTGTGATGCTACTTTAGTGATGTCATACATACATACATACATACAAACATACATATATACAAACATACATAGATACAAACATAATTATATGCATATAAACGTACAGATAAATACACATTCAACATACATACATACATACATACATACATACATACATATATATATACAAACATACATACATACATACATACATACATACATACATACATACAAACATACATACATACACATATAAATAACAACATACATACATACATATAAAAGTACATATAAATACACATATTCAACATACATACATACAAAAGTACATATAAATACACACTCAACATACATACATACATACATACATACAAACATACATACATACAAACATACATAGTACATACTTACATACATACATACATACATACATACATAAAAACATACATACATACATACATACATACATACATACATACAAAGTACATATAACTACACATTTAACATATGTACATACATACATAAATACATATATACATACATACATACACACACTAGCGCTAGTGTTGGACATGTTCATTACTACAAATCAATTAAATTCTTTGTTTTGCGTCCCAACCCGCCTAGGTTTTTTAGTTTTTCATGAAAAACACACACAGTGTATTTGAATAGGAAATTTAGGACATGACCGCTTAGCTTTTCTGAACGAAAATTTTGTTACAATTGTTATTTGCTGCAATCAAATTACATTGTGTTAATTTTCTTGTGTGTGTTTTTCAGCCGCTTAGACGCGTACCTTTTCCCATTTAGAGTGGACGCAAAACAAAGAATTTAATTACTTTGGCCTTACTACAAATCACATCTATTTCTGAGCTGAAAATGTTTTGGTTGTGTTCACATTATTGCAGATACATGTATCCCATGATTCATTATAATTTGTACCTCTGGAGATACTTCAGTGAGGACTGACAGGCCTCCTATCCATAGACAAATTTATTGACTAGCTTTACAAATTTTGAAAATATGCTTTTCTCTCTTCCTGTTTTGAATGATTTGAAATACATTTGTCAGTTTTGTTCTCAAAAACATAGGGCCAAAGTCCCTGAAGCTACTATAGACATGGATACAAAATTAAGTATTTCCTGACTGTATGAAATTATCTCACTAAGGTCATCCTAGGGACATTTAAACCAAATATTGAAGCTGTCTGACCAGCGGTTTTGAAAAAACAAGCGACTCAACAGTTGACAGAGCTCTGCTGTGTTATGTAGAGAATAACCTTTTGTGACACATGTATTGATGAAGAAGGTGGATATCTTTGATAGCTCATTTCAGGATTGCCTGACCAAAAAATGGAAAAAATTTGTAAAAATACAGATTTGCATATTTCATCAGACTAATTAGTGTATAATAGCAAATAAACGAGAGTTAATTACATTCTAATCAAAGTAAACAAGACTTGCTTAAATCAAGATTTACGTCATAAAAAAACAGCATATCTGTCAGGTTATAAAGAATCTTGAGCTGGTTATCTTTTGGTAATATCAGTATTTTCATCCTATTAACCAAGCACATACTATTTTAACGTTCAATTAACATTGTAAGTAAGTTCTGTTGAATAAGTTTAGACTGTACTACTCAGAGAAAGCACACTGAAGAGACAAATGTTTCAAACTTAAGAAGTTCAAGGTCATCAAAAGCATTATAAGGAATCATGTTACACTTTCATTGCACTGTTTACACAGATTGCATAATTGCTATAAATAGCACATGAGAATCTTACAGCCCAGCTTTACCATAAAAACCCTATCACTTTGACCACTCTCTTAATTGACCACTCTATTTTTTTCCTCAAAAAGTAATCCTATTTTATCCTTACCAAGTCAACCATAAATGGAAATTAGAACTTTCTCTATCTCTATTTATTTGACCACCCTATCATGACAAACTATTATGAACAATTTCTTTTAGATAACATAAATGGTGGTTCAGAATATATCAAAGTTGGGATTCAGGAAAGTTGCCTTTACATGTTTTAATCCTCAATTCACTATGAACTGTCAAAAAAAGTTGAACTTTCTGATAATTCCACACTAAAATTATTTTGGCTTTGATGATTTCCTAATTAATTCAATTCTTTAAAATCATATTAATTATTTTTTCTGGGTGAATTGATAGGGTTTATACAGTACAAGAATTACATACAATGTAAGTCAAACTTTGACCAAAAATGACAAAAAAATTCCTTAAAAATACACATTTGCATATTTCATCACAATTTGAACAAATCTAAGTTGGGTTATCCCTAGGGACCTGTATACCAAATAACAAAGCTGTCTGACCAGCGGTTATGAAGAAGAAGATTTTTTACCAAGAACACCTTTTTTGGCATTAATTTGCCTATTTTCAACAATATCAAAAAATTAAAAAAATAGTTTCTCAAAATCATATTTTTCATCTACACAACAAATATCAAATCAGTAAGTACTGCGGTTCTCAAGATATTTGAGTGGACGGACGCCTCACAAACGGACATACATACATACATACATACATACATACATACATACATACAGACTGACGACGGACGCCGGACGGATACCCATCCCAATAGCTTCTATAGACTATAGTCTATAGTAGCTTTTGTAAAAAAACCCAATCACTGCGTCGTCAGACATACACAGTAGTGCAAGGAAAAATAGGGAAACTATTTGCACCCATTTTGTCAAAGAAAAAATATTGATTTTTTCCAATGGATATGACGAAGAAATTTACATGCTAGCTTTTCTTAGAGAATGACCACTTCAGTTGGTCAATATTTGCTTCCAAAAGTATCTTGACTTGACTTGACTTTTGTTTTGGTCATTTGAAGGTGATTTTTAAACTTTAACAGCATTCTTCACATTATTGCTAATAAGGTGTAAAGAATAAGTTATTAGGCTTGCAACCTTCAAGGGTAAAAATCAAGGAGACTTTTGGGTAATTTCAAGTGGTGTGGTGTTGCTAGCTTAGAGGTGCTGGGCTTACCTCAAGATTTTCATCTTTCTTCACCTTAGCAGAAAGTTGGGTGATTCGTGTTGTTCTCTTGGTCTTTCTACTTGGCTGTTTGCTTGAGCTAGGCGTCTGTGATGGTGGTTTGGGCTGCTCTGCCAAAGAGATCTCTGCCTTTTGTCTGACCACAGCTAACTTAGCATGAAGCTCAATCAGCTGTGGCAGAGACAGCCACATCTTTCCAGCGATAGCTGAAGGAACCAGTGAGCTTGAAGATTTGGATTTCTTCTCTTCTTTGTTGGTTGCATGAACCAAAATAACCCCATTGGTGTCGTAATCTGGAGAATCCTCCATGGCTGGCTGGTACCACTGGATGGAGATTTCGTTCTCTGAGCTGCCAACCACTGTCTTTTCAAGAGTTTCTGCTGCAACTGCAGCATCAGTCTTCTTGACTATGTTTGGAATGGTCTCTGTCTCTGCTGACTCTGGTGCCATGTACACATTCTCTTCATACTTCTTGACCGGAATGCTCAGCTGAGTGGCTGGTCCTTGCCACTTGAGATTCAGTGAGCTAGGCGGGGCTATGGCGCAGCACTCACTGGTATACTGGGGTAGGTTTTCAGCCAGGAACTGGTGAAGCATAGCCTGTCGCAGGGCCATCCCACCGCACATCAGGGGAAGTCGAATGACATCGTGGTTGACACCGCCATCCTGTCCAGATGGGTTGGCATATCCAAACTCAAATCCGGTGCCTAGACTAACGATGCCGCCATTCTGAAGACTGTATCCATCTGATGCGATGCCTAAAGTGGTGGTATTGCATAGACGCTGCAGGATGGAGCTGTAGCCAAGGACATGGATCCAACTGATGTCCAAACCAGACTTCAGAGCTTTCAGAACAGTGTCGTCTTCAGACTGTGCCGACTCTGCATCACTGCTGTGTTGGGTGCCTTCCTGAACTGGTTCCAGACCTTTACTGTGAGTCTCTGTCAATCAAAGATGGCAGAGATTGTTACATTTTAGTTGAAATACAAGTATATGACTTAGTTTTCAAGACAGTTTTTCTGGTCTTTCACAGAGATAGTTAACTGAGATAAATATCATATTTTTTCAAGAAAATTACCTACGTGTTCATTAGACTATACTGAACTAGATTTACAGTAACAAGTCAATTTTATTTTGAGTGGATTCTGTTGAAGTTTGCTGTTATACCTACAGTCATGCCATATCATTACAATATGAATAGCATACCTGTATTGACACCTGCTCCACACCTTTTGCCAGTGGTATCAAACCTAGTTAGCCTCAAAAAAGGTTTAGTAAGATTTTTTGAAAAAAAAATGCTAATCTGATAGTTTGTTCATCTTAGAATACATCAACAACTTGAATAATTCCGCTGCTCCCTTAACTGAATGGGATTTCTAAACTTTTTTGGTCAATTTTGGACTTTTTGTGGTCCAGATTAACTCAGTATCTAGTACCTGGCTTTGGTGCGATGGGCTTTGCTGTCTGTCCGCCCACCAAATCCATGACTGCAAACTCTGGCACAAGCTGTCGGATTTTGCTTGTAAGCTTCAGCGAGGTGAGCTGGGGATCGCCAACCATTAGGGACTTGGTGCGTTGTGCCACTGAGGCTGTGGTGGCGGCCCGAATAGCAAGCCATGCAGCGTTGCGTTCATGGTTCTTCTCCCGCATCACGTCACGGTCGCTCTTCTGGCTTCTGAGAGATGCCTTAGTGCTGCTGCGGGATACTTTGCTGGGAGTCTGCAGATAGGTATTAAGCAGAGCAAAACCAAAATGAATTTCAATCACATCCTTATTGTATTTTGGTCAATAATGAATGTACTATTGATGTTATACTATGATAGTGATATACCATAATGATGTATCAATAATATCACATTTAACATCATTTTCTTCTTGCATGTGTACATTCAAAATGGAATTAACATAACTTATTGATAGTTTCGTTGAGTAGACTGAGAAAGGAAACCTGACACAATTTGAAGCATCACTTCATCGGTTTTAGACACGATCAATTAAACCATTGCAAAAATGAATTAATGGTCATGACCATTAATTCATTTTCGTGATGGTTATGTTTATCGTCTCTAAAACCGGGGTTGAATATATGCATGGTCACCCATTCACTCAGTATCTTTCACATGTCAAACAATATAAGTAGTATCTTGTATCAAACAAAATTCATGAAAAATGGCCGACTTTGTCCCTTTAATAAACAAGCTGATCTTGAAAATGAGGCACTCAATCACTTGAAAGAGAAACTTCATCAGAAGCTAAAGAGAAACTTCATCAGAAGCTATACTACTACCTCTTGCAAGACAATATTTTCACAAGGGTTTTTGAACATTATTTGACTTGATTAGAAATCACTGTGTGATGTTTCTGTTGCTTCATTAAATGTTATCACACATCAAGTCATGATTTATTAGTTATATTTACAAAAGGACATTGTGCCCTTAACCTTGAGAGGAGCAGAAAATGTTGAATGGTATTTCTTGTTGGTTGAAAGAAAACATTCGACAATGCCATACAATAACTGTATAGGAGATGGCGCAGAAAATTTGCATGTAGAATTTAAATATAAATCATACTACTAGTATTGTCTAACACTCGGCCCCTATCTTTAATAAAACCATTCTGTTATGGACCCCCCTCCCCCCCAAAAAAAAAAAACCCAAAAACAAAAAAACAAAACAAAAACAAAACACAAAAAAAAGTTTTCTTTCACAAACGAAGGTCAAAAATACATGCCGTAGCAGCAGCTATTTGGCTTATTTTCCAAGCTTCATCAACACTTAAATCATACTACTAGTATTGTCTAACACTCGGCCCCTATCTTTAATAAAACCATTCTGTTATGGATCCCACCCCCAAAAAAACCCCCAAAAAACCCCCCAAAAAACAAAAAAAAACCCCAACAAAACACAAAAAAAGTTTTCTTTCACAAACGAAGGTCAAAAATGCATGCCGGAGCAGCAGCTGTTGGGCTTATTTCCCAAGCTTCATCAACACTTAAAAAGAATGGATCAGCAACAATGGAAAGTAAAAATGTAACAGCTGAAAATAATCCTGAAATGCAGTTCATCCCCTGTCATTTAAAAGAAAAATCAATTGAAAATACCACAGACAGAAACTGTTGAGATATATTATAAATCAATAGAAATGGTGTAATTTTTAGAAAAACATGATGAAAAATTAGTGCACTCACTGTCATGATAAACTATTGCAAAAAATAAAACAAAAATAAAAAAAATTCATGTCTCAAGTGCATAGTGAAGGATTTATGAAAATCTACAACTAATTATGGGTAACTATCATTGAGTTGTACATGTAAAATAATATTCACGTAAACTTTCTATGAATGAACCAAATTAGGAGACATTTCAATCAGTAGATGCTTTTGTGTCAGACAAATAGTATGCTGAAGTTTTGCAGTATAACTATGAAGAGCCAGGACATGTTAATCATCAATCATATCACTTATTAAATTGTCAGCCCAAATGATATTTAAATTTGTCCAGAGGTACCACAAGCATGTGGATTTGTATTAATCCTGAGACACATCATTATAATTGTCAGCTGTCATACGATATCTGCATTAAAGTAGTTCAGAAACTGCACCACACTGTAGAATGAATGAGAAAGGTAATCACAATCATACCCATCAAGAATTTGACAACAGTGGGTCAAAATTCATTAATACTTTCAGGGTTTGTTTGAGGAAGATGACCAGACATGTTATATCATGTTTATTTGCAGAGTCTGCTGTCAGGGTATGTGCCATTATGAGGAGAGCTTGTACAACTACCTGTAGGACAAATTCTCAATTCTGAAAAGGTGCACATGAAATTTTTCCTTTCTTGTGGACATTATCCAGGGAAAGAGTGTTTAGAGAGCTGATAAATAGAAAGGTTATTGCATTTAATCTATGACCCCCTCCTATTTGTGATAACTTACATGTATGAGAAATGTCTGCATGTAACGTCACTCAGCAACTGGGCAGATAACCACACCAATCTATATAACAGAGTTAATTCAACCCTTCACTTAATCTAAATTTGTACCACCAATCCCCATTATGTACTTGACGGGTCTTCCATTACAGTTGAATATACACGTATCACTGTGAAAATCTAAACAGATCAAAATCACCGCCGTTTTTTGAATTTCAGTATTTGGTAGGTCACGGGTGGAAGTTAAATATCAATGAGCATAAACTGCACCATGGACGAATTATAGCCACTAAAATGGTTGCTGAAGGTAATAGCTTGCACAAGTAAAACCATTTTTCTCGAGGGTCTATGGTAAAACTTAACACTAAACTTCAATTAGCAGATTACAAATATGGACAATAAATGTAAGAGGTATTTAGTGGTAGATCTATGCCATTTGTTTGATGGCATTATTACATTGAATTTTATTTCATTCACCTTCATAGTGACAAAGAGCGTGTCAACGCTTTCTTTCTTGTCTATACTACTACTGAAACAGACGCTCGCCTTCCTGAGCACTTGTGGTCTGAAACAACAAGTCATCGCTGATGACACACTCCCTGCTCGCACCATTAATTGACATGCACATGCACACTACAATACAATGTCTGTGTGCCATGTTTGAATGAAATCTGTTGAGTTATGGTTCAAAAACATGAAAAAATCTCAACAAAATGGCTGCCTGGTGGCCATATTGAATTGTATCGCGAAATACATTGACAGGCATATACATGCCATAGTACTTTATCTGTGTACTAATATTGAACGAAATTGGTTCAGGGATAGTTAAGTTATGATTCAAAAACATGAAAAAATCGCAAAGAAATAGCCGCCTGGCGGCCATATTGGATCGTATCATAAAATAAATTGACATCCATATATGTGCCATAGTACTTTATCTGTGTACCAACAGTGAACGAAATCGGTTCAGGGATAGTTGGGTTATGGTTCAAAAACATGAAAAATTTGCAACAAAATGGCCACCCGGCTGCCATAGTGGATCATATCACAAACTAAATTGACATGCATATGTATGCCACAGTACTTTATCCTTGCAGACAGTTTGAAAAAAAATCGCCTCAGGGGTGAAAGAAAACCGGATGCTGTCGGACGGATGGACGGGACCCAATCTATAAGTCCCTGCTGGATTGCGTCCGCAGGGACTAAAAACAGCTAACATAATATAGAGACAGAGTGTGAGTGGCATTTGGCAACAATTGAAGACACTTGAAAAGCATCAGCCACAGCTGGCCACAGCAAAAGCTTACATGCTGAACTATGGGGATGAAGAAATTCTGATACAATCAAGTCTTTCTTGGTGTCCGATCTCATGACATCCCAAAAAATGTCATTGTTGTATTCTATTTTGAAAGCGACAAGACAGAAACAATATTGTCTCTGAGGATCACTTTGAACCACCTTAAAAGACATTTCTATAGACATTGTACAGGGATTCTGCAGCATTTTACTAATATATGATTCCTAAATCCATGAAAATAAATGATAACTGGATTTAGGTGGCACAACAGTCAGTGATGTGGATCCCTTCTGGTGTTACGAAAAGAATCGCAATTGCTTTTATTATGATTGATATGTATATGCACTGTAAAGAATTTGATAAAAATCAGATATTTTTAATTGATTGGTGAGCAGCTGTAGACCTAAGATAAAGAGTTTAATATTAAATTTATCTGGAATTAAAAAAAATTATGCAAGTGTGTGCATGTGTTTAAAAGTATTTATATACCTGAAGATTTATTATTTTGTCTGAGCTAAAATTTAATAAAATACCGCAATTATACGGTGTCGCTCAAATTTGATCAGAATTGGTGCATACCAAAGATCAACAATAAGTGTTGTTTCTATCTGTTCAGTGCAGGAAAATTATACGTTGATGTTATGACAATTTCTGCACAGTACAACCAGAAAGACAACAAGAAATATTTAAACCAGAAAAACAAGAATGACAAAAGTAAATAAGGTCTGAAACTTTAGGTACTGAAGGTCAACTTTAGCAACATGCATAGCAGAGAATCTTTCAACCATGGATGTACAAAAATAGACATCCATGGTTTCAGCTGGTCTGTTAATATGTCATAGTTCATAAACAATGACAGGAAATGACCAATTAGCTGTTTCAGTTACTGCTACCATTCCCAAACATAATAGGTACCCTGCATACAAATAGGTTAAAGGTCAAAATCCTCTTATTCAGATGTGTGGGCTGATTCAGTTACTGCAACCAATCCTGCACATTTGCAGGATTTCCCTTTTTCTTACCTAATTTGCACATTTTTGACACTGACGTGTTCGTTTGAACAAATTCACATCCCAACCCCTGCATCTACCTGTACACCAAATACTGAGACGGTAGCTTTGGCGGTACGGGAGCCTTTGTGTGTGACGGACATACATCCGCACATACACACCCACATACATACAGACATATAGATGCCACCGACTCATCATATAAGCTCTTTTTGGTAATTATATATAAAACCAAATATGAGCTAAAAAGTATTCATGGGATGTCTGGGCACAGTCGTCAGGGTGGATCTTGATAGAGTATGAAAGTAGTAGTCTAGCTTGCATGTTACTTTTTGAAGGAAAGCTTTGTGTCACTTGTGACAAGAAAATCTGTTCCTTTGTGTTCATCTGAGACCTTACAGATTAAATTGTAAATTTACCTTTTTCTGTGATGGGGTAGCGACCTCTTTATCAGCAGTACTCTCACTTGTTGGAGGTTTGGTTTGCGCATCACTGGACAGGTACAACAACGCTAATTCCAAATAAGCTTGACGTATCAAACTGCGTGTTCGGTGATTGAAAAGAAAATGGGAAGGTTTGAACGGAGAGAGTCAGAGAGGTTGGAATGGAGAGAGTCAGAGAGGCTATAATAACATGCTACATATTGCTACCCATAGCTGAGAGCATACAAATGTGTATATCTCTCTTTTCCTTTCTTCAATTGGTATTGACATATAAAGCCTGTTGTGTACATTTACATTTTATATTCACCGCAAATTTCTGGATGACTGCACATCTTGAGTGGTTTATACTAAATCACAATATATTTTTCCATCAGGAAACAAAACCGACTTAATGTGCTGGTACCTTAGTTCTAGTTGAAATCTATGGCTTCCATGCTCTATGGTCACAACCATGGTATAAATTGCATCTGGGTGCAAATACTCTGTGTGTAACAATACAGTGACAGTAATTGCTGATTATAATACAAAGTTCCATTATGGCGTTTTAGTGCAGAGTTTAACTATTAGATTCCTTACCCTAGATCATGGTTGGCATTGTAACTGATGTTGATTGCCTGTACCAGAGTGCTTCCAACTGCCCTGGCTTGGTAGGCCCCACACTCATACAGCTGTCTCTGTACTTTACCTGTTGAAAAAAACCAGTGACATCCATCAATACAAGAACATTCTGCACTGACATGTTCATTGGCTCAAGTAGATGAGGGGAAATATTTAACCCACTCTGGCACTCATTATGTTTGTGACCGTGTCTGTCTGTTTGATTATCTGTTCCCTTCTCATTTGAAAATTGACCTAATATCTCCTTGTCTCTCTCTGTAAATTTGAATTGTGGTTGCTCACCATTGAGAGTAACAGGCGAGTGAGTTGTTTTTCATCTTTAGTACAAATTACACACAACACGTATTACAGTTATATATTAGCGTTCATCAGAAACTAAATTTTGTTTCCCTTATGCAAACTACAAAACTTCTACCTTTGCTGGACTTTGTTGACATGAAATTGAGGAATAAAGTTTTATTTTGAAAACAACATGTTTTGTATTTATTTATGCAAAGGGTATAAATGAATATTGTTTGATTAAGTAAATCAGACAATAACAACTCATTATCAGATGCAAACACTCATACTCCTTGGATCTGGCACTATGCCATTAGCATATGTGTATTCAGATTATACTGGAGACTTTATTCAATCTTTAAAATTCCTCTAGAAATCATTGATACGTAATTTGAAGTCAATGGGGTCGCCTTTTAGGATGTTATGAGTAAAAACAGTGGCTTTTGCAGGTATGGCTGCATGGGTCTGTTACTTGCCGAGGGTTAGAAGAATTTCCGCTTCAAGACTTGGCTCTTTTATCGCTGCCACATTAGAGAGTTCTAATGCTGTGCCCAGAACAGCAGCACATTCTATCCAAATATCAGCAGATTTTTCTCCAAGACTCCTGGATGAAGACAACAGATCAAGGAGAGAGAAATAAAATCTCAAGTATTAAAAAAAATTACATTTCTTAACTTTAGGAAACTAGGTAGTTTGTGCCTGGAAATTTAAAGACTTCAACTTTCCTTTACCACACTTCATACCATTGCCTCTCGAAATCAAGAATAAAAATCAGGGTCATAGTGCAAACTTTGGTAGTAGAGAAACAAATTACCCGATATTTACTGACACTTGAAAATTCAAAATGGCGGCCATCACTGTGTTTACTCTGGGGGGAAAAAATAAAATTTTCTATGTTCACAAAAAATACCGGTATATTAGAGTCTTTCAAACCATATGCTCCGAGTTCCAAAACCAATTCTGACTTAAAAGTCCAATCCAAGTACTCAGACTTGCATATGCCGAGTATAACTGCTTACTTGGACCTGTATACGCTGAGAAATACATGTACCTATATATACATACAATTGTACATGCACAGACAGATCGTTTTGTATGCACCTTTTGCCCATTCTTATCACAAAACCGAATATTTTCTTGTGCTTTTCCAGCATTGCTTGTCTATAAACAAGTGTTACTTGACGTATTCAAGTCCCTGTAGGTCGTGTGCATGGCGTACACAAGTCCACGTACAAAGCAGTTTTACTCAGCATATTAAAGTCTGAGTACTCGGACTTATAAGTCTGATTTTTTTTCAGTTTTGGAACTTGGAGTAAGCTGTTTAAAGTACTCTTACATACCTCAAAATAAGTTGGTAAAAACTTAAGGTTACTCGATCGAGCTTCAAATTGAGCTTCCACAAGTGGTAGCACCTGAATTCAGTAGATTATAGCCATCCTTGAGGCGCATTCTTTTTTAGAAGAATGTGCGAAATTTGTTTTACTCCCTCTGCACTCAGAGAGCTTTGAGATTGACACTCGAAATATGCCCCCCCCCCCATATTTTCGAGTTAGAAATAATACATGAGGAAAATTTTACAACAACTTGCACGTCAATCGAGCAATTGAAAATTGAGAGTTATAGGATATCCCATAATTTTCTGTCAACTGACTCTTACCATATTTAGGGGTCCAGGTTACTTCCAGAAACTTTAATGTTTGAGAACTGGATCAGTTCTCCCTTTGCTTGGATCAGACCAAACTAAAATTTTGAAAGCCATACAGTGTGGACTAGATCGATGCAGTCTTTCCCTCTTAGGAGCAACAAATGCTAACACATCCTGATTCCAAATAACTTACTTCTTTGCGTATTTTGCTTGCAGTCTGGCCGCATCTCGGGCTAGTGTATAACCAATCCTCAGTTTGATCTTAGCCAAGTATACTACATGGCTGAGGTAGATGTTACGCAGCGGATTGTTAGGGGACGAATAGTATTGGCTGGCTGCTCTGTGTTCTATCTGCTCACCAAACAGCATCATCTGAGAAAAAGGAGAGACCATCAGTGAACAAACTGTGATGTGAGTCTAGCAAGTCTAAAGACGTTAACGTGGATATTTCAAGGCATTATTACTTTTATGTAAAACAGATCAAATTTTGTGTTACATTGATTTTCAAAAGACTTGGTCACATTTATGTGTGTTTATGAGACAAGACCACATAATTTTTGCATGTATCTTTGCATGGAAAAGTATACATTAGTTTACATGTATGAAACATGTACGTTTTGCATTTCTACATGTTCGATCAGTAATGATCTCATTATTTTACTGCATACAGCAGCCAAAACGCTTTAAATGGGCAGTTACAGGACCGTGGGCAATAGGGGAATTACTGATGACGCAGCCATTGTATACACTGGGCGGGAGTTTTTGAATTCTCATAGCATTGCTTTGACCGTATGAAAAATTTGCCTAATCATGATGGGCACTTCCGTGACATATCCAAAAGGGGTCAAATGGTTGTACTGGGAACACATTTTGAAACATATGCGTTCTCTGACAAAAGAGAGAACATTTTGTCAGTTTATTTTATAACTCAAGTTCAGTCACTATATATTCACAGACATCATATGCAATATTCATTGACAAAGAACGCCTGAAACATGGAAAAATTGTGGGATTCTGGGACAAAACACGGCACGTCCGATCAGTAGCATGGGTTTTTTACAATCGCATAGATTTGCAATAATCTGGCTTTTATGCGGAAGTTCCTGTTTAACTTTTTTGAAAAAGAATGATGAATGGCATTATGCAAATAAGGGCCACACATGGATGATGACCTTGAAAAGGATGCCTACAGGGTGCCCTTTTAATATGACATTTCCTGTTCTTATACATAAATGTACAGATGGTACATGAGGCATTCACTGAGAGATCTGTCACTCGATGATCTTTCAGTCAATGTGGGGCAATGATCAGCATTGTAGCCTGCATAGCTTTGCATGTAAAGATGATTTTTTCCACTTAACCCAGTATAAAATGATAATCACTGATGACTTAAAACTAAAATTAAGCAGTTCTTTGTTTTTCATTCTCTTTGTCATGTTTCTACACATGGTACTGGTTCAGGTCACATAAATGGCACTCACTGTTCTGACAGCAGTGGTAAAAAGTGACGAGAGCGCAGTTTGAAAATACTGGTTGTAGATCCTCGGTGATCCTGACTTGATTATAGAGGACTGTGATTGATCTCGGTCAACTTGAAAATGCCTATGCTGATCTACATTGCCAAAACTTTAAAAACCACGAATACTTTCATAAGATCGATGTAATGTGAGTGTACATGCACAAGAGGTGGCTCAAAGAGTGGTGAAATCTCTTAGACTGATACAAATGTAGGTAGTGTATGAGAATGTCAACATTTGTGAATTACTGCCAGTGAAAATAATGCCTTTTGAGTGAATATTGTGCTTTGGGTAAGGTGATCTGAACACACTGACAGACACCATAAAAACTCTGTTTATCAATTCGATCAAAAAAAAAAAAATTACAATTTTAAAATGTTAAATTATTAGAAAATTGACAAAGCCAAAGTGGTTGAATTATTAGGGATTTCAGCTTTTTTGACAGTTTATAAGTGATATGCTTACCATCTTGGATGATCGTAACATATAAACATTACATTCTTGAAGTCTCAACTTAGACATTCTGTATTTTACATTGTATTGTTCTGTGTATTTTATGTTAAATGTTCAAAACAGAAAGTAATGATTGGTTGGTCAAATTACTAGAGATTTAGAAAGTCCTAATTTCCATTGGTGGTCAAACTGATAGAAGGGTGAAATAAAACTATGTTTTGAGAAAAAAATAGGGTGGTCGAACTAATAGAGGGGTCGAATTAATAGGGTTTTTACGGTACTTCACATTTTGCTATCTTTACCTGGTTGAGTATGATATTCTGGGCATGCCCGTAGTTGTTGAGAGTCTGCTTGCTGATTGGTTCCCCTTTCTCTTTTTCATAGCTGGGTGCTGACAGAGTTTCCAGGTCTGTCAACTGTACTATAGCCACTGCCAGAATAAACTGACCAACAGTAGACATGGTTTGAAGGTTTCTCAGCATCTCCACCACATCCTAGTTTGACAAGAAACAAACAAAAAATTTGGTTTATTTAAATCATTTCCACTGATAAAAGCCAATTTTAGTTAGGACATCCTTTTGTCCATTAAAAGGTAAAACATAAACATGACAAGTTCAATGCCAAAACACAACTTGAACTTGACGGCTGATGGCAGTACTGTTCACGTTTCATGTAAAAAGATACAGGCAACAGAAATAAGTCTTAACAGATAATCATGGTAACTTTAAAACATCTCAGCTCTGTGACTTCTGCAAGTTTTTAGTGGGAAAAACAAGAAATATAATTTGCTTTGCTCATAAATACTGAATATTGCTTTAAACTAATATCCTTTCTTTATATGAGCATAGTGAGACTCTTTCTTTCAGCTGATACCGTACCATCATACACACATACTGTACACATAATGACTTTCCTACTGTCAGACATGACATAATAACATAAAAATTTTACAACTGTTTACACTGATAACATTTGCACAGGCCATAGAAATCTTTTGATACTGAATACATCAAATCAGTTATCACGTAAGTCATTGAAACTGCTCTAGGATGTTCTTCTCACAAAGCGAGTATTAGTCAGATCTTGGCAATACAGCAGACAACATTTTTGCCGATGCATGGTTGTAGGAAATAGTTTGTAGTGATTGTTGCAATGTAAATATGCCAAAAATATCATTATTATACACCTTCTCCTGTAATCTATTGTGTTTTGTTGAACAATAAGTTGATATCTGTGGATGCAGAGTCCAATACGGGGATGTGTAGTCCAGTGATGCTCTGTCTAATGACCTAGGCTGTCATTGGATGCTGTTTACAACCTTGATGACTTTTAGCTGTAGACACTGTAACAATCAACATGTTCATAGCAAGGGAAGACAGACAGTCCAAGGCCTGACAGATACTGTAATCATGAAGGTTTGGTTCATTCTAAGATACTCAGCCCTTGATTTCCCCTTGTCTTGCCACACCATGACACACATACGCACATACAAATACAAAAATACTCCACATGTATACATCCTGTATTCTCTACCTTTCGTATAGAGCATTGCCAAGTCAAATTACACAAGAAATTTTACCTCGTGATCAATTAAGTAGTGAACAGGGGAGAACATTACTCTTTCTTTAACTCAAGGAGAATTATTAAATCTGGTTGTCTCACTCTGACATGTTTTTCCTCACCTGCAACACTTGCTTGATATCATCTAGACTTCTTCCTTCATGCAAGTCAATCATGGCCCCTAGAAGCAAGAACTCTGCCTGGATTTCAATGTCACCACACGCCTCGGCTTCAGCCAGACCCTCAACACAATACTGCCGTGAATCTGGTAGGTCCATCTCATTACTTTTACCTATTGGCCAAAAAAAGCAGAGTTTCTAATGATAAATGAAGATGTCAATACAGTGTGCGCCTGATGATATCAAAGTTTCATCATTAATGTAGAATGCACCTCGGGGACAGATATTTGGACGATCAAACTTTTACAATTCTTTTCTGATCTACCACTTGTCAGGGTTCATTTTAAAGCTCTTGGCATAAGAAAACTTTTCACTGTCTTAGTTAGTTTTTTGAAAATCAAAAATTTTACTTTTCTTCATAAAATTAACACAGGGATTTCGGCCATTTCGAATTTCAAATATCAGTAAATCTTGGGTAATTTGTTTATCAGGCACCAAAATTTGCATGGTGACCTCCGATTTTTATTCTTGATTTTGAATAGAGAATGCTTGAAAGCTTCTCTGAGGAAAGTTTGAGCAAAAGCTTAAGTCTTTCACTTTCAAGGTGCATACTACCTTAATATGTAAAAATAAATGTAATAATCAATCAGAAATGATGATACAGATTTTTACTGCCATGGTCAAGCTGGACACTATAAAAATTGCATGTCAACCGCAAGCCACAACGATGAACACACTCCCCCAAAAAAGAGATTTCTCCCAACTGTGTGTGAGCTGCAGCTGCTGTCATTTGTGCAGTTCTATATGCAGTAACAAAGCTTTCACCACAGTAAGTACTGGTTGAAGTAATTAATGGAGGGAAAACACCATGAACATCTGAAACATCTGAAAATGTTGCAAATTACTAAGAAAAGGAACTATATAAATGTAGATTCTATTTGCACAGTTAAAAAGTAAGATCAACTTTGCAAATTTTTGTCGTGACAACTTTCCTGCCAAATTCATATTTCACCATCAGATCAAGTTGGTTAAAACTAGTGAAGCACAATATGTCCCATTTGGTGCATTTTAATAAAAAGCCGAACATTTGAAGGCCCCTGAAATCATAGATACTGAAAACATGATTTTTATGGACTAAAGCTGTTAGAACAAACCAAGCCAAATGGGTGGAAACATGTATGATTTTAGCTCATTACTGCTTTTCACTGAGTTCGCTGATGGGGAAGTGATACTGTCTGGTGGGCAAATTTTAAGGGATAAGGATCTGATGGGGTGTGATTTTCAGCTGTTGAATCATGGCATATTGTATGACATTTCCTGTACCATCATCAAAGAGATGAACTACGGCCCTGATACGGCTTTTGCGGCCCGAGGTCGTACGGCGGAAGGGCCCGAGCGTGCGAGGGCCCGTACGCCGTACGACCAAGGGCCGCAAAAGCCGTATCAGGGCCGTAAAGGTTTTATCATATACCTTATGGATTGATAAATATGTATTTTACATAAAATTCAGCATTGTTTAGGAGATAAAAATGCCTGCGATATCAAAAATTTATCGCCATTTGTGTCAGTTTTTCATAAATTCGATGGCCGCTTTCCGTCGCGGATTGACATACATAATGACGTCATTTGTTTACCTGCAGAATTCTAGAACGCGCAAAGCAACATCCGTACTATTACGTGACCAACAGAGATCAAGGCTGAAATCGAGGCGTAAGAAGGACAAAGGCGTAATGTCAGTTTCTTGAAATTTATCCTAAACAGGCACGCACCTAGTATACACAGGATTTCACCAGAATTAGAAATATAAGCTGATGTCACCGGCGCGGCTACACTGTTGCCACGCGCAACTACAATCTGAGCGAGCAGACGTTTTCCTAATCTCTCGCTGGCTTTGTGTACGAATGGAACGTTTGCGGATAGCAACGCGCGTAGTAACCAGAATTGAGTTAGTTCAGAAATGCACGCGATTGCCCATATTTGGGCACCGGGCCGGGGCGTGATACGTAAAAAAATGCACGGATCTGAGGGCGCTTCCTCCCATAGGTTTACACAGGCACGTGAATGTAGGTATATGAACTAATTACTCTCTTTGAACAGTATTTGTGTCAAATTTGTATCATTCGAGAGGCCAGATATATTGCTCAGTATCCTGATTCTGTAAAAACGTTGGGAGAGTGGATAACAAAACGGGCAATATGGCATACTGGTATATACTTGAAAAACATACATGTATATGACAAAGAGACACCATAAAGCACAAGACACAGTAAAGGGTTAGGTTGTCCATCAGCATTATCTCCGGACAAATTGATAATTTGGATCCAATTTCCAAAATAAATCAAAGAATGAAGACTATTTCATTTCTCAATGCAGACAAGTACAAATGCAAGAACTAGGAATTGAGGAATATGCTGTGTCGGTGAGCAGGAAAAGTCTGTGTTTAAAAAACACACTTGTAAGATATTGTATGCATTGGGATCGTACAGTTGCTTGATGTTGCAATTTCATGTGAAACCAGCAAAAAAAAAGAAAAGACAATTTTCAATTTTCAAAAAACTTAAAAGAGCTTTAAAATGAGCTCGCACAAAGGTATATCAGAAAAGAATTGTAAAACTTTTAGAGTCCAAATATCTGTCCCTGAAGAGCATTCTAACTTAAGAGAAAAAATATGCTTGACCCTGGCAGGGAACATATAACAATTACCAGTACTATATATTATTGTCTGAATACATGGGTTTATATGCCCAAGAGTGGATGACAATTTGCCCGATGGCGTCACTTGCAGGGCATTCACAAACAATTTTACCATTATCGACCAGCATCAAACAGATTTTCACCAAAGTCAAAATAGCAGTCGCCGCGCATGGATATTTTACTAAGGGCTTCACCGGACCGGTTAACTATGGAAACTGGTCAGTACATCGTTCACATGGCCCGCTAACTCCCTGGATGTTCCTATTCATATCAATGCACTGATTTGCACTCACATCGATGCACATAGTCCGATGATGAAATGTTACCCTTGTCCAAGCTGATACAGAAGGGTGCATTTGTATGAACCTTGATATTTATTTGGGAGAAAACCCACATGTAACTTTCATGATGATTTGTAATTACGATTATTCAAAAAGTATTACTATCAATTAATTAGTCTGGCCAACATCCTGTAGATTTATGTTAATCTCTGACTAAGCTTAAAGTAAAGAAAAAATGTTGACATACGTGTCAATGTTTTGATGATCCAGACATCAGAGCTTTCACCTCATTCAATCATTGGTTGTAAGTAAAACATGATACAAGAACTATTCTGGAAGCCAGTCTTTGAAAGATGGATCACTAATGTATCTGAAAACATGGCAGTGGCTCTAGTCTTGGCAGAGACAAAACAGTAACAGGTACTAACCCTTTACAAGTGAACAGATTGGCAGTTGACCAATTACACAGGAAACACGTACCACTGATTTCACATTTAGATGCATTAAAACTATATGTACACAGACAGTTAGCATAAGAAAAGTTATTGCATTGCTTTTATGAATTTCTGTAATCAGTCTTTTCATCAATAATTAACCACAGTCCCTCCACCCGGTTGACAAACAGCTGTCCTTTTAAACTTCCAGCTGGTCTTTAGTTGTTTCTGTTTGTGAGTGTTTAAATGTTTGTATCTATGTCACTATTTTGTGTGTTTTTAACAATTTCAATGTGTATCAGTGTCCCTTTTTTATAGAATGCTACTGCCAGTTGTACTATTTTAATCTGTATGTGATAAGCCTGAAGGCAAATTTCTACATGTATTTGTGGACAATAAAGTAATCAAACTGAACAGAATTGAATTGGTATCAGCAGATTTCTGTGTAGTTTCATTTCCCTAACATTTGACTCATTAGCAATTTGTCTGTATTAAAATTTAAGTAGCATATGTTGAATAATCTCTGCCCCATGCTTTGCTTAACTGTATCTTTGACATCAATTTTACTGTCATTTTTCAGCAATCATCCACACACTGTCTTGAGCTGGGGCTTCATTACCGCCTGATGATTTGAAGCCAAACTAAAGCTCTAACACATGTACGTTAAACTTGAAATCTACGCTTGGATCAATAAATATGTCCAATCATAAGGCAGAAACCTTCAATGAATCTAATGTATCTCATTGGCAATGCAAAATGAACTTTACACTGCTAAAACTTTTCCCAAAATCATATATATTTATCAATCTGAATTTTCATATATACGGCTCTGTGTATTCAATAATTATGTTTCATTCACTCATCTCTCGCTTTTTAATGCAAATAGTGGAATGTGTTTTACTTTATTCCATATTCAACGAAAAAACTCAGCAGGAATATAATTTTGTTGCTGACGCTACATTTTTCCTCCAAAGTCATCATGGAGAGATAGAATTGTTAACATCACAGCATCCTGATGGTTCAAATATCATCAATAAATAGTAATTAGGGACTGACCTATTACCAGCAGATTGCATGTAGTTTTTGTATAATCTGACTAATTAGTAGCTTGTGCCACTGAATACTAACATACGCTGAATAATATTTGGTCAATCCTTCTAGCTTCATTACATTGTTTACATCAACTGTCATCTACACAGCTGCGATCCACACATTATCATGAGCCAGAGCTTTATTCCCACCCGATAATTTTGGGCAAAACCAAGTTTCTCATGCATTGTGCTGTGGTACTTGAAATCTATGTATGAGGTTATAAATACTGTATCCATATATTATAATAATGACATCATCAAAAATGGGAAATTTGCAGACAGGAAGTAGAGGAGAAAACAACAACACCATTATTAGATTCATAAACCTATCACTCAAACAAAACCAGAATGGCACAGTAAGATAGTTACTTAATGCCACTGGTACAGCCTAGGAAGTTGCGAGTAATTACTCGCATTTGCGCCTAAAATTTGGGGTAATGCGAGTGAAAATATGAAAACGCTCGCATTTAGCGAGTGGAATTAAATATACGCTCGCATTCAGCGAGTGAAACAACAAGAATGGTAGCATTCAGCGAGTAAACTGTGAGCCATAGACGCGGCCTATATTTAGCGCATTGTTTTGGCTGCTCGTGTAATCTGATAGCGAACAACTGTCTCTCACTTCAAATGTATCAAAAACTTGACTGGCCTTGGATTTTCTTTTACTTTGATTGACATTTTCCTTTTATTTTTTCTGATACATTTTTGTCGGCAAATCTGTCTGTGACGACGTCGGACGCTTCTCTTTTCTTTTCATTGGGCAATTTGTTTGATGGACAAGTCCATTGACATACCGTGTCTAATTACGCCATTGCCGGGACGACTGTGTTTTGCCGACTCTAAAATTCTATTTTTTCGCATTCGTTTATTTGGCCGTGGAGGTGGTACTCTCAAACACAAAAAAAGAACATATAACCACACGTGTTGGCGACGGTACGGCTCACTCATAGGTACATGTTCTTGGGAGCACGACAACTTTTCATCAAACTACGACCCAATATATTCTGAAGTATTTCAAACAGCGGTGATATAAGCTCACACATCATGAGCAAGAAACAAATTACAGACTTTTTTCGACCGACTGAGATGCGGGCTGAAGTTTCAAGTTCAACACGTGATGATCATCCAGGCGACACATAAGCACGTACGGGTTCTACCGAGGTGACCACGCCTAAACGGCGCAAGGAAGATGGCGGTGGTGCATCAATGATCGTGAACAAAATCAAGCAGGCCCGGATTGGAAAGTCGAAAGACAGTAAACTTGTGCGATGGCATGAACAATTTGAATGGCTTGATGTAGATATGAGTGACGAAAGTAAACATCTTCACTGTGGGAATATTTATCGCGTGTGGTGTCCATGGTGTCGAGCGGCAAAAGAGAAGTCGGAATACGGAAGTGAAGTAGGTAAACTGGTCGAGAAAAAAGAGAGTTTGACTGAACACGCAAGTTCCTTCAAACACATTCGTGCGAGAGACAAGTACTTCGCTCAGTCTGTTGAAGCTAGTCCTCTGGCAAAAGCCTTCCGAAGCAACAAGCCTGGTAGGAGTGACGCTACACTGCGAGAAATGAAAATCAAAATGAACATCGCCTATCTGATCGCTAAACATGAAATGCCGTTCTC
This sequence comes from Ptychodera flava, assembly GCF_041260155.1. Lineage (NCBI taxonomy): Eukaryota > Metazoa > Hemichordata > Enteropneusta > Ptychoderidae > Ptychodera > Ptychodera flava. The sequence goes on along the minus strand of NC_091933.1, from coordinate 8,410,834 downwards.
TGTATTTCCCACTTTATTGCTCCTACACAGAAAAAACGGAGTCGATATCAATCCAACCTATGACAATACACATAAGTGTGCTGAAATCATCGGTACGATTGCGGACAAAATGAAAAAGGAATTATCAGACTGTGTTCGTGATTCTAATTATATTTCCATTCTGATCGATGGCGATACTGATAGAGCTATGCAGGAGTGTGAAATAGTCTACTTGCGCCATGTTGACAAAACAAGTGGAAAACCAAAAGTAAATCTCATCGGACAGAAAGAACTCGAACATGCACACGCTGCAGGCGTGGTAAGTGCGGCAAAATCCCTCTGCGATAAAATAGACGACAACTGGAGGGCGAAGATTGTCGGATTTGGCGCAGACGGCGCATCGGTAAATCTCGGTAAAAATTGCAGCGTGTTCACAATGCTACGAGATGAAGTAAGTTACATCGTGTCCTTTCATTGTATGCCTCATCGGCTGGAACTTGTCATGCTTGCTGTACAGAAGGGCATATCGATGGTAAAAAATGTTCACGATGTTCTGAATATGGTTTGGAAGACGTATCACTACTCTCCAAAGAGTCGCAGAGAGCTCGCATCGCTCGCTTCTGAATTGGGAGTTGATGTTTACACTCCGAAGTCCGAGTCGGGAACAAGATGGGCTCCGCACGTGGAAAGAGCACTGCGTATATTTCTGTCATCAAAGCAGAGGGACAAAAACAGTCCATCAACATGCGGCCAGTATGCAGCGGTATTAGCACATGCCGAACACCTCGCCGCGACTACCCGAAATTCTGACATCAAAGGTCGAGCAAGTAAAGTTGTTCGCGAAATGACAAAAGTGAAATTTGCCGCCTTTTGCCATTTCCTTTTGGATTTATTCGGACAGATAGCATCGCTGAGCCGGCTTTAACAGGCAAATGAAGTTATTCTACCTCAAGCCATCCATGGAGTGAGGTCATGTATCGTGACCGTGGAGTCCATGAAAACAGAGAATGTACAAAATGGTGCACTTGATCAGTTTCTCACCAGTACATGCATGAACACTGAACAGAGAGAGAATACGGACGACCGCGAGTGTGACAGCGAAAATGATGAGTCGGAAGAAATCACTTATCAAGACGTGCAGTTGAAGGGCAAGCCAGCCCTAGTTAAGACACAACTGCAGAAGGCAATCGACGAAACGTGTGATACAACTGTTGCAGAACTGAAGCGAAGGTTTCAGAATTTGTTGGGTACGGTAAATGCGCAAGGAGCAGCTAAAGCAGTGGCATGTTTATCAGTGCTTTTCAATCATGATGCATGGCCTGACACAGTGGAAAGTCTAATGGTGTATGGTCAACAAGAATTGGCTTTCCTTCTGGAATGGTTTGGTCCAATACTTGATAGAAATGGTTGTATTGTTGTTGATGTGGCAGGTGAATGGCGACAACTAAAGCTCTTAGTCTTCAATCAGTTTTTGGATAAATCACACATGGCATTGTGGAGTCTGATGTTGACAAAAGAACCATACCGCACAAATTTTCAGAACATACTACATTTGGTAGAGATAATGACAGCACTACCCATTTCTACTGCCCAGTGTGAAAGAGGGTTCTCTGCACAAAGACGAATCAAGACAGAAGCCCGCACTCGTCTACATCCAGAAACTGTGGGAGACTTGATAGGTATCAGCTTGGAAGGTCCTGATGTCACTGAATTTGACCCCACTGTTTATGCAGAGTCTTGGTTAAATGAATCGACGAGGGCAAGGCGGCCAAATGTAAAACAGTCGTGGCCTCAGAATATTGTCTGTGTTGATGATACTGCAGATATGGAACATGGAGATCTGAATGATTATCTGTAGTGTGCATGCATGAGTAGTAATTCTGGACGTGAACTCATGGAAACTGAACTGTTGAAGTTTTCTGACTTTTGTTTGAACAATGAACCAGATTCAGATAATCTTGATTAAGATATCTACGCAGCAAATACAAGCTACTGGTATATTGTGTACATTCACAATAATGTTGTTTATTGAAGTAAAAGATTATCCAAGGCACAACAGGTTTATAATTGCTCCTTTATTTTGAACTTTAGGGGCATTTTGCTCCTAAATTTTGAAATTTAGGAGCATTTGGCTCCTGAATTTTAAAATTTGGAAGCATTGCTCCTTTGCAATGAAGTTAACTTCCTAGGCTGTGGTATTAAAATGTCATTTTATAGTATCTTTTATGGCATGGCTCGAGCAATCTGAGTCCAACAGCACCACACATAAACTATGCTTGTTCAGCAGTATATAGAAAAGCCAAACAATATTGATTGAATTAGTTTATGCTGGTTTGCTAAACACTCTCTCTAACTGGCTTTGCCAGCCTAAAGGAAATTGACACTTCTACAAATATCTGCCACACTAGACAGTGTTGATGGAACTGCATCAAACTCCTGCAGTAAGGATCATGAATGATGCAGGCCACACCATCTGCTGTATAATTGCATTCTTGGGAACTACCGGTACAACACTCTTTGAGGCATAACAACAGTGTCTTGTTACTGGTCGATATCGGTGTCTGTTCCATCAATATGTCACTGTTTGTCAAACATGACCATCAAATTTCATCACCATCATCATCATCATCACTCTAATCTTACCACGTAGTTTTGATACCAGTAATCATTTTAATAGAGATGCCATTAGCCACAAGCTGTGCCAAATATGAAGTTGAATCCCCTGGGCTGGGTTACTGGAAAGATTTATTAGGTGATGTCATAGGAACAGATGTACTTCCTGTATTATAGGTTTTTGACAAACATGAATTTTAAAGCACTTAGGCTTATTCATCCTGTGCTCGGAGAGCCTTGATATACAAGATTTCATTAATACAAAGTGGATTTATGAGTGTACTACATGTATATGAATGAAAATCTACAGATAATGACTCACATCCATTGAGAATATTGATGATAAAATTCAATATTGTAATCAAAATTTTATTGAGAATATTGAATATGAATGTTCTAAAAAATTTAAATTTTAAAAATAGCTGTATTAACACAACTAAAATGAGATATAATTGTGATTCTGATGATATTTCAGATATTTCAAATAATTTTTCGAAACATCGCATACACATGCATACGAGCCTGTGTCCAAACATATCAAAGTACATGTAACTATGTATATCTGATGATTTGGTGACTGAGCAAATCACCGAACACAGTAACAATTTGAAGGTGTTTTCATATATTATGTAAAAACAAGGTGAGTGATAGGTGCTACAACCTGCATAATCAACATTAATATCATTGGCAAAACATCTGTGACTTTATCAATCATTTCAATGTGCACGTGCCTGCAGTGATATCCCAAAGTCATGCTCTATTTCATTGTACCATATACCTCCACCAATGTACCCTATAGCTGACCACTTAACCATGTCAAGTTTCATTACACCCTGCAATGACATCATCAAGCTACATTACACTTCATAACATGTCCAACGACATCATCTTCTGTTCTATCTCATTGCACCGAGCAACAACATCATCGAATCCTGTCATATTTCATTATGCCCGAGTTACCGTAGTTTTCATAATGTCTTGCAATGACTTCTCCTAGCTATGCTTTATTTAATTACGCCCTTCAATGACATCTGGCCATGTCGTACTTTGATTGTCTCATTTAATGACATCATCACATGGTGTACAATCTTTATTGGCTGGTGCCACATCATCTCTCTATACGTATTTTACACATTTCATTATGCTCTGCAATCATATCACCTTACAAAGTTAGTTTTGATAATGTCTTGCAATGACATACGTCCTTGAATGACATCTGGCCATATTGTACGTCTCATTTAATGACATCATCAGGGGTGTATAATCTTTATTGGCTTGTGCAATATCATCTTGCTACATGTATATGTATTTTACAGACTTCTGATAGGGCATATTCTAAGCACTATACGCAAGGCGAAATACCTCAAAAGTCTGAGATTTTAGCATGTTAATGCAACATTTTACAGATAAGAACATTGAATGACTTTTTCTTTACTAAATACTTGACATGTATGTAAATCTCATCACATGAAAATTTAACCCTTAAAACATCAGAAGATTTCACAGTAAATCATGTGTTTTTGATTTTACATCAGTCAAAGTCAATTTAAAGTATTTCTGTGTTGTGAACTTCATGGGATTCTGTTAGCCCTTTGGGATACAGGAATTTGCAACCACTGTCAGGCTGTTGCATGTAACCTACATTTTGGAAAGGAGAGATTTCTACAAGGGTTGTTGTTAACAGTCACATTTTTAACATGTCATAATCTTATATTGCCCAGTTTATACCTGAGGAAAGCATTAAAACCTCAGTCATATACTCATGTAGCACTCAGAGCACACTTGGTATTAAAAACCATCACTTACATATAGTAGAATAAGCCTGTGATGAGGTAATTCATTGTTTCATAAATCAGCTTTAAAAGAGAACTGCATATTGTCCGTATACAACAGCACAAGTGGGCAACACCAGATGCTGTTTTTTAAGTTTCAAAGGAAACGTGACGTCAGGATTATTGCCATAAAAACAGGCAATAAAACTGAGTAGGTATGACAGATGTGCGCTTCATAAAATCCCAATTCACGCAATTCATTTCTGAGACTGAACTAAAAGACAAGGTCCTGCGCCATGAATACATACATTGCCAGGATACATGGTATACCATTTACACGTATTCACGATTGATAGAATATCTGAGCCGAGATCACGCAAGTCATCACTGATGACACAGTCCCTGCTCGCACCATTAATTGTGATGCACATGCACATTACAATGTCTGTGTGCCAAGTTTGAATGAAATCTGTTCATGGATAGTTGAGTTATGGTTCAAAAACAAGAAAAAATCGCAACAAAATGGCCACCCGACGGCCATATTGGATCATACCGCAAAATAAATTGATGAGCATATATATGCCATAGTACTTTATCTGTGTACCAACATTGAACAAAATCGGTTCAGGGATAATTTAGTTATGGATCCTATCACAAAATAAATTGATGTGCATATATATACCACAGTACTTTATCCTTGCACACAGTTTGAAAAAATCAGATCAGGGATGACAAAGAAATGGCTGCTGACGGATGGACGGACGGAAGGACGGCTGTGTCCGCAGGGACTAGAAATGGGCGCACGTAATTCTCATTTCAGAATGGAGTGAATTCATTTTAAATACCTAACCGTATGTCACATTTAGACTTTCTGAACATGAAAGACATAAAGTTATGAGCCCATCTAGTAATCAATCTCTGCTCATTTTGGCTGCCGGTGAGCTGTTTTGAGCTGTTTTGAGCTGTTTTGAGCTGCCATTGAGCTGTGACAAGTGTAGTGTCAACAAATTTTTACCTAAGATGATTGTTAAGCTGCATGATGGCTGCTGTTCGATCTGCCAAGGGCTGCACAAAGCTGAATTCTGTCTTTCAGAGATACTTGAATCTGCAGCAGACATATTACAGCTCCAAATATTCTGTGCAGATCTGCATTTGAGCTGCTGTGAACTGGCACTGCTCTGAAACCAATCTGTGACAGCTCAGTGCAGATCTGCAAGTTTGGCGCAGGATGTGACTCATTCAACGTCCACTGATAGACTGAATATAGATACTTATTTTTGAAGTATCAAAATTATATAATTTACTGGCAACTATTTTAAACTTGAATTTGTTTTATTCTTTGACTTGTGATGAGTTATAATGAAACAATCAGTATTCATAAAATTCCACTCGGTTGAAAAGGGTTAACAATGAAGGAAGATTACAGCTCATATCTGAAGCATATCTGGAATACGACTTCAAATTACAGTGGTTTGCTTTGAAGCATTGGCATTAGAGCAACTAGACAATATTGTTTTAATTGAGGTGTTGCCAACACTGTCGGGTGCAATTAACAGCTAAGCAGGGGAGCCTATAAATACCCCCTATCTCCCTGAGGATTCATAATCCAACATGAGTGGCACATGGTAACAACGTCAACGAATGCTCCCGAAAATCAGGATCTTTCAACAACCATGGTGTAAATTAAAGCACTGTTCCAACATATTACGTTTTGTGAATACTTGTGGCATCACCCTGTTGGCGAAATTCTCTCATTTTTTCCATTTTAAGTTGATTTTTTATGCCAAAACTGCTTCGATGCTGTGTTCGAAGCGTCCAACAAACAATAGATGAAAGCATTCAAACAGCTGCCAATCACGAGGGGACGCGGAAGGTGCAAACGATCAAACATTTTTTGTGTACATCAGATTGATTACGATGTCAACAATGAATAAACGAACGAAAAAACTTGACCAACGGTTACTGAACACGTGCCTCAATGAATTCAGACACAAACGGACTACTTCATGGTTTCAAGCAGATTGCCTCTCCCTTTTTGTTCGTTGATATGTGTACCTGTAGGCCTATGAATGGGTGATGTGTGTGTTGACCTGCAGTACGATATTTTACGATAGATCGCTTTTGGAAGTATATTGTGGCCTAGCCCTGCGTACGATGACGTGTATTCCCGGCGTTATACACGGCCTCCCACCACAGCTCTGCTGATTACCATGGACAAAACCGAAACATGCGGATCCAATTTGGACGGAGCACGAAAAACTACTTTCTAACCTTTTTCGGCCGAAATCAACTCGATTCCGATCTACATGTATGCAGCCTACCCAAACCACTCAACCGCTCACAGACTGCGAAAAAAAATGCTCTCGTGACGTCCAAAACCGTTGTTTGCTCGCGATGCACGGTCAATGGCTCATGCAGTGGACGGGCATTGTATACGTTCATGCCACGATTACATGTATACAGGAGCCCATGAGCTTCATTATTTCCTGTTGGGTCGGGGCGATAAAACTAAATCGTGATTGATTCATCTCTGTCGGATTTGACCAAAAGAGACACTTGCCATAGATTATAGCATCAAATGTTGACCGTTCAGACTGAATCATGATAAAAGGTCTGAAGATCGCCGTGATCGGTGATGTCTTCTTCTCTATACGTTTTTCTGAGCTAGTTTTTTACTAATTGTTCGAGTATTAGCTGACGTTTTTTTGAAAACTTAATCAATTTTTCTTTCCCAACCAGGGCACAACATTACCTTTTTTACTTTCATGGTAACCTAGGATGAATTAAATCGCAGATTAATAGACTCTTATGTTCTTCCTCGATTGTCTGTGACTGATTTTGCTATCCCAATATCGATATTGCGTTCGCACTCGGGTGTCTTGAAACTTACGTCATTCACTGAAATAGTTTTCGGACAAACTCAAGAAATTCGACAACTACTAACGAATAGTCGGCAAAATTTACAGAGACAAGCAATAATAATTATGGTCATTTTACCGTCTTTTTACCATTTTTGCCGTCTTTAGCTAAGCGGACTCGTTTGACGGAAGCAGTATATAACGATCTGAGTTCCCATATTTTTACCCTACCGTACGAGTGTAGTATTCGAATGAGTGAGATCATAATCTTACGCTGTTCCGAGTGGTCTGGAGATTTTTTATAATATACAATAAATTGAGCCTTATCAAAAGTACTCTGTTTTACATTGCTTGGATATTGATATTTCTTCCGTACGTTTTGACTGTTGATTTGAAGTCTTTTGATTCTCCATTGGCAGCAGCACATGTACGGTTACAACCGTCATGTGATGATCAGAGTGTGTTTGTAAAGTTGTCGAGAAGTTGTTCAGAAGAAAAATCATTTTGTATTTAGAGGCTTCAGTTCGGGATTTTTCAAGATAAACAAATCATTATACATTTCCTACGTCTTTGAAATGGGATTACGGTAATGTGATGAATGTGATGAAAATTTTGTGAACGTCTTTGCAATGTGTTCCCACGATGAGTGTGAACTGATTCTTTGTTAGTAAAAATCGTCAGAAATGGTCCAGTGACCGTGATAAAATAAACACAGATGCAAAACCATTGCGAGGAAGATAGTAAGAAATTCACATTGCAATATTTGCTGTCGTATTTCTCAGCAGGAATAATAAGTTTTTACACGTTGTGTATAAGAACAGCAAGCAGGTGTTCGGCGGTCAATTGCTTCTATCATAATGATCTTGATCGCAGCTATCTGGCGAGAAGACAGCGGGTACTTATAATCTCGCAAAATTATTGATATCATGTCTTTGTGTTAAAAATTTCGATTGGAGGCAGCTCAAATCAACAGCCGTGATATATTCGGAATCGAGTTCTCACTGGACACCGAACTGCCTGCTATCAACAGTACGTTATGTACCATCGGCGGTAACACATTGGTCGTAATCTTGTCTAATTCTGCCCCGACGTTTGTGCCGTCCAGAAATTTCAAAGCTAGATTTTTCACCCTGACATATAATACAGCGACCTTGCACACTAATGATCATCCACTGTTTCTGTTGTGGTTTGTTGGTTTTTTAATTTGCTCCGTGGCCCCATTAAGATTTTTTCAATACGATACACAGTTTGAAATTTTTTCAAGGTAAATTTAGTACATTCCCAGTTTGTGGGGTAAAGTTTTCTGGAGTGAAAGTTTGAGTTGACGCTGATAGAGTAGACGTCGAGCCCGGCACAGCTGACTGGGACCCGGTCGGTTTAGGGTCGTTTAATCAAAACCTGCAGCAGAGTTCTGTATGATCACCGTTCGGCATTTGGGTGATTTTTTGGTCAAAGTAATGCAGTAACAATGTACGCCAGATTCTTTGTGTTGTTTTTGTCACAACCGTCATACGCGTATACGGACGGTTTTCGATTAAAAACGGTAGTAATATCCAGTGCTCGTAAATGCGTGCAAAATTTATTCAGTGACTGTTTACGCAGCAGTCGTAAATACGACTAGGATTTACCACCACGTAACAACTGTAAACACCACATCAATAGTCCATACGAAAAATTTGTGCTGAAACGAGGGAGATAACAATTGCGGTAGAAAAGGTCAGTCCACCATCCGTCAAAGTGTTGATCGAAAAATCTTCACTGAGCGCCAACTACATGAGTGGCTGTTATAGTTGTACACGTAGTTCTGTGGGCTTTCCGCTGTCACTTGTTACGAGCTATGTTCAAAGTGCGTCAAGCTACGAATATTTTCATGTACTGAGTTACAGACATCGGTGAAGTACCGGGTACATTGATTTTGTTCAAAACCACTGCCTGTTTGTTCCTCGTGTTGTTTTTTGTGTCCCTAACGTCGACTGGCTCTATGTGCGTATAAACATAGCAGTCGGGATTAAGATATCCTGGATAAATAGATTTATTCCGCCTCTGACGCAAAGATACACACTGTTTTACATGTGCCACTCCTAGGCCCTGGGATCGATTTCCATACCTTTAACAGCTAAGCAGTAACATGAGTCGATCATAAAAAAATACCGCAATTATACGGTGTCGCTCACATTTGATCAAAATTGGTATATACCAGTATGGGTACCAAAGATCAACAATAAATGTTGTTTCTATCTGTTCAGTGCAGGAAAATTCTACGTTGATGTTATGACAATGATTTCTGCACAGTACAACCAGAAAAACAACAAGAAATATTTAAACCAGAAAAACAAGAATGACAAAAGTAATTAAGGTCTGAAACTTTAGGTACTGGATGTCAACTTTAGCAACATGCATAGCAGAAAGGCAGCTAGCGCCCTCTTAGTTTGACCATAGACGGTCTTCCTCCCCTCTACTGATGGTCTTCCTCCCCTATTCTGTCTATGGTTTCAGCAGGTCTGTTAATATGTAACAGTTCATAAACAATGACAGGAAATGAGTCAAGTCAGTGGAGTTAGCCTGTCTTTAATTGACATGCCACCACTCCTGCACATTTGCAGGATTTCCCTTTTTCTTACCTCATTTGCACATTTTTGACACTGATGTGTTCATTTGAACAAATTCACATCTCAACCCCTACATCTACCTGTACACCAAATACTGAGTGGTAGCTTTGGCAGTATGGGAGCCTTTGTGTGTGACGTATGACGGACATACATCCGCACATACCCACAAATATACAGACATGCAAATCAATTCAGCTTATATGATAACCTCACATTGGTATGAGTAAAAATCAACTCTGCAAAAGTTGAAACATTGTCTAGCAGACGGTCAGACGAAGTCTAAACAACGCTACCATATATGTCCAAGCACTGTCCAAGTCTTATCACTTCAGGTGTACTAATTTAAGTTATTTTGACTACATCTGACCTTCTGCAAGACAATGTTTCAACTTTGGCAGAGTTGATTTCTCTGTGGTCTACTGGAATTACTGTTCAGCTGATAATTACACCTGACAGTGTTGGTAACACCTTCAAAGCAAACCACTGTACAACAGACTTGGTGAGAATCATGCTAAACAACTTGCTGATTTTCTCATCATTCCTTCCTGTGCTTTTTATTAATGTTATTTCACATGAGAAAACTGGGTTTCAGATAAATTTTCACTGTTCATACATTGAGCAAAATATTTCTATTGGAAAACAAAGGAGTTTACTGTATTGATAATGGAACTCAGGCCTGATACAACATATGTATAGGCAGCTCATCCGATAATTTAAAAAGAATTTTAAAACTGGATTCTAAAGTTTGATTGATAGGGTTATTCTTTACTTTCTGATCTTCTAAAAACTGATTGAAAACTTAATTCTCACTTTATCTAAAGCCAGCTGGTCAATGTATCTCTTTCCATTACTGTATGTCCCTCAAAACAGACTGTCTGGCATGAAAGGGAAAATTAGGAATAAGAAGTAGCTTAAACATTACACTTGTGAGACCTGCCTTGCAGTCTGCTCCCAATTTCCACTGATCTGTGTGGACACAAAACCATAGATACACCTTCTCTAAATACTGCAGAATGATTTCCAATCAGTGTAAAATTGCGAGAAGATAGGCAACAACGTCATCTGATGTGTATTTCATCAGGATAGCATAAACATTGGAATGTGGTGTGGCACTATCGGTATTTGTGGAAGTCGAGGGATCGTTTATTGCAACCAAATTCTACTCATGGTAGAAAGGAAGACAATTCACACATTTCACAGTGGACAACACAGTAAATTTCTGACAGTAAAACAGTTTATTTTCAAATATTGAAATAAAATCCGAGTTTTCATGTGCTATAAACTGATTGTGATATGGTCTAGTAAAATACAGTTTTAATGGGTCTGAGTGTGAAATCAATGGTGTTTCCCCGTGTAATTGGTCAACTACCTATATGTTCATTTATAAAGGGTTAGTACCTGACACCTCCTGAGTTCCAGGTGTTACTGTTTTGTCTTTGCCAAGACTAGAGCCACTGCCATGTTTTTCAGACACTTTAGTGATCCATCTTTGAAAGACTGGCTTCAAGAACAGGTCTTTTATCATGTTTTATTTATAACCAATGATTAAATGAGTCGGAAGCTCTGATGTCTAGTCTAGGCTATCAACACATGGGCACACATTTCAACATGTTTTCTTTATTGTTTGATGTAGGTTTCTCAGCTTTATTGATTGACTTTATGATGTCCATATTTTGGTTTGCTTTTTATGTTCAATGTTGATTTTATCAATTGGAAATAAAATGTCCGACTGTGTTGTTGGCAGTTGAAAGTTAATTGTAGAAATTATGATGAAATAAACGATCCTCTTTCCTAGTACAAAGTTTTATAAACACTGACTCTACATTAGCGGCACTGTAATCCAATGTAACAGTTTATGTTATCATAATGAAATGAACACCACACGGATCTATTTCTATCTTCTCCACGTGTTACAAATGATTCAAAATCTGTAGTATATGAAGGTTAGATTTGTGTTTCAATGCAAAGTGCATTTTTAAGGTTTGAAAAAGCAAGGTATCTTCGACTTAAGCTTTCACATGTAGCTTTCAAATATCATCTCCGGCTGGCAGTCACAGCTGGTAAACAAATGTCTGTTGTTTACCCAGGAATGGTGCGTGAGCTACCTATCTATAACTGTTAGCCTATAACTGTTAGCCCACGTTCCAGACTTCTCCCCCAATATTTTATCCATGTTTGTTTTGTCACATGATGTATCAAATAAAGTCTCCATAAAATATGGTGGCTTCCAATATTAGAATTGACTACGTGTACAAACTTTATCTAGGAGTTGTCTCACTGCATGGAAAATCCTCATTAAGATTACAAAATATTTTTATTAAAAATTTATGTTAAGGCCAGGAAGAATGATTAAATAGTTTCTCAGAATCCCCACTTCTACTTCAGCGGCAATAGCCAATTTGAATTTTGATTTTTTTTTGACATTGCAGCAAATAAAAGGCACTTAAAGTTTGTTGTGCATATTTAAAAAATGTTTTTCTTTTCTTCTGGGAGAATGTGAAAATACTTAGAATTTGTTCTGTCAAAAACTGCCTGTACATGTATTGCCTCTATTATGGCGGATAGTTAGTGAAATCTAGACTCCAAGTCATCAGTAACGATGTAACTTGTGGTAGATTTTATTGTTTTATTGGTTCATAAAAAATATTTTGTTTGCTGCCTTTGTAGGTTTGCCAAACTAAACTCTCACACCTTTCTGACTGGCACTAAATCCCTCTTTACTGTTATCAATAAAATGCATTCGAATATTAATAATAGTCTTTGTTTGCTTTCCCCAGCCCAACCCTAGAATTTGTGTGATATTTACATCTGAGCTGTATCAACATGGATTGCAGTAAGGCCTGACCACATTTTAATTATTTGCGGGCTATTGTGCCTTGCATGCCAGAAAACCTTTAATCATTTGAACTGAAAAAGAAATTATTATATTGACGAACTTGCTTTCCAGTGAAAATTATTATAGGTGGATTACACGATAAAAAATTACTATAAAGAGCCAAAACAAATTCATCAGTATATGCGTAAGCCATATTTAAAACACAGCTCTCTAAATACCTAGGCTAACAAAACAACAGTATTGGAAACAACTGGGCCTAAGCACACACCTAATGGTACTCCCAAAATGTGAAAAGGCCATCCTTCATGTAAGTCACATGAATGAAACAGTTTGACATTACATTCTGTGTAATTTTGATATCCGTTAAAAATGTGTCCTCTTGTTGAATATTTCCAATTCAAAGTTTCCTGGCGTCTTCCGTAAGTTCTTATTTTTGTGACATTAATAATTTTAGTCTGCATATTATGTTACTTCCATTAAGCCGTCTTATATTTGTGATGTATCTTTACTGATACCCAAATATTTTTACTTACAACATCATGTGATTTGAGAGGAGAGATTTTTACTTCAGGTTTAATGGTGACACGATGGCCGAGATATTGACCTGAATCAGGTATGTATGGGTAGCTTAACCTATATAAACTTGCTGTTTACACAAAGCAAAGGTTACACAGGTATTCCTAGTCTTTGCAACAGCTGTGAAGTGATCCATTTCAGCAGCAAGTGTTGAATGAAATAATACTTCAACGTTAAGTGCTCTATATATTGTATGGTGGGATACTGTGTGAACAGAAATCTATCCATTGCAATTAAGTAAACACAGCAAAGTGTAATGGATATAGATTGCATGCTGCCAGCTGTCAACAACTGGTTTTGACACATTAAAAGCATACAACATATACATATGTAGCGAGTGACAGATTCTTCTTTTTTAAAAGGATGTTCTGCCATCCACACAAATGGGTACAGCCTACACATAAAGTATTTCATATCCCTTGACTCACCGCCAATTTGTCCCATTCCTCTGATCTCTCCCATGAGTCCTTTCACCAAAGCTAGTCTGCAGTCAAGCCATAGCCTAGCATCTAGGCGTGAACGACTCTGGAAGTTCTGATACTGGTACTGACTGGACTTGTTAGGTTGGGTAATTGCCACCACGTCACGCTCCGGTCTGGTGCGGGCACCACGCATGGAAGATGGTCTAGAAAGGTTGACGGCAGATATAGGAATTTTTATAACAGACAAAATTTGATTTATCTGAAAAAGATTTGGCATTCAAGCCAGTGACTTTGAGAGAGATTTCAAGCATAAGATGAATACTTTGTACTTTCCAAAGTCTTGCACTTTCTTAGGTCTTCACTGCACTGATAGTTGACAAGAACATGTACAAGATGACAACTGTCCATCTTATATGTACATGTATTCACACAACATAGTACTTTTTCTTCATTGGCTGTACAAAATTGATGAGACTTAATTTGCATACAAGCAAACTATTACACTGTTGACTTTACTGTCGTATGTGATCGAAATCTTTTCCCCCTAAATGGTAATATTGTTAAAGAAGCACTTGTTTGCAAAGTTTTTTGGAAGTATAGACACATGTAAGAGCTACACTGTATACACTTCATTTTCCATCACCAAATGATTTTCATTTCTACATTTGCCATTGTTACAAATTTGACTTTACTCATGACAAGTCATCAAAATCAACTTGAAAGATTAAAACCTGACGTCAAGTACTGCTCTTTTGATCAGTAATATAAAATACTTACCTTCGCTTTGTAGGGGATTCCTTGTGCTCTTCAAACACCTTTGCATTTTGAATCAATTTCATGGCTGAGATGACAATATCAGCACTGGCCTTGGAGAGGTGGCGTTGTCTGGTAATGTTTGCTATCTCCAACTTACACAGCACCACCATTCAAGCTCTGACGCGGAAAGGTGTCCTCCGCCTGTGTGTAGCATTGTGAAAATCCACAGTTCAGATTGAATGCTGATGCATGTGTTTGGCTGCAGCAAGTTTTACTTGGTGTGCCCACGATCTAAAATTGCGGATATTCCCTACCTATGGTGCATTATATTGATGAAGATGTATTTCAAAGTTAAAGGGGCAGGTCTTTTTATCAAGTTTTACCTCTGAGCAGCTTGACGAAAAGTGCACAACTTTCAAGGGAGAGCAAAGGACTGATATATCACACAAGCTGTCAATGTCAACAACAACGAATGCGAGAACCAGGGATTGTGGACTGCCACTTTAACCCTTTGACTACTGCAAATTTCCCCCCCCAAATAAAAATGCAATATTTTACCAATTTTTGCGAACTTTTCTGTAAGTTTTTCATAATTTTGGACCAAATGGATATCAAATTTCATCTGCTACTGTCTTTTATCAAAATTTTGGCAAAAATCAGATAAAAATTGACTGTGGTATATTTTATAAAGGTGACAAAAATAGACTTTGGCACTCAAAGTGTTAAGATTATTAGTGATATCCAGTTTTTAGAATGTAAATGATGCAACAGAAATGTCATTTTTAATGCAAAAAATTAATCTTATGACAATGGATGAGGATCTGTGTTGCTGTTGGACTGATTTCAGACTATCTTCAAATACACAGCTTTAGTGTCTTCGTTGATGCCTTACCATGCAGTCACATGTTGTCTAAGTTTTGCTCACTTTACCTTTAATGTCATCATTGAGTTACTCTTCATTCCAAATTGATTAGCAAACTGATTGCTTACTATTTGCTACATACATTTTCTTTGCATTGTAATTGTGTGCAAGTTACAGTGAACAGTGAAGCCAGATTTGCTTGTTTCACATTTTGCTAATACAGTAAGATTTGATCATATATAGTGCAATTACTTTTCAGAAAGAGGAAATCTGAATGACTGGGAGAATTTTTAAGTAGCTTTCTGACAAATTACCTTGATCTGTGATTGTTTCACACAAACTAGTGAGTGACTGCTCTGCTGATCTCAGTAAAGTTCCCTGTCAAATGATAAAAAAAATCAACAGTTCAGGATAAATGACCTTTGACCTGTCTCATTTCAAGTCTTCCTCAAAAATCAGAGACTGTTTCATAGATTGTATACTCAACCAATAGTTGGGCTCCAATGAGAATTAGAGCCCATGACAAAAGTTTCAAGATTGCATCTCATGTACATCTTCATAAAACATTTCCGTCATAAAACCAAAACAACAAAAATAACCAAAATTGTAAAATGGTAAAAATTCACAGCATGTGTGAGCCACAACATTGAAGACTTACTACGGACTGGACAGAGAAACAAAGTTCAAATGGAATGGAGTCTTATCATACATACCTTGATTCTTTCAAGTGTTGGTGGTGTTTCTCCTCCAGTAAATACACGTATTGTCTCTTCTGTAACACTTGTACTGTCGTCAGAGCCTGCTGTGTCTGTTGCTGAATGAACATCAAGTGCATACGTTAGCAATTGACTCAATGGTGTATTTAAATATAATCCCCAAAGGTCAAGTTACACATACTTTCAACAGGGATTATGACAGATTTCATGATTTCATTTTAATTAAATCTGCATAAAGTTACACTTCTTTCGCAACCAACATACAACTGCGTGTCATGCTAAAAAGTGAAGCAAACCAATATGGTCTTGGGTTTAAATATTGCCAAGATTCATTCAATTTTATATTAGAGTGATTTTGACCAAAATACTCTGTGTTTATATGTGCAACGCCACCTTATAAAATCAATCAAAATCATTGGCTAATACCTGACCTGTGAGAAAGAATCAGTCAGAAGTTAGGAAGTTAAACAGCAAAACCTTTGCAATTTTGGCTGACCATATACATATACACGTATGGAATATCTAAATAATCATATACATTAAGCAACTCTGCAAATTATGTACTGTCCAGCTAGATACAGGTACTGCACATGGACAGGTAACGATTGCTACAGAACTTTGATATGCTAAGTATTCAAATTCTGCAATGCTCTCCTTGAGTGCTTTGAATTTTAAATTTAACGTTGTCAATATTGAATATCACAATCTACAGGTGCTTACCCAGTGCCTCATCCACAGTTTTGGGAACAGTTCTCTTCGAAGTAATGGAAGGCGGTGGTTTGTTGGATTTGAATGTACTGGTGCTCATCTTGCGCACAGGTTCTGGTGGACTAAACAAAATATTCAGACAGGACTAGCTAGAATTATTTCAAACTTTGAGCAAAAGTCACATGTACATGTACAGTGTATTAACCCTTTGCACCCTGACCCCCTGGTGACCTATGACATCATACGGACATTTTTTTCCGAGCCAGGTTCAAAGGGTTAAACAATACCAAAAAACGAAAAAAATAGTTTGTCATAATCATATTTTGCATCTACATAACAAATATCAAGTCTGTAAGTACTGTGGTTCTCAAAATATTTATCTGGATGGACATCCTCACAAACAGACGGACATACCGGTACATACATACAGACTGACACCAGATGCCAGGCGGATACCCATCCCAATAGCTGCTATAGACTATAGTCTATAGTACCTAAAAATAAATGCGTAGGTACTTAATGCCAATTTACTTTAAAGTTGATATTCTTCAGCCATTCAAATGATGGCTTGTTATAACTGAATTCTCGATATGAACATGTAGGTATGTCTTGTGCTAAAATGGCATGCTGTTCTAAATAAGCCATTGACTGTATTCAATGATCTTGATATGCCAATGTTAATAGCATTCATGTACATTCTAGTGTTATGTCATGCATTTCAGATATCCAGTGTCAATGATCATTGATCATTAATGATGTGTTCACCCTAAAAATTTCAAGTACAATCATTCTCATTGGTATATCACTAATCACATACGTTTCTTCCTCTTCTTCAAACTCTGGCATGACAGCTATGGTGTCAGCAATGGCTGTCAGGAGGTGAGATTGTACCAGTGAAAGATGACAGGTCAGATGGGCACCAAATAGGGTAGCAAGACCTGGTGACAGACGCTTCTCAAGCAGCATCTCCAATATCTGTACAAGGAAAAAGTATGGTATGTTTTATTCAAAATAGAATTCAGCCTTCAAATAAATGTACTTTTGAGATGCCTTATAAATGTACTTTTGAGTGCTTATTTTCCCATATTCTCTGAAAATTTTTTTTCGAGGATTTTTCAGTTTTCTGTAGAGTGCCTTGAAGTGAGCCCTAACACCTGTCATTCACAATTACTTGCAGTAATAAATCTGGTTTCTTTAAAACTTGTTCTCTAACACACTACTCTCATTTCATGGAGAAATTTGCACACTCAAAATATGCAGAATGACGGCTAACATCTCTGATTTCGGACCAGTTATATTTGCATCGTAGATTGTAGTGTATATGCATGTAATATCATGTTTAAATAAAGATTGCGTGTTTACTAGTACAGCGAAAAAACTAAAATGTTCTTACCTTGAGATTAAGGGTTCAAGCAATGGTTTACTGGTGTTGAACTGATGGGAAGTCTGCCAGAACAAATGTGGAAATCAGTGTTATAATGCATGGTTAGTGACTGTTTTGTGACGGTGACGCTCTTTGTCTCTCCTGTACACTACACTCAAAATTTACATGTGGCTCAATTTATGACGATACCGATGGAAAATGGACAAAGTTTTGGCCATGCGTTAAATATGAATGTTGCAACTGTTACATTGTGAGCATATCTATGTTTTATGATCAAAGTGTAGCTAGAAAGTGCTGACCTTATAAATATCACCATACATATATCTATAACATCAGTGGTTGGGATGCATATATCATGTGTTAGTAACTTAACCTTATCACCAGCAAGGTTTGACCAAAATAAATAGTTACCAATTGTAAGAGTGGACCTGTTTACAGGCAATTAGGGGTGAACACGTTAAAACACATATCACGCCTCTCAAGGCCCTCTTCCATAGATAAAAACATACTAGTGGTAGCAATAAGGATTTCACAGTAGCAAATAACCCTTTGAGTGTCATAATTTTTCCAACTAAAATTTTAGAGCAATATTTTACCAATTTTTATGATTTTTAGTAATTATTTTAAAAATTTTGGAGCAAATACATATCACCTTTCATTGGCTACAGCTTTCATCAAAATGTTTTGCAAAAATTAAAAAAAAATGTCTGGGGTAAATTTTATAAAGGTGACAAAAATTTACTTTGGCACTCAAGGGTTAAGCCTACCAATCACAAGTAAGTGGTATTTATTTGCAATGATCAAGTAAAATGAAACAGAGAGAGAACTGTAAAACTAACCATTCTTGATTCCACTTGTCTAAAGTTGCTGTCTGATGTCTGGGGAAGTCTTTCACCATGCAGCAAACGTAGCAATGTGGTGATAGCTTCACTGAAGAGTCCCAAGTCTGTTAGTATCTTGACCTACATAAAACCAGGTGACAAAACAGATTTGATACAATCTGAAGTACTCTATGCAGAAAGACCGTAGTTGTTTGTATATAAATGCACAAGCCCTCCATTCTTCGATGAAAATCAGTGATTGAAGATCATGCAGATCTTCTATGTTTGAAAAAGCTTAACAAGAAAATTATCTTACACCTACACTTTTTAAAATTAGATCTCTATGTGAAAAACATTTCTTAAGTTCCTCATTTTTCTGTTTATTTACAGAAGTACAATGAACTTGTACACAAGACAGTCATTATTTTTAGGACCTACCTTGAGGATTCGTCCATCTACAGCTCGCTGCAGATCTCTGCAGACAAATGTTGTGAAGTACTGGTACAGAGTCAACAAAGGTAAGACCTGACAATTAGGAATAAAAAGTGTTGATTAGGACTACTTTAATATACTCAAAATATACACCAAACACTGGTGAACCTGCAGAACACTGGGTCCGATTTTCCTCACAAAAATAATCAAAGTCTTTTTAAGGTGCCTTCCCATAGTAATGTGTACCAGTAATAAGAATGGGACCACTTGGCATACTGTTGATTTATAAACTTGTTCAGTGAGGGTCAATTCTCCTTCAGTCTTGACTAATTACACACTAAACGTCAGAAAAGCTGATGCAACATAGTGTGGATGCCCCATGTAAGTAATCCAGTCATCAACCTTTTAAATCAAAAATGAAAATGATGAAGAGATTGAGTCCATAAACTTGAAACATCTGAGGAAAATGTAAAAAAGTCCTTTACAATGTAATATGAATATTGTTCATCGATATAATATGATACAACATGACAAATCTTACCATCAAATTGTGTCTGCCTCGGGACAGTTCCTCCGTCACCCATCTGACACATGCTACCAGAGTTCTACCATCACAGCGGAATCTGTCTGACAAGAGATCTATGCCGGGCAGAAGGTACTGCACTTCACAGCCCTCGCCTACTTCATACAGGGCGTAATCTCTGTCTGCTGCAGGATGGGGCAGAGTGGTACGGAACAGTGCCTTGAACAACACAGCTGAAAGGAAACAGCTCTCCATTCGTAGACCTAGATCTGAAGTCAAAATATACCTGCAACACGAATATAACACAGTTGTTGTGTATTTGTGTGCTTATTTAATTTGCCACATGTAATTATGATTCCCATTTGTTTATGTGTTCCTAATATGTTATTTTGTGTTATCCAACAGTTTTAAGTTTTCAGCTCAAGTGATGAAATATGGCGATATATATAGACTTTCAGATTTCCATTATTTTTGTAAAATATTCCATTTGAATAAATGGTCAATATACTTGATTCTAGTTGGAGATAAACACAAGCATATGAAATGAAATGAAAGCATTCAATTTTAGTTTCAAAATGTGTCCTTACTGAGCAATCTTTGCTGTCAGTGTTCCAGCCAGTACACATCCCCACAGACCACATCTTTCCAACAGCTTTGCACTGTCATCTAGATCAGATGTATTCTTGGCAAGCAGCTCTCTCCAGGTGTGTATGGTGTCTGTTGTGTTCAGAATCAGATCCAATGCCTCTGCCCACCACTTGTATGCAGATCTACACATAAAAAGTGTCGATACAACACATTTCTTATAAGAATAGAGCTCGTGATAAATTTTGCCTAGTTTCTTTTTCAAGCATCAAAACTGTTGGACTTAGAACTTACTGTAAAACATCTCTTTTTAACTAGGCATTATTTTTAAGTGCATTTAGCTGTCTGTCAATTCTTAATTCATGATGCAGCTAATTTACACTTTTCCCTTGATTTACTATGGGTTATGCCATTTCCTTTACCTTTCAAGCCAAATTAAAATCCTGCTGGTTGCAATGAAAATCAGAAAACGCTAAAAAAGTACGCAGAGTATTCAATAGTATTGACCGGGAAATTCTGAGATGTACATGTACATGGGACAATATACTGTGAACAATTTAAACAGTTTCAACTCTGGATAGAAGTGACAAACAACATAGATGTACTCTACCTGATATTTCCAGAGTGATAATATATATTTCCAAGCTCATGCATGGCCTGTGAGGCTACCCACGATAGTTTCTGGCCTGCAGCATCTCTATGGTTTTGTCATAGGATTCTATGACCACGCCAAGTTGGGACTTAGGCAACGATGAACTCTGTACATCGGCGATTGTTTTGAATTCATCTTGCATCATATCAGATGGTACAGGTCCCTGTGGATTGCCGTCACTCTCGGCAAACTCCACATGACTATGGGTACTCATATGACCTGGGCTACTTGTTGCTGAAAGATATTGGTGACAAAAGCTGTGTCAAAAATAGCTGCTCCAGTACAATTCATGGTGAAATAAAAACAACGGTGTCTTGATATTAAAGCAACAGACACACGAGTTTCTGGCTTCATTATTCTCAAAAGTGGTTGACCTATTAGATGAAAGACTTCAACAGAAACAAAGGCCTGGCATATAGAAGTGAGTACCTTATCATTTTAACATTAAATGCCAGAAAAAACCATCCATGACTGTCATGGCAAACCTATGGCATAAGGTCTTTGAACACTGTCTTGATTTGACCTCTCTAGCTATGCAATGAAAAAGACAGACTGGCCTTACATGTACATGCAGAGTTAGTGAAAATATCTAAAATTAAATCTTGAAGTTCAAAAAAGACTACGATTGTTCAGTATATGATGGCTATCGGTTATTTTAAAGTGGAACTCAGTATGTATCTCATAACTGCTAAGAGTATCATGGAAAGTAAAGTAAGATAAAACGGACATCAGTTCTTAACTCGGATGATGACTTAGTTTCTCACACATGAATGACTGTTACAGTTCATTATATTACCATGCCCTGTCTGTCCCATTTTAATTGGTCGAGCTGAACCATGTGACCTACCACAAATACACAATAATGGTTTGCTTATGTGCCCATGAATATGAATAATATCATAAACATCGTACATGTAACTTTCCAGCTATAAGGTAAATAATTTGTACAAAGATTATAATCAATCACAAAATAAAACGGAACACTTTTGGGTCAAGTTTAGACACTTTTTTGAAAAAATTTCCTAATTTGCAAAATTTTTACAGCACGCACACTACTCACTGACAAGTTCTGGAGCCCTGTTATCGTTCGCGTGGGAAATTTTCATAAATTTTGACAGTTTTTGGGGTTCGTTGATAATATAATGGAAATAACAGACTCTGCGCAGACCATTAACGTTTATTTATGGGCGTGGGCTCGAGGAAAACCAAAATTAATAGGCTCGGCGAGCCTCGCCCATTAATTTTTGGCTTTCCTCTCGCCCTTGCCCATAAATAAACGTTAATGGTCAGCGTGTCGCCCTTTATTTCTATAATAACTTACTGTTTTGTTGTCCAGCCAGGTATAACACCATGAGCTTTCTACTGTGTTGTAATGCCCTTGCCACATAGTGAGACACATCCAATGCGTCCCTCAGTGTGGTCAAACTGTCTGTCACGTCCAAGGGTACACATACCAATTTGTATGCATCAGCTGGGCCTGAAATTCACGAGTATTTTTGACAGAGTTAAAAAACTGTTCTTTACAACTTATATATTATTTCAATTGCTCCTTGTTTATTTGTATCATCTCCTATGTGTATTTTGACATCTTACTTTGTGAACCCAAATGCACATATCATTTTTCTCTGCCATGAAGTATAGATTCTATGATGGGTAGGGTGACCATTTGTCCCTAGTATTCTTGCATATGGTTCACAGCTATGTGAACATTGGGTTTGCATTCTCTAGTCTAAAAAGAACCAATTTTGGCAAATTTGCAAAATGGAATATATATACCAATTTGTCATCACATTGTTGGAAATAGTCTGACCACTGATCAACATTTATCTCATCCAACTTACCTAAGTACACATCATGACCCTCTGGATCGATGTGTCCGCCCGGATCAATGGGTTTATAGTTGCCAGGATCAGCTTCAACTCTCAGAGTCACATCTTGGTAGTTGTGCGCTGTGATTGGAATACCGCCGGCCTGTTCGGAAGCCCTCTTGAAATGTGGCTGAGCTGGGGGAGGTCCTCCGTAGGCATCCACTCGGCTGATCAGTTTTCTCTGTGCCTGTACAAGCAATGGGCTTACTTGTTGTGCATATCTGTCACTGAAAAGATACCAGACAGGTAAATTAATGAAGGAAATGACAGTGTGTGTGAACGTTTCACATGTTTTTCTCTGGTATATGTTTATCATCATGCTCAAAATTTATGAATAAATGTATGACACTATTTGTCACTTAATATTTGGAATGGAACAATAGGTCAATGCATCAAAAAAGATTAGAGTTGATTTTCCCCCAATTCAAAGTGCCTCATTGATCAGAGATATGACCTAATTTTTTTTGAAATCATACAAGCCACATATTGGGATTATATTCAGATGTGTGTCTCTTTGAAAAAAGTTGAGTCATCACTCTTTCTTTGGCTTGATTTGATTTCCACATACTCCACTGTTATTTGTACACATTGACTTACTGTGTGGTTACGTTGAATCTCATGGCAATCTCGGCTACCTTCTCCCATCTTTGTTCATAGTACAGTATCTCTATAGCTCTCATCACCATGCGTCTGATCCAGCGTGCATCAATTGTCGTTATGTCGTCTAGGGGCTCTTCAAACTTCAGACTGGCACCTCCTTTCTCATCAACTACGGATCCCATCCAAGTGTTCACTTTCACGGCGGGTTTCTTCCTCTTCTGAAGAAAAAGCAAAAAAAAAAATATGTGAGTAAAGCTCAATGAATTAAAATTTACAAGTAGAAATGTGAATTCAGCACATTGCCACATACAATGTATGGCGGCTTGGAATGGACAAAACTTCATCTTTAGCTCTGATATCCCTTATGGGATTCCAATTGAAAATTGGATTATTTGGTTGTACACAATTACACAAAGTAAAATTAAATGATACCACACGCTGTCAGTTGGATTCAAGTATCATGCAATAAAATGTCTTTAAGCAGTACAGTGTATCTGACATTGTAACTTGTAGGTTGTACTCTATGTGGGCTAGCCATGTTCTTTCATTCTGTATTGGTATGTCTCTAAGCGGGATGAAGTTATGTGTTTACAAATGTTCTCTGGAAGTTAAATAAAAATACCGTCAATGACGCTGTACCTTCTCTAATGTGTGGCCAGGTCAGGTAATTGGTTGTTGGCATGGAGTTGTTGGTAAATACAGTAGTTGATGATGTAGGGGCATGAGGTGGGATATGGACCCAAAGAACCCAAAAGATGATTAAATACATCAATCAAAAAATTCTAAGCTACAGTATAAACTGCCTAAAGATAGTTCAATGTGGAAAAAAGTTAAACAATTCAGAAATAAGAATTAACAGTCCAAAATAGTAATGACGCACTTCCTTACTGACCTGAGTGCATGTGAAATACACAACCTGGCATCTGTAAATTAAATGTATACCAAGTGATCATTTCCAGTCACTTTTAACTGTTTTTAATGGATTTTCCAAAGAGTCCTGTGGAAATGATGAAAAACGCCTATCTGGTCTTGTGTTTGTATAACCTCATGGCTGATAATTGTCATAGTATTGAAAAAAAATTGAAAGTGAAGAAATTACTGTTTTTAATAGGCATATTTTCCTTGAAATACATGACCGTGTAAAGAATATATGTTAAAAGTGTTTAAGAGTAAATTTCTTTTCAAAAAATAATTTAATTTGTGACCAAGGATTTTATTCTTTGAGTTTACAAATTCAAACATTGCAATTTGTTCAATCATCTTGTGCAGTGCAAAATTTATAAAATGACTGAAAAACAAAAAAATTGGCAGAATTACAGTCTTTGTGATGTAAAATTATGGGTTGACATCACGATAACTGTTAATCTGTTTGAAGTACTAATATACTATAATTTAAAAAAGAAAATTCATGCGGAAACGGTAAAATATATTGTCAGCAATGTAGTGTTAATTTTGACTTTACATCAAATATGCCTTTGCTGGATACCAAATATATACCTGGCGAAATATCAGCCATGTTCAGCAAATCCACACAACAGCATTGATCCTTTTCTAATTTGATTTGATTTGCTTATGTTATCCTTGTATGACAGTCAGTACAATATGGAACTTGAACACAACACAGTGAATAAGTATGCTGTAAATGAAATGGTGTGGCTGCATCCACATGCAGCAATAGGAGTGCCTTTGTCTCTCACCCCTCATTTCCAACCTGTCCCATCCCTGAAAAAATAGTTTGGTCTTATATTTATAATGTTAATAATTTCTGTATTTGTTAAAATGTGCGTATCTCAAAAACTTTTGATCATAAACATTTTCATTGTTTTTTATAGCTGACCAATCAGTTAACCTGTTTATTTTGAATATTTGCACATTTTTCCTCAGTATTTGACATTTTCTGAATACCTTCTTATTCAGTTTGTCATTTTCTAAAAGTTTAAATGCTCCATTGTGTGGTCAAGCTTTCCACAAGCATCAAATGTGGTACTTCATATACGAGGGTCTGCCTCTAGAGGGCGGGCATCATGAACACTCCTGTGTTTGTTGGTTAATTCCTCCACGTAAACTTCTGATTGTACTGTAAACATTGAACATGGCCGACGTCCGATTTTCCTGTCTAAAACTTTCACTCATTTTCGTTCATATGACTCTGAAACTCCAGGAAACGATTAGGAAGAAAGGGTTATCTTGAAATATTGAGGTACTCGCCGATATTTTGCAAAATTAAATGAGAAAAAATGCAAGGAAAATGCCGACAGGCTTACACAATGACAGTTTTCAGACTCGGAGGCATTTGATCATCTGCAGATTATGCAACAGGCCCAGATCACGTGAGGCCATGAGGGGATATCCACGCAACTCAGTACCAAACACTAGCGCTCACAGAGTGAGCAAACACAAAGTGAGTACCCCTAACGTCAGCTCAGTAGTCTGTAATAGATTGTAGTCAACTAAGAAACCTTGGAGAAAGGCTTAACACTGTGGCTATGCCGCTAAGTCCCTTTTGATTTTTGTCATAGCTCAAAATCGTTCTCCCACACCTCAACCTGAGCCATGAACACCCCCACCAGTTTATGATATGACCCATCACAATGGCATGACGTCAACGGATCTTGACAGACGGAAGTCTTGACAGACGGAAGTTCTTGACAGCAGCATATTGGTTTTCACTCTAATACCTTCTCTGTCTATAAATAGACACGAGAAGGTAAATAATAAAATACAAGGTATCCTTGAGTAAAAATTATCGAGATACAGCATTGGTCTTCCCACCTTTGCTCTTTTCTCTTCTTCATTCTGAAGGAAAACCATCATATCCAGCAGACAATCAGCGGCTATGTAGAATGGATGCCAGACTATCTGCCTGAGCTGATCCGTGGTGACAACGCCAGATCCACTGCCTGGACTACTGGCAAATGCACGCAGTAGTGCTGTGTGTGCACAGTTCCACAGAGAACGACATGCATTCTGGAGCAGCGTCCATTGACGTCCACGGTGTGCAAGAACCTGGTTGAGATTGAAAATAAATGAATGTTCACAGGGGTAATTATCATGAGTTTTGGAGGTTTTTATGGGCTGCACAATTTTCTTGAAGATGAAATTCTCTAAAGTTTATTTTCTGTATATCATATCAAATGTTTTTGTAAGTAAACACTAAAGTTTATTTTCTGTATATCATATCAAATGTTTTTGTAAGTAAACACTAAATAGGCTTGCATTAAATGTGGCTTACAGTTTGCATTTTGCAAAGACGTACAATCTTATCAATCATTTGTTTGAAACAACAAAATTCTAGACAAAAGCATAAAAATCATCTTTTTTACATCATAATATCTTGACTTAATTCAAAACAATAAATAAATCATATTTCAAAAGAAACTTCAGCTTGTAATCTATAAGTTATGGAATGATTTAGGAAATCGGAGAAACTGCCTTTTTAAAAAAATGTGCACCACTGGTAAAATAACAGCTGCCATTATTGCGCATTAGGCACTGATTTGGGTAAGATTTGAATAGACAGGTGAATAGTTTAGAAACTTTGGCTCCATTTCTATCATACCATGATAAAATTTCATTAAAAAACAATAAGGACAACCAAGGTTACATGATTGAACGGCCCGGGTGAAATTTCCATAGATTCCCCAAAAATATTGCTATGTCATGTCTGTTACGGTGACCATATTGACAGTAGCAGACTACAGCTGCCTGTGAACAACATGTGTCACTACTGACAAATTCTATAAGGCTTACCACAGCTTTCTGGAAGAAGTCAAAGGTCTTCTGAAGTTCTTGCATTGCAGTCTTGACAGAGATTGACTCAAATTCCGATGCGGCATGGGTTGCAGTTTTAGCACCCTTCTCCACACTATCGTCCGATCGATATGTTCTTGGGGTGTCATCATCTTTATCCTCTGGAGGAGGAGGGATAGGTGGAGGGGCATTTCCTGCAGAAACAGTCAAATAAACACCCATTACCAGTGGATTTATTTAAAGGCACATGGGAACTAAATGTATGTGGATACAAAGGACAGTCTCCTTCAATGATTTCAGGGCTGTTACCCAGTGGACATTTTACCCATTGGGCACATACCCTAACCATATCTCTCAACCCTAGTCCTATCTGTAGGAATATCCAGGTGGTACATTTCCATGGTATTACTGTCTTGATACTGCTTGAACTCTGATGGATCAAATCTTGGCTTACATGCACATGTAAAAAAATTACACAAATATTACTTTGTGACTTCTGATGTTAAGATGGAGACCATGGCAATCACATGTAAAGGGCCGTATTACCACAAGATGCACATGAAATTCACATGTGCAAAGTACATGATACATGTGACTTTGTGCCGACAGTTACACTGTCATGTACATGTACCTCTACATTTGTTTATGTACCCCCATGTGTCCATCACAGTGATAAAATGTAATTTAATTAGCCCCTACTGTGAAAGATACATATTTTTCTACCTGTACACCGAAACACTAATTGGGAACACAACTCATTGGTTGTCACCAAGAATCTAATGCATGATTTATATACTAGGTAAAATTGAAAACACATATCTTTTTCTTTATTGAAATCCCAAAGTTTGATGGAAAAACCAGTATCAATGTTCTTTATGCCTGTAATAGTTTGTTTGTCAGCTCTATCTTAAAAATAAACTTGATTAAAGTTTCAAAGGAAAGCAAAGGGCTAATACCTATGGTCAATGTTCATTGGTAGACCATGCCTCGAAAATGAAAGACTTAATAATAACTTTTGCTAAAACTTCCCACAACTAAACTTTCAACACTTCTCTTTCTAAATCAAGAATAAAAGTCAGGGTGACCATACAAATTTTTGTACCAGAAAAACAAATTACCCTACATTTAATATCATCTGAAATTCAAATTTGCCATAATCCCTATGTTTACTCTATAGGAAAGATATAATTTTTGATTTTCACAAAAATAAGCCGGTGAAACTATTGACTCAGAGTTTATTTACTCCATGATCTTCAAAACGAGCCCGCACAAGTCATAGACCAAAAATTACTTTAAAAAGTTTTTAATGTATTTAATTGCGTATTCTACCTTAAAGGGAAACAGTTGTCGGAACTATGCCTATGCGAGTTTCTTGTTTACAAACAATGTATTTCGTCCATGATATCTAGATGCACCTCATCGTCATAGCTACAACATTTAAATTATACACATTATCACAGATGACGCAGATTATGACAGATAACATGTTTTAACTTTCATCAATCACCATCGTACCTTGGATACAGTGTTTATACATTGGTTGTATGGGTCCCATACAACCTTTGAGCGCAGTTCCAATGACTGTATCCCGTTAACAAGAAGAATGGATGTGAAAAACACAGATTGACAACAACTGTACCTCTAGGACTCTGAATCAGCCCTGAGTGGGCTTACAGTAAAAAAGCAACAAATCATTTGTATGTGGAATCAATGTACTTAACAGGCGATACATTAGCATTTCATCAAGATTTTGAAGAGATACATGGAGATAAGTGCATCAATTGAATTTATTTGACAAATTGTCTGTTATTGAAATCCTCCGCCGTATCCATGTAGATTCTGTAATTTATCATGTTGGGAACAGACTGTATGCCTTGGTTGTGTTATCCGATTAGTCACAGCTGATTGAGAAGAATCTCTGCCATCTATCTGATGGTGATGACGATGATCATACTGGTTTTCCTTGTGTCCAACAGAACTGACTACAATGTGTGAATGAGTGTGTTTCCACAGATTGTTAGGTTGGTGATTTATAATAACTGAAAGTCAACATCAATGTGTTGTACGTTGCAACAATGTGACACAAATACAGATGGTAGGTGTATTTGACTCACCAATAGCAGCAGCTGCGGCTATGTCAATAGCCGTACTGTAGCCAGCCTTCTCAGATTCGATGAATTCCATTTGTTGAAGGGGGTCAACCACAAGATCCGAATGTGTTGGAGGTCTGTAATCTCCCCTCGTGGCCTGTCGCGAGGGGCCACCCTCCCATCCAACAACCAGTGTACCAGCTGTTTCAAAGGTGAACCACTCATGGTCTAGGTAAGAGGATCTGAGAGAGAGGAATGGAGACGCTTTAATTAACGCCTACAACCAATGTATCAGAACAAAAAGAGCAAAATACACAGTCTGGAAGTCATGCACATGTTTAAAAAGGTTTGATAATAATGGGGACAAGTAAACCTGGCCTACAAAGAAGGCCTGATGTTTTGTGTTTTGTCATACTTTCAACCATGGTCCCCCCCACCATGTTTTAACATAGATACAGCCAAGCAGATTTAATATTTAGAAGCTAAGCCGTACTTTTTGAACACATTGCAAAGAAGGCTTAATTTTGGTTTGTCTCATATTTCATATGGATATTGCAAAGAAGGCTTGATATTTAGTTTGTCACACATTTAATATAATTGGTTTATTTACCCGATTTGAAGAAAAAAAAAGTCAATTACATGACACATGAACTCGAGAGGGAGAAAATAACAAAGCAGAGGGTAAATTGGGAGTCAGGAAATAGCTTACAGCTAGTCTACCCCAAACCCCGTCATGGTGGCTTGTCTGAAAAAACAGAGTTAGCAAAGGGGGCTCACGATAACAATAACAAATAGTTCTTTAAGTAAATAAAAGAAAAGTGCTGAATAATTACAATATCGTAGAAGATCACTAAATTACTACATGGCAAAAGTGAAATCTGTTACTGATTGATCAAATATTGTCTAAAAGTGTGTTTGAAGTTATGTAGAGAGTTTGTGGACTTTATATGGAAAGGTATGTCATTCCAACTCTTGCTCCAGAAAAAGAAACAGCAAACTGGCCTGAATTTGTCATTGCATGATATGGACGTAGGTTTTGAAGTTGACAATTTCTAGTATTATAGTCATGACAACTGACACTGAAGTAATCTGATAATGTATGTGGTGAATGCTTGTGAATCAAGCTGTAAACGAAGGTACCCAGAAGGAATTTAGGAGTTTAAAAACACTCGAGAATATTAAGTTGAGTGAAACAAGGAGCTGAGTGGTCTGTGGTTGATTTGAACATCATTGTGCGAACAATCATTTTCTGGGCTGCTAAGATATTTCACACAAATTAAGCAAAGAAGACTTGTAGATGTTTTGTCTCATATTTCCTATAGACATAGCAAAGAAGGCTTGATATTTAGAGGTTTTGTCACACATTTCATACAGATATTGCAAATAATAAGGCTTGATATTTAGACTTTGTAGACAGATCTTCATTGTTGCAAACCAAACTAAGATATTTTGGGGCTATCGACAATAAAAGCTTACACACAACCTACATAATTTCTTCATTTGCCTAAAAGAGGATAAGAGCTCACTTCAAGTTGTATTAGTGATTCTCCAGTCAGATCACATGATAATATTGGAGAAGGACTGTAGGGCCAGAGAGTGACTAAAAATTAGTTGCATGATAGATGAATTAACAGTGGAACACCGCATCATGATTCTATCTTGGATTAAAACTGAGCTGGTGTACATCTGAGCTGAGTGGTGTCTGTCCAGCTTTTCAGAGTCAATTTAATTATTTTAGGCTTTCAAAGCACCATGAAACCTAACAACCACTCAGGCAAAACTGACAATCTGAAATTACGCATTCATTTAATGTTACTGTTTCGAATGCTTCGGATGAAAAACAAAGCCAAGAAAATGGAGTGGGTTTGAAAACATGAGAATGAAGGGCTGTACAGTACTATACTAGGTACATTTGTGTACATGTCAATTCTGAATCAGTGGAAGTATGGAAAAGTGAAGTGATAGGATATTGGCAAAATTCAGAGCATTTGTCGTCATTGTGAGGCCCAATACCGATACGCAAAAATTACCTGGAGAACACTCGCTAGATGAATATTGTTGTAATATTGTATCACATTGTTGCACCAAAATTAATCCATCATGACAAGCACAATTTTATTGGCTACTATACCCTTCCCTATAAGCATTGATTGGAAGGATTTAGTGTAAATGTTACATTTTGGATACAACATGTGCTTGTGGTCTCCAAAACTTGCGCCTCAGCTGTGACGTGAGCAGCAAACTGTACGACACATGGATTTTGATTTACTCGAGTGCCAGGCAAGCAGAGCGATTGCTTGCCTCAAAATGAATGCCCTGTTGTTTGTATGCACTGTGAGCAAATGCAAGTTCACACCTACATGTAGCTCTGCCTGCAGGTGTTTGTGTTGTTATGGGCACAACTAGGGTTGGAGGTGCTTACCATGTACTTCCTGCAGTACTCTTTGCAGAAAGCAGCACATATTGGTAAGAAGCATAAAGAGACGTACAATATGTGATCTGACAAACTCAGACGCTGATAGCTGGCTGCGGTAAAGCATGATACTGCCAGATATGAACACATGCACATATGGCTTTCAATTACCAACCTGAATATATCTGTAGCTGATCCATGAAGGAACTTTTCCCGCAGTTCAATCTTGTTCAAAAACAGAGCAAAATGACACAGACCTTGCAAAATGTTCAACTGCAATGAGAGATGAATGACAACATTACAGTGAGACAGAATTCAATAATATACAGTGACCGACTGTCCAATACATGAATAATGTAGAAAGGGCATAGCTGGGGCAGGAATTGAAACAATGTTGCATACAAGTATCTTTGTAGAATATACAGTAGCAAGAGACAAAACATTTGGTTCAGTAAGAAAATCAAATACTTGTTTATTAAAGTGTACGAATAACAATGATTTTGAATCCATTTTCATACATTGCTTCAAATATACATACATGAAACCATGAACAGACAAGCGACCTAACGGCTGATATAGCTCCGCTGTGTTTGTGTAGAGAATAACTATTTTTAACAAATGTTGATGAAGAAGGTGGAAATCTTTGATAGCTCATTTCAGTGGCCAGAAAAAAGGAGCTAAAATAGCTGCAAAAGTACACAATTGAAGATTTCATCATAATTTGAATATATCACATTTTATCATCCCTAAGAACATGTCAACCAAAGCTATCTGATGAGTAGTTTTTGAGAATGAAATTTTCTGACCAAAAATGGCAAAAATTGCCCCCAAAAATAAAAACTGCAGATTTCACCATAATTTCAATATATCATATATTAAAATAATCCCTTGGAACCTGTATACCAAATATCAAAGCTATCGACTTGCGGTTTTTGAGAAACAAATTTTTTGACCAAAAATGGCAAAAATTGCCCCAAAAATACAAAATTACAGATTTCATCATAATTTCAAAATATCACATTTAGTTCATCTGTAGGAACCTGCATATCGAATTTCAAAGCTATCAGACCAGTACTTTTTGAGAAACACATTTTTTGACCAAAAATGGCAAAAATTGTCTTAAAAATGCAAATTTGCATATTTCTGCACAATTTGAACAAATCTGAAATAGATCATCCCTAGGGGCCTATGTATAAAATATCAAAGCTATCTGACTAATAGTTTTGAAGAAGAAGATTTTTAAAGATTTTTTTTACCAAAAACGACAAAAATTGCCTTAAAAATACAAATATGCAAATTTCACAACGATTTGAACAAATCTAACTGAGGTCACCCTAAACAAACTGCATATCAAATTTAAAAGCAATCGGACGAGCACGGAGAAGAAGATTTTTTCACCAAAAACAGCAAAAGTGCCCCAAAAATACAAATATGCGAATTTCACCACGATTTGAACAAATTTAAGTGAGGTTACCCCAAGTGAACTGTATATAAAATTTCAGAGCAATCGGACTTGCAGTTTCAGATGAGAAGGCAATTGTTGACGAACGACGGACAACAACGACGTACGACGAAGACAGAAAAGCAACCTATTTGTTAAGCTCCGCATCGCTGACAGCGAAGCTAAAAAGGTGATATTTGAAGATAAAAGCAATCGAGATGTTAGGACAGAATAATATTATTGTTCAAACAACAATAATTCTCTATCAAATATTGATTATTTGAAACATCCCCTTTATATAATATTAAATTATGCATCCAAAGTCCAGACTTTCAGGAACCCTGCTGAGAACATGGTCATTATTTGCACCGGAATCATTTTACAGGAAACTTTCAATTCTGATAAAGATAAATTACAATATCATATGACAGCACAGCTGTTGAATGTAGTGCATTGGCATTTGTCTGACCATGTTTCATTTTAAAACCACACAGAAAGGTAAAGAGTTTTGAGTGAAATTTAAGTCACTCCAAGACAAAACATTCTATAGACTAAGGCCTCATTAACAACTGCTTGTCAGAGTTTTGAAAGGAAAAGTAATAGCTATATTCTATCAATAGTTTCTTATATAGAAATCGTGAATTAATTTAGAAGATGGTGAAATTGTTCTTGGTGTTTGTAAATGTTCATCACATCATACAATTGATAATTCCTTACATGATATCATAATAATGACTCTGCAATGGGCTTTAGGTGAAGTCACAAAGTATGACTTTCAAGCAAAATCTCCATCTCATGTTTCAAGCTTGTTTTTCTAAATAAGAGGAACTTGACAAAAGGAGTTGCAAATTGTCCTTGTACCGGTACTACTTTCAACATCAACAGGTCATGCCGGATAAGTTAATTATTCCCTCACTCCAAACCCAGTCCTACCAGGCTACTAAAAGTACATCACAGCCAATCATCAAACACAAAACAGATACAGGACATAACAAACATTATAAGGAATTTTACCAAATTACATTAGCTATCAAACAAGTAATTTTGAGAACAAGTTTTCTTGACCAAAAATGTCAATATTGTCTTAACAAGCGACATAGCAGCCGATATAGCTCCGCTGTGTTTATGTAGAGAATAACTATTTTTGACACATGTTGATGAAGAAGGTAGAAATATTTGATAGCTCATTTCAGTGGCCAGAAAAAAAAGTGGCTAAAATAGCTGCAAAATACACAATTGAAGATTTCATCATACTTTGAATATATCACACCGGATCATCGCTAAAGAACATGTCAACCAAAGCTATCTGATGAGTAGTTTTTTGAGAATAAAATTTTCTGACCAAAATGGCAACAATTGCCCAAAATAAAAATTGCAGATTTCATCATAATTTCAAAAAGACCAAATTTAGTTCATCTATAGAAACCTGTATACCAAATTTCAAAGCTGGTAGACCAATACTATTTGGGAAACACATTTTTTGACCAAAAATGGAAAAAATTGCCCCAAAAATTCAAAATTGCAGATTTAATGATAATTTCAATAAATATCATTTAGTTCATCTATAGAAACCTGTATACCATATTGCAAAGCTATAAGTAGTTTTGGAAATACACATTTTTTGACCAAAAATGGCTAAAATTGCCCCCAAAATACAAAATTACAGATTTCATCAGAAATTCAATACATATTACTTAGTTCATCTATAGAAACCTGTATACCAAATTTCAAAACTATCTGACCAGTTCTCTTTGAGAAATACATTTTTTGACCAAAAATGGCCAAAATTGCCTTTAAAATGCAAATTTGCATATTCTGCACAATTTGAAAAAATCTGAAACAGATCATCCTTAGGAACATATGTACCAAATATCAAAGCTATCTGACTGGTAGTTTTGAAGAAGAAGATGTTTTAAAGATTTTTTTACCAAAAATGACAAAAATTGCCTTAAACATACAAATATGCAAATTTCACCATGATTTGAACAAATCTGACTGTAGTCACCCTAAGTAGCCTGCACTTCACATTTCAAAGCAATCGGACAAGCGGTTTCAGAGAAGATTTTTTTACCAAAAATATCAAAAAATGCCAAAAAAATACAAATATGCAAATTTTGCCACGATTTGAACAAACTTAAGTAAGGTCACCCCAAGTGAACTGCATATAAAATTTCAAAGCGATTGGACTTGCGGTTTCAGAGGAGAAGGCAATTGTTGACGGACAACAGACAACGACGACGACGGACGAAAAATCAACCTATTTGATAAGCTCCCCATCTCTGACAGCAGAGCTAAAAATACAAATTTGTATATTTCAGGACAATTTCCACATATCTAACTATTGTCATCTCTGTACGTCTTTGTACCAAATAAAAAGCTGTCTGTCCAGGGGTTTTAAAAAAATAAGATTTTTTGACCAAAAATGACAAAATTGCTCCAAAATAGTAATTTTCCCCATTTTGTCATAATTTCAACAAATTAGAAGAGTAACACCCTCGCAAAGATCCAACCTAAATTTGAGAGCGATTGAGCAGGTGGTTTCAGAGAAGAATAATTTTTACTGAAAATGAGAAAAATCACCAAAAAATTCAGTAAAAATACAAAATAAAGATATCTTCACAATATTCATAAAACCGTATAAAGTTCACCTAAGGTACTTGCACACAAATTTTCAAAGCAATCAAAACAGCGGTTCTCGAGATATTAATTCTTGACCATTTTCACATTTTGTAAGCTCATTTGCATAATTTTGGCAATGCAGACTTCATTTGAAGAAAATCCCATCTATAGCCCAGGATGCATCCACACACCAAATACCAAGCTGAAATCGGTTTGCATGTGGACATACTGTACGTACGTACATATATACATACATACTAGTACATACATGCATACAGACGCCATCGACTTCAGCTTATACGATAAACTCACATTGGTATAACCAAATGTGAGCTAAAAATGATCCTCAACCGCTATATCCCTATCTTAAACACTGCATAAAAGCATGCAGATCTACTTATATTATATAATAACTCCATTGTAACTAATCTAGTCCAAATAGTTTCACATTGTAAAAATGAATACTTCAGTACACAGACAGGCATCAACTGGCAATTTCACATGATTAAAATTACATGACATCACCATTGAAATGGACGAGTAGATATTTGATAGTCCATCACTTGACACACAAAACTTGACAAATACCACTGCTGGTGAAATCCTCCTGTAACATGCTGAAATTTTACTTGAGTGTAAAAACAAATATAGATAACGAAACCAAATCAGCAAAGAATAAAAAAAGTAGAAGAGGAAGAAAGAGAGAGTTGCTAAACCTCACAAGTGGTTCTGATCACTTTTACAATCAGAAAGGTGTCAACCAGAGTGATTTCATTTGTTTTACCTGACATCTCCATGGTAACTCATCCAAGCATATCTTCCGGAGTCTCTTTCTTCTGTGGTAGGTATGCCAGTAATCTGGTAGGATGGCGTCAAGTACGTCAACTGCCTGTAATCGCAGACAATAGATAAAAGTGAACCCTTTAATGCCATATCCATACAGTCAACACTGCATAAAAGACAAGCAGATCTGATTTCAAGAGCGCACTTTGCATGTGGTAACATTTGGACAAAGCTATTAGGGAATGATCCCTGGTGTATAATTTTGCTCGTAAATGTGGACTGTATAGTACTGGTACAATTCAACGAATCTTTACCTGAGAATGGACTCAGTGTCTACAACATTGATGTGCTGGTATCATTTGAGAGTATTCAAAGTTAACAATATGATGTATCCAATGATTCAGGCATATGCTCTGTTTGACACAGCATAAAGCACTACCAATATAAAAGTGATAAAAAATGCAGTGGCCGATACTAAACTTGTGCATGTGCTCATACTCTGTATATCTTTTGAGTGTAATATAGTGGAGAGATATCTGTGCATAGGGGTGCTCACAGCTGAGGAAAATTTCAGTCACAGTGACACTGTTTTATTATACCATTTGGATCACAAAATGAATGTCTTCAATTTTTCCATAATTCACCGTTTGTACATTTGTACATTAGAAACTTGATTAATTTTCAAATTTAAAATTCAAGACATCTACAATGCAGCCTACTTTCTTAGTCAACCGGCAGTCTGCCAAGTTCTGAAGAGTTTTATCTTGCCACTCTCCCATGTTGACTATCTCCTGTAAAAACACACTTCTTTCCGAAATTGGTCAAAAAAATAATAAGATTTCAAGACCATAAAATTTGTCAGGACAAGGACAACCATTAGCTTACTTTCAGCACTACTGCAATCTGTCAGTGTCATGGAGTAATAAACCTGAGAATACTAACTCTTGCACCCATTCTTGAAACATCCACTTGATGATTTTATAGACAAACTAAAACAGAAGGACATTTGTTTTATTTCCTTTTACAAATTATGGATTTCATACCCAGGGTTAAAATGTTCAAACTTACAATTGTAGGCCAATGCAACTGCTGGCAGATTGAAATTAATTACAAATAATTGCAATTTCGATTACTTTTCTTGTAAAACTTTATGTATAGGTTGTTTTGAATCAGTATCTCACTGTTAGTGAAGTTAGCAACATTTACAAATAGGTACTACATGAAATCGTATCTATTACTAGCTCACTAGACTTACTGATATCTGGTTAATGAATTAAATAACAGTCCAGACCTTTCCCAATAGGCAGTCAAATTTATTATAATGAAATACGCAAAATGGCACACAAGATGCCAATCACGTCCAAGTCCTTGACTCTACAACTTTACTGCTTAGATCACCACTAATTGGTACATCCCCATCAATTTCAATTGGATGGGTGGACCTAACCACAAGGTAATGGGGATGAAAGGACAAACACTGACGATGGAAAGCAACAGGTTTTTTTCCCTCACCCTCTCTTCTTTCTCTTCCTGTTTCATTCTCTCTGCATCAGGTAGCTTAACGTCTGATTTGTTGACCAGTAGATAATACTTCCTTTTCTTTTTCCTGGGAGATTTCTGTTCTGGAGACTTCTCCTGGGGTTTATTCTTCACACAAGAGATACAACGTTTGTGTTAAGAGCTAAATCATCCATGGCATTGTCATGATATACAATGCCAAGGTTTTTGGTTCCAAAATTCGCACCAGATCCTATTAAGATCTCTTGCCAATTTGAGAACCACAAACTTCTAACATTGTAATTCAGAACATTTCAAAGTTAAACTTTGTAGGTAGGACATTGGATGCAGTTATGGCGAAGAACAAGTATTTACCAATTTTCCATTCCAATTTTAACTATTAAAACTACATAATGGAAAACAGTAGGATTCACAAATTACCACAATCTTAAAAGTATGAATTAAGGCAGAGGAAGAAGTGCAAAATTAAAATTGCTCAAAAATGACAAGAACCAGGACAAAAATTATTACATACCGTATTCCTCCGATTCTAAGACCCCGCCCGTTTATAAGACCCCCCAGGATTATTTTATCAATTTGTAATTAGCTGTTAGTTCGTTTATAAGACCCCCAGGGGGGTACACCCGAATTTTGACTGGAACAATAGAGCCATTGTCATGTAATGAGACCAGAATATCCACAACACCTATGCTGCTTATCAAAGTCACAAACAAGTGTCAAAGTGAAGTATCAAACCTCACACACACACGCACACTATTGTTGGGGTTTGGAACATGTCAATCGGGAACAGTTCTATAATTTCCTGGCGATAAAACTACACTTGGATTTCACTACCTAAATGAACAATATAAAAGAGTTGGATTTTTTAGCGTCTCGATCTAGTACAATATCGTCTTTTCGTTACTGTCATTTTGCTACCATCAAAATAAGCAGATTTTTCAACATCTGATTATGTACGAATCGAACATTTCGATGCAATTTGGCTACCATGAAATGAACATTTAGGATCGTCGGGTTTTCGGACTTGTCGATCAAGTACGATTCGCTCATTTCATCACGATCAAACAAACACAATTTACACTCATACAAACACAAAAAAGTTTGGGTATCAGTAGTTCTCTTTTTGGAGACTGTTGTGGCCCTTAAAAGGACAGTTTCATTTTTTTTTTGGTCAGAGCGGCATGATTTGGTCTGTTTTAGTGAATATGTACGGTGAAAACAGTACATCGGACTGATTGCTTTAGCAGAGGTACAGCCGCATTATTTGCCAAAACACCGACGTGACATTTCTCTGCCATGCCAATTCTTGGAGAATGGATGAATGCTTTCTTCTTTGCCTTCAAGTAGTATTTTTTGTTGACTGACACGTCACGATCGATGATATTCTAAAGTAACCGTGCCCGGTATGAGTGCTGCATCTCGCTTCAAACTTTCAACTTTGCAACCATCTTGAACAACGGCTACAGCATTTCGATCGTGTATGTTGTCTGCATCTCGGCGAAGTTCATACGGCAAACCAAGTTCTAGCTGATTGCGACGGTAGTTAGGCATGCCGACAGCGAGAATGTTTTTAATAATTACTTTTTTTCTTGCCCATGACGACCGTGCACTGTCTTATGACTTTTCAGAAAATAAAGTCTACGATAAATCGACGCATTTTTATAGGATCTTGTAACGATGTCGGGAAATCCTTTTGTTGCCTTTATCAATAGAAAATTTGGGACGTGTGAATGACACGAGCTTTGAACTTGCTTCGCTCTACTTTTACACTTTCGTTTTCATACTACTGAGGCAAAAGACTACGGCACATGAAAAAGTTGCTCTTTAAATGGTGTGCTTATAAAGATTTTTTCAACAGTTTTCTATCAGGTAAGGTATCTTTTGTGATCATTGTGAATAGCTGCACGTTTTCTCTTACGTTCAAATTTACCATTAAAGTATAAAAAGATTTTTTACAACGTTTTCTATCACGTAAGTTTTCTTTTGTGATCATTGTGAAGCGCTGCAAGTTTTCTCTTGCGTTCAACTTTACCGTATAAGCAACCAGTGAAAATAGAAATATCATTGGCATCGTAAAATCTTTCAAAAAGACTTAATGACGACGATATCGACTTCGACTGGTTTGACTTAGATGAAGAGGGCAATTATTGTGTTGACAAACGAAACGCGATATCCAAAGTTTCTTCCGCGCATGAACTGAAAATTCTTTGAATTTCTTCCGTTTATGTTTCATCAATTTTGTAGTTTTTCTCATATAATGAAGGTATTTATTGTTTGAACGGCATTTGTTTGTGTCCTTTCCTGAACTAGTCCCAGCAATGAGTAGAACGATAGTGTAACAGATTTTCAAAATTTTGCACGCTTTCGAAGTCTTGCGAGGGAAAAATACCCAACTTCATAAGCTTAAACGGCCCTATACACTTACAGTTAGAACAAAAACGTGCATTCCGAACAGTTGATCATAGATGACTGAATTCCACATCAGGAGACATTTCGGTCATCGATACAAGTAATAAAAAAACTTCAGGGTGTATTGCCAAAAAATCAACACATCAAATATAAATCAGATTGGCGCAGCAATCTTTCGTCTCGGCCAGCCGATGCCTCACTCAACACTTTACCTGTTCGAGCCTGCCTGTTCGTAAGATCACATTTCGTTTCGAGATACCGTTCGACTTTTTGAAACTAGGAGCAATATAATAAAACTCACGACGTGTAATTGATTGTTTATTTTAAGGAGTACAGTAAATGAAAATCGTACATAGAAAACATCGGACGGACACCATCCCACTGAACAGAATTTTACCTTGACCTCATGCACTGACACCTTTGACCTATTGCGTAAATTGACCAATCACAGCCAGCGGAACTTCAGGGACTTTCCCTTCACTCATTGTCTGACCTTTGTGGCCATGCTATGCATGGGAGCTGGCTGCTGCTGAGGAACGTACTTGTTGTACAAAGTTTCGTGGTGATTATCGATTCACGAAATACAAAGATTTATTGCTATCGTATTGTTTAGTAAAAGAAGGTATGGCAAATACGTTATATTTCAAGACTTGTGGATCTCCATTAATTTATACTTGTACAGATTCGACTGCCAGTATCTACACAGCATGGCCATGAGTTGATATCACAAGTATGAGTTGTCTGTAGCGTCACTGTGTAGCGTGAATAAAAAATCATTGGCATAAAATTTACATAACATTGCATAATTAGCATAAATTAACTTCGACGTTCGATTTCACAGTGACATCCGTTTATTAGACCCCCCATATCTTTTTTCGTCATCTTTGGTTCTGAAAAGGGGGTCTTAGAATCGGAGGAATACGGTACTTCTTATGACTGGCTACCAATGCTTATATAATCCCATTATATAAGTTCTTGATAATTAACAAAAGTGTATAAAAATAAATGTAATATGTTTTTATGTTTTTTTGGTTACACTAAATCGCCATTTTACCTTGTTGTATTCAACTACTGCTGCGGCAAATTTCTTTGGGTCATCACCAGCCACTGTGACTGCTCCAGGCTGCTTGGATAGTGTAGCCTTCACAGCTGACAGAGTTTCATTTCGTCTGATGGAAAATTGAATGAAAACATTCATGGTAAGTAAGCAGTAAGTGGTCTACACAACTGAAGACTTGCTTTCAGATTCTGGCGTGCTGACAACTCTGTGCTACAAATTCTTTGTAAATCAAATGCTGAAAAGTTTTCAAGTTAAAATAGCTTATGTGGTTTAAAAAGTAATGCAGACAACATCTTAGAATGGTCGCAGTTAGTCTCTCTGTTCAGTTCTACACATTATCACAAAAACACAGGCCAGTAGTTGAATGCAAACTCCAGATTGTCGAGCACTGTCTAATACTTCCTGACAATCCTATGTGCCCTCTGACATGCAGGATACAACTGAGAATTATCAAGACTTCTTTAATCTTACATCAATGAAATGTAATGGCAAATCTGTTTTGCTTCAAAGGGAACCACTGTATGACAGTTGAGCATCACACTGGCTAAGCAGGCATATTTGTAGATCGCACTTTCGAAAAAAAACTACCTGGATAGCAGGGTTCAAAATATGAAACTGCCCCACTGGAGTAAAAATCCTTGTAACTGTGCTTTCACAGGAGCACACATGAAGCTGAATGCAAGTTAGGGTATATTTGTGGCTCTAGGTAAAGGTGAATGTTTGTAAGTGTATGGCTGAATACCAGATATGAGCTCGAAAAATGAATGGCATTTGACTTACTTGTGTAGCCAGTCCATGGTTTCTTCACACCAATCAATTGCTACCTCTACCTGTGATTCTGTCAATGCTTTTTGGACTACTAGCACCAAGAATTCCAAGAATCTAGTGCGGCGTTTGAACTTGATCACTGAAGACAAAGATGGCAGAATTTGTGGATTTGTGAAAAAGATGGATGAATAAATTTTAATAAATATACATACAGATAGCATGTGAAGATGATGTGGCATATGCATTGCTAATTAAATTTGGTCTGTCTCTTCCACAATATACACTGGATCTCAGGTAATCTGACAAGGCACAGGGGTTTGTAGTATAATTGTAAGTTCTCATTTTTTGACAGAAATTAATCGATGACTGAATAATTGGAAACATACAAAGAACCACTGTCTGGTTGCAGAGGAGTATCTCTTTGAGATGGAATATATTGTTTGATGTGAAATGTTTATTTGTATCACATAAACAAGAGAGATAGACATAAATAGTATTGCTTGGGACAAATGCACAAATCAACAGTCATTACTTTGATCGAATCCCAGCTATCAGTAAGGCAATGTATACCAATGAATAACTGAACAAAGGCAAAGATTGCAGCCATAACAAGGGCTTCAGGGACCAAGCGTCAAGAAATGATTTTGTTTCATTTTTGAATTTCTGCATGACATAACTTGTCACTCTGTGAAATCTATCCCTGAAAATCATACAATTATGTGTGCTCTAGAAATGCTGCATGGAATGCCTCATTTTCAGGCACCCAAATCACGAGTTGCATTGGTTTCCTCTGCAAATTCACTTTGGATGATTTCACGGGGAAGGTAAGATTTGTCTTGTGTGCTCGATATGTGGTTACACAGACTATCAGGTGCATGTCCTTGACCATAAAGAATACTGATGTTTTAAAATTAGCACAAAATCGTTGTTGGTATTTTCATGATGAATTCTCATTATACATTAACCTACAAAAAAGGAAACATTGTACTTGTACATTTCTAGCCAAGATCTTGGGTATCAATAGTGATATTTTTCTTTCATTTCCCAGTTTTAGAATATGAAAATATTGAAGACTATGGCATGAGTTGTGACACTAACCTTCCTTGTATGCATGTCTACTTGGCAAAGCTGCGATGTACGCATGCAACAGATTGGGATCTTCAGACCCAGTCAACTCATCAGAACTTTGAGCTAGAGAAACTTGAAACAATTAAAAGTTAAGTCTATGGATATTCTATTTGTGTTTGCATTGGGCTCAGATAGATCAGAAACTGGGCCAAACCTGAATTTAACGGGAAACATCAACTGTGAGTACTAATATTAAAGTTATACAGCAATATTGAAAATCTATGTCAAGGAACGTACACTTTAGCTTTCTTGGAAAATGAAATGCACATGTAGTCAAGAAATAATTAAGCAATAGCACGTTCTGTTCCATTTTCAAGTTGCAAACAACAGTTACAGAGAACACCACATTAACCCGTCAAGCCATTTAGCAAAATGCCTAGTGAGACAGGGAGTCATTTGGCCAGATAACAAATAAATTGGCGATCAACTTTACTGGTTGGGTACAGCAATTGCAAACTAAAATCAGCGGGTAATCTCAATCGGTGTCAATTGTGAATTATTCTTCATTCGATTCAGTTTGTTTTCTACGATACACCATGAGAGAAATGCGATGTTTACGCAGCCTGTAGTATCAGTATCAATTTTATGGCCAGAATTGGGCTTCCTGCTGACTTTTGTATTACGATCGCTGTA
Source organism: Ptychodera flava (assembly GCF_041260155.1). NCBI lineage: Eukaryota > Metazoa > Hemichordata > Enteropneusta > Ptychoderidae > Ptychodera > Ptychodera flava. Next base: position 8,366,650 of record NC_091933.1, on the reverse strand, counting down.
CCAGACCACTGAAGTTGACCGCCAATTTACTTGTTATCTGGCCAAATGACTCTCTGTTTAACAAGGCATTTTGCTAAATGGCTTGACGGGTTAATGTGGCGTTCTCTGTAAACATATTTTTTGAGAAAATTTGTTTCTAACTTTCATCAATGAAAACACAAATTTGTCCCCGGAAGCAAAGGCTGCTATAACCGTAGAGTCATCAGGAAATGTGAACAGTAATGAAAAGATGGTTAAAATTCCTGGAATTTAACGTTTTCTTTCAAATGGTTTCTGAGAAGATATACCGGTAAGTTATTAATATTCTGCCTTCTGAATTTTACACTATTCATTTCAAAATTGAAAGTATACATGATATATATATGGAGAAAAATGTAAATGTTAAAGATGACTTGATGAAGCAATTCAATATTCACCCACTTTTACCCTTGTAAATTGATTAACTATCATGTGGGAAAGTGGATAATAGCATTGATCGCAAATGACGTCATGTTTTTCTCTCATTAATATGCATAAATAAATATATGTCTGCATTTTCCGCATAAACATTGAAAAGAAAACCTGCTAGCGTTACAATGGTTACTAAAAGTCACACTAGTTCGTGGTATTTTTATGCCTCAGACTGCAAGCTACAACAACAGGTGCGCATGCAACGACAAAGGTTGTCCGAATTTTGGGCAGTGTTGTCCGAAAGTCACGCGCCTACAGCTGTATTTAGTAAAATACCTGAAATCGCAATCAACGCTCTTGACAAAATTATATAAATACAGTGTGGGCTATACATGGCAGTTTTTGAGTCTCAATCATGTCAACCGATGCTCGGAGAATAAACTCATTTTGCGGATACTCACCCATCTTGGAGAGTTTGAGCATATGTGCTTCCAGAGCCCTGAGTTCCTCATTCTGAGGGCCTTCCACATTGTACGTCATCTGACCCGGTCTTCTAATCCTTTTTTTCTTGGTATGTACATTACCAGTTCCTACAGTGCCTGGCACACCTTCAAGGCTATCGACATTATCCATGGCCCCACCTTCTTTGCTTTGACCTTCCTTCTCCTGAAAGTAAAAATGGGTGAAATTCAATATTGAATTGCTTTATTATGGTCATTCTTAACATGAGCCACAAATGCATGTTATATCTCATCTAGAGCTAATTTTGATTTCATAGAGGGCATCTGGTTCTATCATAAAGTAATGCACAGAGTAGTGCTCAGCTCTAAGGTGAAGCTGTTTGCTGCTATACATACCGAAATTGGAAAGCCGGCAGCAATCTCCATCACCTCACAGAATTACATAGCTTTGTAATGAAGAATTGTTTGCAATTGAAAGATGATTTTATTATTCTATCAACTAGAATTCTGTTGGATTTTTGTCACTACTACAAGATGTCATTTAGTTATTAACCACGGTTGTTCACAGTGATCACAACTGCTTTAACTTGAACTTCATGAAAAGCAAAGCTAAAACCCCGACAAATATTAATCAAAGAGCCACATATATACACAATGCTCATGCACCACTACAAAAAGAAGTTACAATGTACAGAAGAAAACTTGATAGTAAAAGATTCACTTGTTGATTTGTTACAGTAGGAAACATAATTCTTGCACACATTATGAACCACAATCATCAATCAATCACTAAGTATTAAATTTTGAATAATATCTAAAGTGTGACATTAAGGTAGTATGCACCTTGAAAGTGAAAATCTTAATTTTGCTCAAACTTGCATCAAGGCAACTTTCAATCACTCTCTTTCAAAATCAAGAATGAAAATCAGGAGTCACCATGCAAATTTTGGTTCTCGTGTGACAAATTATCTAACATTAATGATATTTGAAATTCAAAATGGCCGCCAACCCTGTGTTAACTCAATGGGGAAAAATCAAATTTTTGTTTGATTTTCAATTTGAAAAGCTAAGATTACTTCAAGGGCTTTTAAATGAGCCCCTACAAATGGCAGATCAGAAAAGAGTTGTAAAAATTTGAGAGTCTCAATATCTGTCCTCGAGGCACATTATACCTTAAAGACACACTAATAAAACTATGTATGGACTGTAAGGGAACTAAGAAATACATCTTTAAAACTGAGTATATCACATGGATCATAGCATATTACCGTAAGCTGTTTGTGACAGAATCTACTCAGAAAGTTAGTGCAATATCAAGATAAATTTTGAAATATTTTACCTTGACTGCCTCTTTCAGCATTTTCTTGCCTCCATCAATGATGTTGTTGGCTAAAGCTCTCTGTCTCCAAGTTGTCCTCAGCACTTTTGTGAGATAGTATGTTATGGTAGCAATCATGTGATGCAGACTGTCATTGATTGACACCTGACGACGAATGCGAAGACTGATGGGGACCTCTTGAAGGACAGCTTGGCATCTCATCAACACCTGGTAATTCAACCAATCACAGTGTCAGAATCTTTTAGGTGATATTCATTATGTCATTATGTATTCATGGAATCTGTGGTTTGCGTGTACAAAACATCTTCAGAACACAAGAAAGCGTGAGTTTGTAGAAATATTTGAAGCCATATTACAAGCTTTCGATATATGATGATAGTTGCACGTATTCAATATTAGTACATGTTAGTTGTTTCAGTGATAGGTCAAATTCATTAAAAACACCGTAAGTGTTTCACTGTAATAATGTGCATACAACACTAAATAATTCTGCCATAAACTCATTCAACAAGATCTACATTAACATTCTTATGAACTTTATCAATATGCAAATTTCAATTTAGTATATTCTTTATTGATGTTCAAATTTTACCTGTCATGTATTGACATGACTTTTTATATATACACAACAACTTCTGCGGCATACAAAACAAACATTTATTGCACAAAACATATATTGTCTTTAAAACTAGATTCACAAACATAGCGAAAATCCACTCGATTGTTCAAGCGAGTGATTGCTACTGTAGTATGGTTATTGGTGATTTTAATTCAGATCACAATTCCTTATTTGGTTCGTCATTACATAATTTCTGTAATGACTATAATTACTGTATTTCCGACAAGCTCTTTTTGCCTGATAATTCCTTTACATATGTTAGTGATATGCATGGCTCCACGTCATGGTTAGATCATTGTATATCTACCTATAGCAGTCACCAATCTATAAAGTCTATGGAAATCTTGTATGACATGATGTTATCAGATCATTTTCCACTTAGTATTACATGCAATGTTGCTATCTTGCCATCGTGTGACTCTAGTAGCTCAGATATTCCCTATTGCAAACCAGGGTTGAATTTAACTGGTCTAAGGTCAGCATCAAACAACGTGACTTGTACACTGCTGTCTCAGACAGACTTCTTGCAGATATTAATATTCCTACTGATTCACTATGCTGTAAAGATATTCACTGTAAAGACAAGAATCATGCTGACAGTATTTCTGATTTTTATGACAATATCATTAATAGTTTACATTTTGCTGGCACTCGAATAATCTCAAGTACAGAAAATAGTAAAGGATGTGCAGTTGTTGGTTGGAATGACCATCTAAAAGAGATTCATGAAATTGCCCGTGACGCATTTAAATTATGGCGTGAGTCTGGTAAACCCAAGCATGGTCCACTGTATGATTTTAAACGTTGTACTCATGCTCGCTTTAAGTATGCGTTACGGGCGTGTCGAGCTAATGAAGAGCAAATGAAAGCAGATGCTATGGCCAAAAATCTTTTTGGTGGAAATCACAAGAAATTTTGGCACTCCATTAATAGTAAAAAGTGTTCGTCCAGGCCAAACAATGTGGGTGGCTGTACGGCGAAGCTAATATTGCTGATATGTGGCGTAACCATTACTATGGCGTTTACAACTCAGTGAATACGACACATGACCAGAAGTTTGTGTTAGATGTTGTTGAAAAGTGTACTCTCGAAAATGATTTCATTGTTTACCCCAGTGACATTAGTGATGCCATAGGAAACTACAGGCTGGTAAATCTGTTGGCCCTGACTATCTCTCAGCTGAGCATTTTATGTATGCTAGCAGTAAAGTTTCCAGTTTTACTCAGTATGTGTTTTACGGCGATGTTTGTGCATAATGTTTGCCCTATCGCCTTTCCGATACTGTTTTAGTTCCCATCATAAAGGACAAAAACAACAATATCAATGACAAAAGTAACTATCGTCCGATTGCAGTTTCGACAGTTGCTTCTACGCTTATGGAATTAATTTTACTTAGAAATATTGAATGTTATCTTGAAACGTCACATTACCAGTTTGGTTTCAAATCTGGTCACTCGACCGATATGTGTGTCTTTGTACTTAAAGAAGTAATCAATTACTATAGAAAGCATGGTAGTAATGTCATTGTCACTTTCATGGACGCCTCCAAGGCATTTGACAGAGTCAACCACTGGGTTCTCTTCAAAAAGTTGATTGATCGCAAAGTACCAGTGTATTTTGTCAGATTTCTCCTGAGATGGTATCGAACTCAACAGACTTTTATTCGCTGGGGTGCATGTACCTCCAGTGGTTTTACTGTCTCCAATGGTGTAAAGCAAGGTGGGATCTTGTCACCAAAGCTTTTTAATATCTATATTGATCATTTGAGCTTTATGCTGTCTAATTCCAAAACAGGTTGTAACATTGGAGGACTTTTCGTCAATCATTTAATGTATGCTGATGATATTTGTCTGATTAGTCCTTCTGTCAAGGGAACTCAGAAGTTAGTCAATATTTGTAGTGACTATGGTGATACTCATGATATTTTGTTTAATAACAAAAAGACCAAATGTATGTGTGTGAGATGCGATTCATCTATGATTCGTCACATTCCTTCTGTGTATCTCAATGGAGTTAAATTAGTATTTGTCACAAAGAAGACACATTTGGGTTTTGTTCTCAAGATCACTTTCGTGATGATGACGATATCGAGCGACAGATGAGATGCTTTTATATATCAGCTAATATGCTTATGAGAAAATTTTCTCGATGTACCTTTGAAGTCAAGAGTGTTCTTTCAAAACATATTGTTATCAATTGTATGGCGGTCCAATTTGGATGAAATATTCTGTTAATATTATGAGGAAATTGAAAGTTGCGTACAATAATGCTGCTCGTCTTTTATTGGGTTATGATAAACGTAGTAGTGCAAGCTCTATGTTTGTATCTAACAGAATCAATAACTTTGATGCCTTGCTAAGAAGGCAAATTTATGGTCTAAAGCAAAGACTTCTGAGAAGCAGTAATGATATTGTACGATGTGTGTATGACTCATTATATTTAAACTCCGAAATGATAAAGTTATGGAACAAGCTTCTTTTTGTATAACTTAACCAAGCTGTGTATATTTATCACCAGATTTTCTTTTGTTGTTATATGGACAATGAGTCCGAAATAAAGTCTATAATAATAATAATAATTAAGAGTAAAATATAGCATCAATGACACTGTTGGTTTGATGAGGCAATTCAGAGTGACTATACTTAACTAAGTTTAGCCTTGGGAACATGCATACCAAGTTTCAAAGCAATTGGACAAGCTATTTCAGAGAAAACGATTTTTCGACCAGAAACGGAAAAAATTGCCCCAAAATACAGCTATGAAAATTTCACTGAAATTTGAGAACTCTCAAGTGAGGTTACACTTATGTACATGTATATTCACACCAAATTTCAAAGCAATCAGAAAGGTTTATTCAGAGAAAATGAGTTTCAAAAATGCAAAAAAATTGCCCCTAAAACACAAATATGGAAATTTCACCACAATTTTCACAAATCCAACAGAAGTCAACCCTCGGATCATGCAATATCAAGTTTCAAAGTAGTCCCAGTGAACTTTGGGAGAAAATGATTTTTTGACCAAACGTGGGAAAAATATGAAAATATACAAATATGAAAATTTCACCAAAATTTGAACAAATCTGACTAAAGTCGCCTCAAAATACCTGCATACCAAGTTTCAACCAAATCTGGCCCGTGGTTACAGAGTTTTAGCAATTTGCAGGATTTGCATATTTTTGACACTGATATGTTCATTTGAACCAATTCACATTTCCATCCCTGGATGCACCTGTACATCAAATACTAAGATGGTAAATGCTGCGGTTTTGGAATTTTTGATGTGGAAGGACATATATCCGCATTTACATACTTATGCTGTGGTGAAACCATTGTACAGTCACCGTGACATACTTTAAACATGCCTTCATGCTTGTCATACATGTTGCATACATTGTACAACATACATGTAACACCTGTTGTGATATAAAAGTTCTTTGCAACGTTTCAAAGCACACCGACACGGGATGTACAGACATAGCACTCATCACTATAGCAATACAATTACAGATTGCACTGTAATTCATTTCAACAAAGAAGATGTCTGCGTGTATAGAGTCTGCTGATGTTTTCAGCACCAGCTGTGGCAGGGAACATCTTGCAAAACACTACAATGAAACACATGTATAAATTTATGGGACCTTTGAAGAGGTATAAATCTGACCTGTAAGACTGGAATGGATGGTATCTTGAAATGTAACATCGGTGCGAGAAGACCATAGCATTGTACCACTGCTTGTAGTGCCATGTTGGACTCATTCAACCAACCAGCTAGCTCTATGGCAACCAGCATCCGCTCAGACTGACCAAGACGTCCCATCTGCAAGATTGAAGCATTCAATTAGTGACTGTGGAATGCTCTCATTATAAATTATCAGTTCTGTTGTTTCACTGTCACAAACAATGTTGTTATTACGTTTAACTTGAAAACAAAGTATTACTAGTATCTTCATCACGGAAGGATAGAACCACCATCAATGTTATATTTTTTACAGGGTTTGAACAAATATTCTTACAGGAATATGAGGGAGACACGTATATAATTCATCAAATTATCAACATTAGTAAATATATTTAGCAATGAATGAGGAAATTTAATAAATTTAAAAATTGCTCTAAACAAAGTACGTGTGCCAAACTGCTTGAAAATCTTACTTTGAAAATTATCATGGGGTAAACAGTTCTTGATCTGAATATGTGGTGAAATTTTCAAACAGATTCATTTAAATCATGTATAGACACATGCATCTTGTATGACAGATGCATCTTGTATGACAGCGGATATTTACTTTGAATATCACTTACTCAGTAGACTAATTAATATTACTCTAGTAGTAAATGTTCAGCAATGATAGTTTATTACATAGGTCATGAACGTGACTTGAGATTGAGTCAATGCTTTAGACAAGTCAGAACAAAACTGAAGGATTGCTTTGAATGGTAATATTTTCTGTTGTATTGCAATTTTGAGCTGTGGCATCGTCAAACCCTTAGTACTTTGAAGTCTTTTATTTCCACTGATGCATGGATTTTATGAAAGAGAATCAATTTTTCCCACTTTTGCTTGTGGAAAAGGACAACATCTACGTTAGGGGATGAAAAGCAGTTTGCAAACCACACAGATATCCGTTACCTGTCCAGGGTAGTAAGGCCCCTGATCACAGAGCTTGTCACTGAACAGGGCGCCCTCTCTGGCACTGACATCCACATTAATGGAGATACTACTCAGGAACATTCTCAGCAATACTGGTGATGATACAGAAACAGTGTCTTTGTTCAACCTGAAAAATGACATGAAATTTATTCTTTGTGTGAAACTTTGACTAGAACAATTCTTCATGAATTTAATACTGTAAAATCCAAATAAGTTCTTGAAAACGGAAAAAATTTCATCTATAATTTCTGAAGGTCTCTCAATCACAAGGCAATTCAAAAGGTTTGACAATGAAAAATTGAAATTTGGTTGATGTGTACAGAAAAAGGCAGTTTGTAAAGGCAAATCCAAAAGCAAAAGTACCAAAAAATTCCTGGGCCAACAGTGTTGAATGTCAGGCAGACAATATCAAACTGAATTTGATTGCTAAGACAAGCACACCAAGTGTACATCTGCACTTGTTAATGACAGTCAATACCCACCTCTTGAGAGTAAGTTTGAAGTCCTTCTGTGCCGTTTCTTTGAAAATCTCCAAGTCAGGAGGAGGAGCTGGGGCCACAAAATGATCCCACAAGACCTCGCCAGCCGTCTGAGCTATGGCATAACACTGTGTCTGGTATGCAGCCTGTAGTTTGGAGAAAGCAATCATACAGTTTGTGTTGATACATCTACTGTTGAACTTGATCTCATTCATTCTTTTGTACAAAGCTTTGAGTATACACTTTGCCTGAACTACATGGTATGGTTTTTTTGAAGGTGACAAAAATATATGTCGTACGTTTCCATAACTGAATGATGCAGTACAAGCATTATTTGATAAGATATTTGATGGCTTCAAAATCAAAGATACATGTATAGGAGACCGATTTATTTCTTACAGGAAATTTGACACCAAAAATTAATTCACATTGCTAACTGACTATATTGCTTTAGTCTCACTCAAAACAAATCCTTGCATCATGTGGTCCTAATCGGGGAACTCTACAAACACGCACCACATCAAGTATTTTCCAATATTTTATAAACATTATTCAATTCACTTTTTTTTTATCGGCTGACCATTTTCAAAAATTCTTGGTGAAAGGGACGATTTTCATTGGTGATTGCAAAATAAGTTAATATTCCACAAGCTAATTTAATATCAGTAAATATTCTCAGCAAGAACACACAAATCTTAAAATCTCTCTGTACAATCATTTACCTGGCTGAGAAAAGCCCATGCCATGAGTACAGGTAGTGGATGAGACGCCAGTATTGGTTTGCCGGTATCACCAATGCTGCCACCAATCATTTGCCCATCCTCTGTGTAAGCTGCCACTGCAAAGACGTATCTCTCATTGGGTTTCAAGCCTGACACAGCCAGCTGACAGTCATACGCAGGTACCTGGGTTTGAAACGTGTCAAGGTTTAGCAGTGAGTTACCAATCACATTGAAGCTTGAGAAGAACCTTGGTAACTTTTTTATAAAATTCATGAAAGTTTACGCGCTATCAAGAGCACCAAATCTTCGTGTATACCACTATACTCTGAAAGTGAACTTCTATGAATGGTAAAGCTATTACAATTTAACCACAGCTTGCATTGTAAATTGTAAATGTACAATATTGGGTGTTCTAAATAGGTTTGAAAGGTATTTTTCTTTGTCACATGAGTATGTACATCTATTAAACTACAATTCAACGATTGAACTTGAAAAAATTACATTAACTCTGATATATGTGATATTTGAACTGAAGAAAGCACGATGTGGGCATGCATACCTCATCACCTGTCCCTTGAAGGAAATAATCATTGAGTCTGACTTTGACATTGCTACCAGAAGCAGAGCGGCCAAACAAACGATACCATGCCACCTGAGAAAAGATAGAATAAGTAAATTCCTTGATATGGAACATGCAGCACACAATAAGTGTGCCAATAATTACAAGTCTAGGATAGCACTTTGTAGATGTACTTCACCATTCCATATTGTTTAGTAGGTGGATGCAAAGACAAGGAGAAAATGTTTTCTCCTTGTCTGTGGTGGATGATACCAAACTACAGGGCCTGCTGTTTGATGCAAAGGTACACGCCTTGCATCATGACCAGAATTGCTTGTTGACACATCACAGTTTTAATGATGACATACACACATCACAGATCAGATATTCTGATGATGTGCTGACAGCTCACTCATTCTGTAGATACGTAGGTCATTTTGATAAAAACAGTACATAACAAATTTCAAGATTAAAGTACAATGGCCATGCTGGCACTCTGTACGTGTAGTATTTCTTTACCTTCTGAGATGGATTGAATGGTGCTGGCTTGAAAACCATGCTGCTGTCAGTTCTGCACAATAACAGTGGAGCTGGGGGTACTCCAGACTCCCTAGCTGTAAGAGGTTCTGTATTTTGAGTGTACAGTTTGTATTCTTGGTCCTGTGCTTTGGTAATCAGATTCATTGCTTCCTGTGCAAAGAATAGAAACAACATTGGTCATAACCATTTATAATTCCAGAAAAGCCAAGCTTCAGTTTAACCTTAACCCTCATAATAGAAAGTTCATTCTTGGTGGCCTTGTAGTACCGGTAATAGAAAAATTCTATTGTGCAGTTGCATGTCTTTTAATCATCAAACTTCAAATCCCATTTGTCGGTCTCTTTCTGGTCAACATGTATACCTGTCCAGTCAATTTTACAATAAAGTAGATTTGTTGTCACTCCCAATGTGCCATCTACTTACTTAAAAAATTTCAAAACTCACTGAATCAATTTTTTGAAATTTCCACGAGTTACATGCCACCAATTGGTGAAATGAATAACATTTTGTTGAGTTTATATCATCTGTACAACCAACTTTCAACTTTTGAAGCCACACTACAAAACCAGCTTTTAATCCCTTTGTCCAGTAATCCTATGAAATGTACTGAGGTCCATCTTTATTAACGAGGAACAATGGGGCTGAACTAAACTCTGAGGAAGATTGGGGAGGGGGGTTTAAAGCAAAAGTTTTCATGAAAACGATGGAACATGGACACCCAGTAAAATACTATTTCGCAACACAATGTATTTGCTGACTGAACGGGGAATCTGATATTTCATTTGGGTAAAGATGCTGACATGCAGTCTCCAATCACAGATGATGACTCACGCACCTGTAGGATGGGCTGTAGTTCATTAGATGTGGCATCATCTCGGTATGCCATCAAAGCTTTCTGGCAATAGAACAGTGATTTGTACAGCAGGTTCTTGTTGCACTGATTGGCCAACTCCTCAATGCTTTCGATGTATGTCCCTGGATCAACGACACCCTAAAATAGAACAACAATGAACATTATTGTAATTATTAATATTATTAATTACTTCTATACAACTTAAGGTTAACTCTTTGTGGAGAAACTCAAGTTTTCCAACACCAAGAGAAAACATATTGCACATACCATGATCAGAATGTAAGCAAATATTGCACATACCATGATCAGAATGTAAGTAAAGCCTATGTCCATGTAGATTTCCAATCAGGTTATTGAACATGAATGCTAACAACAACAACAGACAGCACCACTCAGTTCATGGAACATTCACAGTAATGTAAGAAACATCAGTTTAACATTTGTGAATACAAGACATTGTACATTGTGAAAAAGGTAAAATTACAAAAAAAGAAATTGACAAATTTTCACACAACCATGGAATAGCTAATAATATGCTCACTTCTTTGCCAGACTTAGTTTTCTTGGCCTTCTGTGCACCAGTTTCATGTTTCATGGCAACCAGTTTCAAGCACACCCGATGATACATAAACATCAGCTCCATGTGTAGGTCCATGCTGAGATTACGAACAGCATCAGCACTTTCCATCACCTTCTCTGTGGATCTGTCTTTTTCCTCTGAGTCAGCAAACTGGTCATCTTGGTTGAGTTCCTGATGGTATCAAGAAGCAAGTTGAATTAAGGTAGATTGCTCCTTGGAGACAGATATTCGGGCCATAAATTTGTTCAAGACTTTTCTTGTCTACCACTTGTGGGAGTTCATTTTAAAGCTCTTGGCCTAAGAAAAATTTGTAGCGTCTTACTTTTTTGACAATCGAAAATTTAATTTTTCCTCATAGAATTAATACAGGTAATTTGTTTCTCTAGTAACAAACTTTGCACGATGACCACTGATTTTTATTTTTGATTGGGTTAGATAATGCTTGAAACTTTTTAATGAGGAAAGTTTGAGCGAAAGTTTAAGTCATCCACTTTTGAGATAGACCCACACATAAATGAAATCTTCCTTGTGTATTATGAAAATAATGGGTGTTTGCCTGGAAATGCATGATAGTGACAGTCCAAAATATGAAAGATAAGACATTGCATTAATATTATTATTTGCTGTCTGCAATGCTAAAGTTTGCTGTGCACATGATCTCCATACAGAGATTACTAATAGACGGAAGAGTTAACACAGACACAGTTGATAAAATGTAATAATCAATATAATTTCAAAAATGGAACGATTCTGTGTGTATCTTATATTTTTGGTAATCACTTGTGAGATTAATTTGTGTGCCCAGCCCCCTTTCTATCTGCCCTCTATAATTTGTTGATTTACCTTCACCCAGCCAACATCTGCTATGGACTTCCCATCAGTCAGTGCAATTGCCTGTCTAGCATCAGAGATGCCTGCAGGGCTCTGTCCAAAATGTCTCTGGCCAACAACAGCTGATCTTTGGCATTTTGTTGTAGAATGGTTGATGAGTAGACTGAGGTGGGTGCCTTGCCAACTTCACTTGTGATGCTCTTTGTGGGAGATTTACCACCTGTAGAATCTGTGGAAAACAGGATTTAAGCAGCCACTCACTTTTGGCTTTTTTGGCTTTTTCATCTCTTAGACTAATACTGTCATTAAAAAGACATCTGAGATTTTGCCAATAATGGTACTAATCTGCTGATAAGTTACTCAGTAATAGTATAACACAAAGCACCTTGCAAACCATAATTTAATATCAACCACTGAAACCATGAGCATTGTTGAACAGGACTTGTAACGGCAGTATAACTTAAAGGTATATAGTCACCTGTAATCTAAATATGCCCATATATGGTCAAAGGGGTGCCCACGTGAGGACGCTGTTTTTAAAAGTGGCCACCCGCTTAAAATTTGTGATTGGTTAGATTTTCTCTTTCCATGGTAACTGTGGCAAAATTGGAATAGATGATAGTATATCTTTAACTAAGGACTATTGACTTTAAAAGAATAGTTATTAAAAAAAGGAAAATCTATAGAGACTCTACATTCAGACATCTACATGTATCTCACCTTTTGCCATTCCGGATGACACTGACTGCTCATCAATATCAGCTGACATACGGCCAGTAACTGATCCTGTATCTACAACTGGTGGGCCAGGCTTTCCCTTTGCCTTACCTGACAACAAAATCACATTATGCATTTTATAGACATGATACCATAAACTACATGCCGCTAAAATATGTACCACTACATACCAACATACACTTTGCATTTTGAATGGGTACCACGTTATTGATTTTTGCAAAATTTGTGTCCACTGTGCGTTTACTTCTGGTCTTCTCACAATCATTGAAAGGAAGTTTAAAACTGAGTTTGTCTACATCATTATCCAATCACTGTACTTTATTTAGATGTCAATCACTCAGTTTGTACTTATATAATTCATATTTTTTGAATACTATTGAGCAGAGAAACATTACTGCTACCTTGGTTTATTGTTAAAAGCTTGGCAAAACCAAAGTACACGGAAGAAAACACCGTACCTGTACTTGTACCCAAATCTACACATACATCTCCTAGCAATAAAGAACTTATATATATTTGAATGCTGTCAACACATTGATGTCACTTGTACAAGGTAATTTGACTTACCAGACTGGGCTCTCTCTGAAGAATCACTGCTGACATTATTTTCCAACACAAGTGCCAATCTGAGGGCAACTTCTGCAGTAACAGCTGGGTCTACCAGACTAATATCAGTCCAGTACATCACCTCATGTACTATACTCAGTATATGTACCCACTGCATTGACAGAAAAAAGCAATTAGATGGTACCCTCTAGCTTATCTTGATAAACAAGTTTGTTTCCCTTGACACTATTCCATGCATTCAAATCTCTCTATTAAAGTCATCTAAGTCTGTGGCCCAAGGTGAATGATGAATTCAAGTGGACGACTGTTGAGAGGCAACGAAAGGGCTAACAGTATCATCAATACACATAGCACATGTGAAATAACTGTGATAATGTCTGTTACAGATAAAAGCATCGACTTGCAGCAAATATAGTTTAAAGTTGAGATCAGGATAATACAGTTGAAATTCTAAAGCCTTAACTATGCATTCACTACAAGGATCCCCAAAGCTTGTGATGCAAACTTACATCAGTCCTGATGCATCAAGGACATATACATACCACTGTCAAAACCACATCATTTTTATCTCAAAACTTACAATGACCTTAGTCGAATATGCAGTAGTTCTTGTAGTAACGTCATCTCATTAAAATTATACAACAATGATGCAACAGTGTGATAAGAAAGATAATGTAAATACATAATATATGATCATGCCAGAATTTTTTTTGGCATTCGAGATACATGTACATAGAAATTCACAATGGTACTGGAAATGTTTTTAATCCAATGCAGTCAAGGGCGTGAATGCTACAGTCAGTTTACAATACCAACTACAGTGCACTGTGCACTACATTTTTTCCTACCTTTCCTGGGTTTTCCATTCTTTGCAAGTATTTGCCGCTATCAGCCGCACCAGTCTGAAATTTCTGGAATGTATTTTTACACTTGTTCCACAGGAAGAGGGCAGCATCAACAACCATGTCTCTGTCTACTTGTACCTTCAATTTTAGAACAACATACAATTTGCTGTAATTGCTTTTTGTGATGTGCTAAATTGAATGTTTTATGAAACATCGTAATTTTTGGATGAATATGTTGTATATAGGCTTTACCCGTATACATGCCAGTATGTTCACTGATCTGGTTAATGATTCAATCACAAAATAGTCCATCATTAAAATTACGTAATGCTTTTTCGAATTCCTCTGGGTACTCCTGATATCTCAAAACCTTATCAAACTCAATCCTAACATTCTCTGCCTTTGTAGAGTCTTTGTATCATAACTCACCCCATCAGGTTCTCTGGTACAAGAGTACAGTAACTCAGCAAGATTGATCATGTCGTCATGGTGACTCGCTGCTGCTGCAGACCTCTGAGATGCTGCTCAGTAAAAAAGTTACCACAAAAAATTATTATTGTTCTTTGAAACCCTTCAATTTGACTTTTTCAAAATTGTGATTGTTGTTTTTCTGTATAACTATTGGAGTGATTAAGGTAGACTAGATAGAGATAAGGCACAAATTTCCAAAATGAATTAAACATGGTGAAAATCTGGACAAGAAATATGACTTTACTGACTCAAAATATCATTTTATTCTCCTTGAAATCTTTGAGGCTGAAATTGCGATATGTACAGCAGTTATCATTACAAGTCAGCTACAGTTCATGGCTTATACTGTACAATGTAGCTTACCCTGTGTAGGTGGTTGGGGCAGCCCACCAACACCTTCATTCTGACTACTTTCATCAACATGTGAGACAGCTTTCTTGAATTTCCTGTTTGGATTCAATGGTTCCATGGCCAGCATGATTTCCAATGCTTTTTGATCACCGGCATGGCTCGGATCACCAGTTTCCTGTTTGGATTAAAAAAAGTATTATCTGCACATGTATTACATGGTATTGCATTTCACCATTTTACTTTAACATTGCAGTTGTTTCCTTTTCACTGGATACAATTTACAGTCAATGTTGTTCAAATAATGTTGATGAAATATGAAAATCATTGACACATTTGGAAAATTTATGATATCACAGTATGTAAACTATAGTTTAATACATTTCAGGGCTCGAATTACTTTTTTTCAACCACTGTCCACTGGATAAGTCAAAATCAAAAGTACCTGTCCCAGTGAGAAAAGTACCTGTCCAAAATGGCATAATTTATTCTAAGAAACTATACTAGTTTCAATTCAATTCAACAAACCCATGCCTGTATCATATGCAAACTGGCATAACAGCGGTGTCGAGATAGCTCTGAGAATCTCCCAATCTCAGAGATTTGAGACGTGACCTTAGATAAATTAATATGGCTGCCTCCTGTAAACAGTGATTAGATATTATCGAATTTTCTTTTACTTTTTTCTGACAGGTATATATCCAAATAATGATTTTCAAAATTGTAAAAGGTATATACTGTAACAGTGTTTCTGTTCACACAAAATCCTGCGTATTTTACGCAAAATAGTCTGAAATATGCAAAAAAATCATGATTGCGTAAACTAATACGCATTGAGAAATGCCGCCCCTTGACACGGACGTACTTGGCTCGCACTACATTGCCTCAACGTGGTTCAATGCAGGACAAAAATAGAACATATGCACCTGCTTGCAAGTGACATTTATCATGATATTGCAACACTTTAGACTTTAGCAGACCGCAACTCTTTATGAAACATTGTATTAAATCATCACAAAGCATCATGTCAATCAGTTCTGAACAGACAATGACACTACAGATGCAAAAAATTCGAGAATCCATCGAGTCTACGTTGTTGGTAACACAATACAGTTTCATGGTCATTAGGTCGCATGTTATTTGGAAAGTGTTTACGGTGACGATTTACACTCTGTAGGGTTGCATCTTGAGAGGTCCCGCTGGACTTTGATCAGTATCTGCTTTTTGTTGGCCCTTTGAAAACACTAATTCCATTGTCAGAAAGTATTTTCTTTGAACATGAAGTCATTAGGCTGCTCAACGATCATATACGAGACATGCATCACGGCATTGCAAGCGTTCAGCTACTATACTTTGAAGCCCCCACGTTATTGTTTTTTGTTAATAGAGCATGCGCATTAAAGGAAACCCCCCAGTTCGACAGAAAAGACTGCCAACTCACTTCAGATACCGACTCCCACCGACGCCGTACGCGTTGTTGATACATTTTACGCAAATAAAAACCAAGTTGCGTAAAATCGTACGCAAGTTTTGAAATTGTAATGGAAACGCTGGTATATAAATTTAACTTATGAATATTTGCTGTAGTCAATAGGTTGAAATACTGGTTGCAGGCTGAAAAAACCTACCTGTCCACTTGGACAAGTACTTTTCAAAACTACTTGTCCCAGGCCAAATTTCACTTGTCCGGGACAGGCAGACAGGTATTATTTCGAGCCCTGCATTTTATATTATTTTTTCAGATTGAATATATCCTAAAAGTAGATCATAAAGTAATTGACATGTATACAAGAAACAAACATGTTAAAAAAGATAGAAATGCTAAACGGTCAAAACAAAGGGCATGAAACTGACCTAAACTGACCTAAGGGTTTATCCTTGTGAAGATGTTCGGCTTGTAGCAATACCCGTTACTACCTACCTTGATATGTTCTAGGTTATTTCCACCAAAGCATCAAAGGTTTCCCATTGTTCATAGTTGTATGCCCACTTTACAAACTTCACCACTGAACTCAAAGACACGCCATCTTCTCCTCTGGTTGCCATGTCGATAAGTGTTCTCCCCTGAGCTACTCCAAACAGACTTGCCTCAGATGATTGTTGAGGACTGCGAGGTGTGTGTCCACCACCACCTTATACAAGAAATAACAAATACATTTTTGTTGCTACATTCTTAAAATCTAGTCTTTTTCATTTATGTATATCAATTCACCATAAGGTAGAACATGCCTTTGGGACAGATATTTGGATTCTCAAACTTTTACAATTTGTTCTGTAATCTGCTACTTGTGCAGTCCATTTTAGAACTCTTGGTGAAAGAAAAATTTTAACCATCTTAGTTTTTCAAACAATCAAAAATTTTATTTTGTCTCCATAGAGTTAATACAGGGATGGCGGCCATTTTGAATTTCAAATATCAGTAAATATTGGTTACATGTATTTTGTTTCCCCGGTACCAAAATTTGCATGGTGACCCCTGATTTTTATTCTAGATTTTGAAAGAGAATGGTTGAAAGATTCCTTGAGAAAAATTTGAGCAAACCTTCATCTTTCACTTTTGAGGCGCATACATGTATTCTGTTTCCATGCACCTATAACTTAAGAGGACCAGAGCATTCATCAAATAAATTGATTTCAAGGACAATGTGGCAAATCAGAAGGACATGGTCTTAACCTTACTGAGCAAGTTTCATCTTTATCCTCTCTTTCAGTTTCACAAAACAATACAAAAGAAATGTCTCCACATTGCATTCTATTTGGCAACAGTCATTCCTGATTCCTTTTGTCTTGGAAAATAAACATTAGCAGAATGCACTTCGGGGACAGATATTCAGACTCACTAACTTTTCCATTATTATTATTACCTACCACTTGTGTTGGCTCATTTTTAGCTCACGTGTGTAAACACGTGGGCTATTGTCATAGCGATGTCTGTCTGTCTGTCCGTGTGTGTGTGTGTGTGTGTGTGTGTGTGTTAGTGTGTGTGTGTGTGTGTGTCTGTCTGTCTGTCTGTTTACACGATAACTCAAAAACGCATGAACGGATTCAAGTCAGATTTGGTACACAGGTACCATGTGCTACTTGCAAGAACTGATTAGATTTTGGTTAGTGTGGCTTGCATATTAATGAAGTTATGCAATATCGTTTTTTTCCGTACAATGGTTTCCCTATGGAGACGGTAATGACAGTGTAGACATATATCAAGAAATACTGCACAAAATTTCATGAAACTTTCCACAGATGACAATCTAAGAACATTATGATGATACTGTGAGTGTCATGTCAATTATCTTCTCATTTGCATATTTAATGAACTGTTGTTATTAGTGAGATAACTTTGAAATTCCTGCACCAAACTTGATGATACTTGCAACAAATATTGATCTGATATATATCTAATTATACTTGGAAGCATTAGGTAGTGTCAAGTTAATAAATAGCTCATTTGCATATTTTATGAAGGTTTGTAATTAGTCATATAACTCCGATGTAACTTCACCAAATGTGATGAAATCTGCTGCAGATACTGATCCGACTGATATCTAACTGTAGTGTAAAGCATTTAGTAGTGTGATATTAATTAAGGGTTCATTTGCATATTTAATGAACTTTTGAATTAGTTACATAACTCTGAAATTACGGCACCCAAGTCAGTGAAATTGGCTACAGATATCGTTTTGATAAATATCTAATTGTACTGAGAAGCATTTGGCAGTGTCAAGTTAACAAATAGGTCATTTGCATATTTTATGAAGTTTTGTAATTAGTGATATAACTCCAAAATAACTGCACCAAATGTGATGAAATCTGCTGCCGATACTGATCCGACAGATATCTAATTGTGGTGTAGAGCAATTAGTTGTGTGAAGTTAATTAAGGGTTCATTTGCATATTTAATGAACTTTGTAATTAGTGATATTACTCCAAAATTACAGCGTTAAATTTGATGAAACTTGCTACAGATGTTGATCTGATAAATATCCATTGTACTGAGAAGCATTGAGCAGTGTCAAGTTAGTAATTAGCTCATTTGCATATTTCATGAAGTCTTATAATTAGTCATATAACTCCGAAATAACTGCATCAAATGTGATGAAAACTGCTGCACATACTGATACGACAGATATCTAACTCTGTTGTAAAGCATTTTGTAGCGTAAAGCTAATTATGGGTTCATTTGCATATTTAATAAACTTTGTAATTAGATATATAACTCTGAAATTTCGGCACCAAAATTTTGTGAAACGTGCTACAGATATTGATTTGATAAATATTGAATTGTGCTATGAATCATTGAACAGTGTCACAATTAATGAACCTGTTGTAAAACACGTGAGCATATTCAGTTCATATCTGGTTTTAACTTACTAACTACTTTAACTCACTAACTTTTCCATTATTATTATTACCTACCACATGTGTTGGCTCATTTTAACTTACTTAACTCACTAACTTTTCCATTATTATTATTACCTACCACATGTGTTGGCTCATTTTAGCTCACGTGTGTAAACACGTGGGCTATTGTCATAGCGATGTCTGTCTGTCTGTCCGTGTGTGTGTGTGTGTGTGTGTTAGTGTGTGTGTGGTGTGTGTGTGTGTCTGGTCTGTCTGTTTACACGATAACTCAAAAACGCTGAACGGATTCAAGTCAGATTTGGTAGACAGGTACCATATGCTACTAGCAAGAACTGATTAGATTTTGGTTAGTGTGGCTTGCATATTAATGAAGTTATGCAATATCGTTTTTTTCCATACAATGGTTTCCCTATGGAGACGGTAATGACAGTGTAGACATATATCAAGAAATACTGCACAAAATTTCATGGAACTTTTCACAGATGACAATCTCAGAACATTATGATGATGCTGTGAGTGTCATGTCAATTACCTTCTCATTTGCATATTTAATGAACTTTTGTTATTAGTGAGATAACTCTGAAATTGCTGCACCAAACTTGATGATACTTGCAACAAATATTGATCTGATATATATCTAATTATACTTAGAAGCATTGGGCAGTGTCAAGTTAATAAATAGGTCATTTGCATATTTTATGAAGTTTTGTAATTAGTCATATAACTCCGATATAACTTCACCAAATGTGATGAAATCTGCTGCAGATACTGATCCGACTGATATCTAACTGTAGTGTAAAGCATTCAGTAGTGTGAAATTAATTAAGGGTTCATTTGCATATTTAATGAACTTTGTAATTAGAAATATGACTCTGAAATTACGGCACCCAAGTCTTTGAAATCGGGTACAGATATTGTTTTGATAAATATCAAATTGTACTGAGAAGCATTGGCAGTGTCAAGTTAACAAATAGGTCATTTGCATATTTTATGAAGTTTTGTAATTAGTGATATAACTCCAAAATAACTGCACCACATGTGATGAAATCTGCTGCAGATACTGATCCGACAGATATCTAATTGTGGTGTAGAGCATTTAGTTGTGTGAAGTTAATTAAGAGTTTATTTGCATATTTAATGAACTTTGTAATTAGTGATATTACTCCAAAATTACAGCGTTAAATTTGATGAAACTTGCTACAGATGTTGATCTGATAAATATCCAATTGTACTGAGAAGCATTGAACAGTGTCAAGTTAATAATTAGCTCATTTGCATATTTCATGAAGTTTTATAATTAGTCATATAACTCCGAAATAACTGCATCAAATGTGATGAAAACTGCTGCATATACTGATCTGACAGATATCTAACTTTGTTGTAAAGCATTTAGTAGTGTAAAGTTAATTAAGGGTTCATTTGCATATTTAATAAACCTTGTAATTAGGTATATAGCTCTGAAATTACGGCACCAAATTTTTTGAAACGTGCTACAGATATTGATTTGATAAATATTTAATTGTGCTATGAATCATTGAACAGTGTCAAGTTAATAAAGGATTATTTGCATATTTAATGAACTTTGTAATTAGTGACATTACTCTAAAATTTCTGCATTAAATTAAATAAACGTGCTACAATGTTGATTTGATGGATATCTAATTCTCCCATGAAGCATTGAGCAGTGTCCAGTTAATTAACAGCTCATTTGCATATTAAATAAAGTTTTGTAATTAGTGATTAATATCTGAGAGTACTGTGCGATGTTGAAAAAAAAACTGCTTCATTTTAGTGATAACATATATCTCATTGTTCTGTGAAGCGCACTACTATTAATGAACCTGTTGTAAAACACGTGAGCATATTCAGTTCATATCTGGTAACTTACTACTCACTAACTTTTCCATTATTATTATTACCTACCACTTGTGTTGGCTCATTTTAACTTACTTAACTCACTAACTTTTCCATTATTATTATTACCTACCACTTGTGTTGGCTCATTTTAACTTACTCACTTACTTAATTCAATAACTTTTCCATTATTATTATTGCCTACCACTTGTGTTGGCTCATTTTTACTTACTCACTTACTTTAACTCACTAACTTTTCCATTATTATTATTACCTACCACTTGTGTTGGCTCATTTAACTTACTTAACTCACTAACTTTTCCATTATTATTATTACCTACCACATGTGTTGGCTCATTTTAACTTACTTAACTCACTAACTTTTCCATTATTATTACTACCTACCACTTGTGTTGGCTCATTTTAACTTACTTAACTCACTAACTTTTCCATTATTATTATTACCTACCACTTGTGCTGGCTCATTTAAAAGCTTATGGAGTATGTGAAGTTTTCATGGGCTCAGATTTGTGAAAATCAGAATTTTATTCTCGTATAGAGATAACACAGACATGGCGGCTATTTTGAATTTCAAATATTTATACAATAATGTATCCCCTGATGAAAGCAAACTTTGCACAACATAATGGACTAGGCAAAGCTGAGTACATTATGGAGTGCAAAATTTGCTCTAAGGGTCTAAGGAATGAATGGAACATTTCACTGTACTGATGCATACCTGAGATGAGTTCCACTCCAGCAAAGAAAAGCTCAGAAAATACATCTAAGATATGATCATCTGATTCTGGGGCTGGCAGACTTGTCAGCAGAGTCCTCCGTGTGCTGTCAGAAATAGTCTCCAGGATTGCTAGAAACTGCGCCGCACTGCCTTCAAACATATCAGCCAACAGCTTTTCAGCAGGTGTACGGGGCCAGGGAAGCTGCCACAGAGTAAACAGAGTGTGATGATGCCAATTTTTTGTGGAAAAACATAACTATCTTATCACTTAGATGTACATCTGTTCCATCAGTAACTTTGCCAGACAGACATTTGATATCACAATGCTTTTTTGACTTAAACAATAGCTTTCTTCCAAAAGATAATGTCGACACAGTGTTCCTTGACACCTACATCTACAGTAGGCATAATACTATTCTGAGCATGTGAAAAAGGTTTAGAACTATGCAAATGTCTAACATTAAAATAGGTGACACATAAAAAAAGGCTACGCAAGGACTTATTTTCAGTGTTATTGACTTCAGACAGTTTTATATTTAATCTTTGTACATGTGAGTACACATCATAGGTAGAGAAACCAATGTTGGGATACTACCAACTTTAGTCAATAAAACTGTGATTGAATTCACACAAAACAAACGAGCTATGCACATTACAGTACAGTGGACGGTACACATTGGAAGAGAGCAGACAAGGCACATGATATTCTATGCAATATCAAACGACTACACTACTGTTTGGCAACTACATGTACCAGAAGGCTTCATTCTGTTTCCTATTTCATTTTCAGTTGAATGAACATCATTCGTCCAGACCCTTATGACGAATTATTTTGCACTTTTTGCCCTATTTCTGCTGAGGAAATGACAAGGGGAGCCTGGGTAGTATTTACCTGTTTACAAGTCCTATAGAAAACGCTGAACTTTGCATGTACATGCAGACATGCATTTTTAATGTGACATTTACAAACTATGAATCCAAAAAATGGATGAAGTGTGGATGATGAGTATCGAACAGGAAACAGAATGAATGCCTCAATGTACTGTGACTCTTGAGAAGTTCTCAACAAGCCTCTGGTACTTGAACCAAGCACTGGAGTCAAGCAAAGTCACTGTGTTTGCAGATCAGGTAACAAAACATACAATTTGCAATACACACAGCACATGAACAACACCACAAACAAAGCTATGGTACCACTACACACTTTATCATGAGTTCATTTAGAGAACTACATGTAGGGCCTCTTCAGTACAGTAAGAGAGAATTAAGATGACATTTGATGGGCTGTAATGAAGACAATATTGTACACAGTACAAATGATGTATGGTACGTTTTAGGTTGTATTGGTGCTTTGTATGTACATGCAGTATTTTGTAAACTGAATTGCCTAGCACTGTAATTATCCTCTGTATTGGAAAAAGCAACATTTCACAACAGGATTGCCTATTCCAATACAGGGAATGGGTAGTGACATGTAGATTTACTTCTGGGAGCACTGTAGAAGCAGATCAACATTTACTCATGTTATTTGCTGTAATTGTTAAGATTTGCAGTTCACAAGTAAATATTATACGATCCTTTACAATGGACAATGGACATCGATGTACCACCTTTTGCCATTACAGCTTTGTTTTTGTTCAATATAATCAGATAATACACAGCTGATTGGGATGAGGGGGGTTTATCCTCACGGTATCCTCTTAATATCTCTCTTATTAGTTAAAGACCAACGTACAGTAAATTACACACATACAGGAGAATATACGATACACAGGCCCTGTTTTCCTTACTCACATTCCCAAACTTTTTGACGACCTCATCATGCCTCTGTTTTGCAGTCTTACGCCAGACAAGGCGGCCATCACTCGCAATTATTACAGTGGGAGCATGACCATCAACGGGCTACATGGTTATGCAGGGGTTTAAAAAGAAAATAGAAAATGCAGAAAAAAAAACAACACCCAGATGTTGTCATGCTCATGCAAGGATGAAAAGTGCAGAGTTGAGATGACTTGCACTCCGGGATGGTTTAAGTCAAAGAGTAAACATACACATCATTGGTATAAATTGTCTTTGACTCACATCGCTTAAGATTTGGAAATAGACAATTATTTCTAATTGCTTTTCAAGTTCAAGCTGATGATACATTACGAGGTATGCAGATTAGGAGTAGATAAAGATAATTATCATTAATTGAATTAATTACAGTATCATTACCAAGGCAAGAAAAAAGCTTACCAGAATGTGGGTTACAAGTTAGATTTGACTTACTCAGATACTGTTTGTTGTGCATGTGTAAAATGTCAAAACATTGGGTTTTATCAATGGATCAGAAAAATTGAATGAAAGTGAAAGTTGCTGGTGGGATTACTAAACACTGTCATGAGAATGTACATGTAAGAAGACATTTCATAATTTGGGCACAGTTAGAGAATGTAGTGAACTGTGAAATAATGTGAAATAACACGGCATGTGTATCACTGTACTGAATGAAATGTAAGCAAAACATTGACATTGCCATTATCAATGTACACTCAGTATTTGTTGAAACATTGGTGTATGCAAGTTAGTATGATTCTTTCATCTCATGACACATACAAACATTGTATTATATGCATGATTCTTTCACATACCAACGTCATTGTCATTATTAACAATGCCCCAATGATAAACAAAAGGAACTTCAATATCTAGCTGTACTTAAATGCTCTGTTTCCTTAACTGTATCTAAGTCCTTCTTCAAGATGACAACTCTTCCATCTTGGTCAAACCCTAAAAGGACATGATCATTGATTCATAATATTCTTTTCCACTTCTTTTGCTATCCCTCTATCCATTCAAGATCATTACAAGGATCTTTCACCAAACTGTGATCAGAATGCCCATGGATCACACTAACATCAGCAACACCTTTGACCAACTCAACCACTGTAGGAGACTGTCTGGCACTTACAGAAAGTCAAAATTTTGATTGTTGTGTGTTCACAATCTGACAGTCTCAGAAAATTTGAACAATGTGAATCAACAGATTTTTTATTTTTGACATAGTTTTTGTACTGTTTTATATATTTTGCATGCAAATTAAAACAATGAGACTAGTACAAATGACTATGAATAGATTTCCAAGAGATTTCAATTAATTTTCATTTAATTAATTTTCATGATCATGCAAAGATCAAATTAAGGCCTGAATTAAAGGCTGTTTTTGCAAAAAGTGAACAAGCTTCTTATACCATCTTTTACTATCATCATTAATTTAATGGTTTGGTGATTAAAATTGATATTTATTGATCTAACCATAATGGCTCATGCCAATTTTCGTTGCACACTTTAGCACAACTGTATTCCTCATTTGCTGTGAAAGAAACATACACAGAAGTAATGCAAGCAATTGTGTGGTCAGAGTTAATGTTAACATCAAAAAGGGGAAATGCAACACTTGTAGTCTTGTACAATCTGAGGTACACAAGGAACAATTTAGTCTAAGCCTGATATGTACCAGTAACATAAACTGCCGTGTAAAATGCATGTATATGTGTGCGATGAGTGTGTTCAGTAATGTGTACTTGCACTGATGCAAATGTAATTTTTCAAGTCCATTTTCTCAACAAAAGAATGAATCAAAAAGGTGCAATTGTAATCTGTGCCTGTAATGAGTGGGTATTAATTTGTTAAATTAGATGCAGTGCGGTATGCAACAATCATCAATGGTAGCGTGACTGCTTTAGCACATGCAATGGTTATGATATGTACAACTCTGAATTTGACAACAAGTCTTACAAAGAATGAGAATTTCATGTATTAATTGTAATCTAATTTACTGTCTGAAAAAACATGCAGCTTCAGATATCTCCCAAGTAAACACTTTTTGTAAGGTCTAAGATCATAGTATCTTTGCGCATATACTGTGCAGCACAGAAATACACAAACACTACACTGCCATGCATCATACACCATGCTACAATCCATCTTATTGTCATGCTGATAAATCCACCATTCTCTTTCAAATACTTACAGACTGTGCATCTTTAAGATTACTCCTTGTCTTTGGCCGCAGGAGCCCTTTTGGTTTCTTCCTGGTTTCAAATACTGCCCTTTTGTACACCATAACACCAACCTACGATGGAAATATCAATAAAAATGATATATTATTTCTTATACAAGTACATGTAGCTGTGTTTGAATGTCCATTAGGTTTGTGGGTAAAACTGATGTCAATGTGAAATGGTATCAACATTTCAAGAGCTGTTGATGTTCATTAAATGGCAAACAAGAGTTCACATAATATCATTAGTCGAGCCCTAACAATAGTTGGTAGGCATGTACAAAGCTCTGCTTGCAAATTGGTAGGTAACATCACACCCTGGATGCCATGTCATATTTCGAGCAGTGACAATGATATCTGCTGGTGGTTCATCTAGACATACCTTGACAGCAGCTTGTCTGAAGACAGCTTCAAGTTCCAAACTAGCTGGTGCTGAACTCATCTTTTCAAGTTGACTTAGTTCATTTACTTTGCCAAGAGCTCTTCTGGCAAACATCTGAAGTTGAGATAATTACATGTACAATGAAAAAACATGGATAAAACAAACGAATAGCTGTTAAATGACAGGTATTACTTAATCTGGCTTAAAAGAAACATGTGGCATATCTTGTGTAGCACTTGCAAATTTCATCTATTTTTTATACACAGACCACATTCATCTAATTAGAAAACAAGCATGATTCTACCAAAGACAGTGTATGAAAAAAAAATGTTTGGATGTGTGTAGAAAATATTAATAAATTCATTTTCCAGTTTTTGCAGCTGCATTTATTTGTGAAACATACACTACTACTTTCACATTTAAATTTCTTACAGAACTGAACAAACATTTCCTTAGATAGCTGCCATTCAATATTGCCAAATTAGCCTTGGCAGAAATTACAAATATTGGAGAAAATGAAAATGCATGAAAGTAACTGAAGATTTTGAAAATACTAGCAATAGAGAGCACTCAATCATTTATAATCCCTACAAAACATCTAATTGTAACCAAATGGGGCAAAGTCAAACAGGAATCAAATGAGATGCTGGATTTTTGTCATTTTGGTAAAAAATTGTAAACATAGTCCCATATATGCATCTTCAATGTCTTGTACAATTGCATGTCAATCCCATGGGACAGTTTTTAGTCCCATGGCACTCTCATATATAGGTTTCCTATGGGATATTTTTGTATGGGGTTATGGAGTACCATACAGTCTTTCCTTGCTTCTAGCAAAACTTCAAGGCTGTGCTACCATTAAAATATTCATGAGCTCACCTCAGCATGATGAGCAGCTTTGGTGTCATAGTAACACTGACATACAGCAGTGTACAGTGTAGTTCTCCACAGTAAATACTTGACGCTCATCAAAGGTACTGATGCCTCCATGCACATGCAAGCCCAGAGTAGGTATTCCAAAACCTGTAAAATGTAAAGAGAAATTCTATCAGCCTCAATGGTGATGCACATTTCCTTCCAAATTATATTTCATCTAAAATAAAGATTGTAATAGAATACATGTCCAAATAGTTTTGCAAATCAAAATGGTCGGTGGCCACAAGTACTGAAATAAACTTATTTGTCTTTGAAATCAGAAACCAAGTCAATACACTTACCCTTGCAGAATGGCCCAAAGTCATCAAGTGCCTAGATACACTGTAGATATGAATGGTTCCTGAAATGAGAATAAAACAAAGCAAAACATCTTTCAGTGACTTTCTACAATCTGTAAGGGACTGTTCTGTACATGTACTTCATAAGGAGAAGTTCTTTTTATTCCTCTTAACTTTCAGTAGTCTAAGAGTCAATGCATGATAAAAAGCCAAAATCTTGATAATACTGTAAATTGTGCTGCATTTTCTACTAAGGTTGCCTGAAGTTTCTTTTTCTTGTTCTATCTCAATCACATTGAAACACTTACAGTGAATTGCTTTGGAGCATTGGCATTAGACGAACTAGACACATAGTCTAAATCGAGGTGTTGCCAACACTGCCAGGTGTAATTATCAGCTGAGCAGTAATTCCAGTCGACCACAGAGAAATCAACTCTGCCAAAGTTGAAACATTGTCTTGCAGCAGGTCAGATGTAGTCAAAACAACTACACCTGAAAGCAAGTGATAAGACTTGGACAGTGCTTAGACATACATGTATGTGGTGGTTTTGTTTAGACTACGTCTGACCTCCTGCTAGACAATGTTTGAACTTTTGCAGAGTTGATATTTTTATGATCCATGCATGTTCCCCGCTTAGCTGTTAATTGCACCTGACAGTGTTGGCAACACCTCGATTAAGACAATGTCTAGTTTGTCTAATTCCAATGCTTTAAAGCAATTCACTGTAGTTCCTACCTGTATACTATGTATCAATACAGAATGCCATTGTGATAACTGAGGTAGTCTTGTTACCAACATTTGTTACCAACATGAATGTCCTTGATGTTGATAAATTTATGTCCCTATTAGCAATAATGATGTTTCACATGAACATGCCTCTTGCTGTCAAAATAAAAGCCATATAAAGCTATTTGAATTCTACACAGCAACACTTACCATTATAAACCAGCCAACACAGAGGTTCTCTAGGCAAGACGACCTGGGTGATAAGCCTTAAGAATGACAAAATCTTGAGACATCTTGTCACAGACTGAGTATTCTGTAGTTTTGGATCAGTCATCAATACCACCTGATAGTTGCATATGCTCTTGCCGTACAGGGCACGGAACTGTAAAAGTGGATGATAACATCAGGTAACCGTATTTATTATTTTTCTGGACAAACGTTGAATAACTCATGACTTTTATGACATGCAAGTATTCAAATTTAAAATCACAAAGTAATTAGTGAAAAGAAGGAATGTATCCCACGTACATATATATGTATGTACATGTACATGTATGCTATTAATCTAAAACTTTTTGAAATAGTGTAATTTTAAGATAATTATTTGGATGATAATGTTATCTCTACTAATCACATCAAAATATCTTTTTTTCTTACATCAACAGTATTACTGAATATATACATCTGTATTTGCAACAATAAGAAGCTAGTGTATGCTTTTACATGTACATTGGTACACAGAAATGAAAAGTATACTCATGAAATTTTCAGTCACTTTTCTCAAAGGGGCAGTTAGAGATATGAACACAAGTTATCTGCAAAGATAGAGGAGGGTGACTTTTTTCTAGGATACAGCATGTACTGGCAAAAGATCTCTAGATATAGAGTTACCCAAATTCTTTTAGACAGAGACATTACCGTCAAACTTGCATCTTCAGATTCCATTCCACCGGGAAAGAAGATTTCCTTCACTGTTTCAATATCAGTGATGTCCTCAATATGTCTATCCCCAAACTGATCTAGGTATCTACCGTAGCACTGCCACAAAGCCATGTTATATTCCTGTGCGATACAGACAAAAAGATATGATAGGCCCCTGAACAAAATTTACTGTTTTAAGTTTTTTGTATGTGCACTGGCTCTCTGATTACAACCTTCTATTCACATTTCATAATTTACAATTCACATTTTTCAATATAGTTATTTTCTCATTTTTGATCCATGATAACTTTCTATGCATGTATTATACTAATTATTTCCTTATAACTGAACTGTTCATCAAAAGTTGAGGTTTAATGAGTCTAATCATAGACAGTTTCTCTATTGTCTATGGTCTAATGTTTTCTGTTAGGTCTGAAGAACTAGCTGAAATGTGTCTCATGCATGAGAAATCACAACAGTTTTATGGCTTGTATCAAATTCAATGATTTATCCTTTTCTATGGAAATGAAAAGTCAATGAACAGCAGTGCATCAACTTTATCATAATCACTATTTAAATTGTCTATTATTGTTCTGAAGTATTCAAGAAAATTTTAAAAAAGGTTTACCTTGACTGAAACCAAGAAATCTCCCATTTCAATGACCCTTGTGAGGTACAGCATTCTGGGCAGTCTGGCTTCATAAGTATTCCATAAACTGAACAACATATCAGGGCTGTAAAGCAAAAGTGGAATAATGTCAAACTTGGTCATATTTGACTGTTTGATACTAGTGGTGGCTTTTTTGAGTGACACCGGCCATAAGTAATGGCAGCTCCCTAAGGCCTTGAGTCTGAAGAGAACCTGGTGATAAGTGTGGAATCTGGCGAGTTACATGCATAGTACTCCCCGTGTATAGTGTCCTCACACTCGACAATCAAAAAACAAAATTGCCGGATAATAAAAAACAGTTGTGAAGATTAGAATCCAGTTCACCAAAATTCAATTTAATGAAAATAGGCATGGAAAATGACAGGGGCTTTCCGAAACAGAGAAATTTTCTGAAAGTGTATTAAATTGAGTGTACAAGCATAATTTGGTGTTGTTAGTATCATCATAGAGGTAAAAAAAGGTGTATCTAATACATTGTAGTGTAACTATTATGGTACATGTACTACTACTAGTGGCGAGGTAAATGGAACTTACCCGCGTGAACAAGCTTCGTCATGTTTCCTTTTGTAGCCAGGCGATACTTTCTTCCTCGTAAACTGGATGAACAGTTTGCATTCGTCTTCGAACGCAGCTATTACCGGATTCTTCTTTTTGTCACTGTAAAATGAAGACGGTGACGGTTTGATGGACTGTGCAGCTTTACGCTGCAGCAAAGCGGCCATTTTGGCAACAAACTAGTTGCTAGGAAGGAACTATTACGAATCAGAGGTCGGGGTAGTTTTGAATTAGCTCAGTAAATGTACAGTGAATATTTAATCCTAGAAATTAGATTATTTACTAAAGTTTTGAAAAAATAGAATAAGATAAATAATCATACTATTTTTGAGTGTATTGCCACTTAGTTCCTCCGATTTAATAAACAACAGAATTGTGACCACCCCTTGAAAATATATGGTTCCTTCTAGGCTACCTGGGCCTCGCTTTAGAGGTCGCTGTAGGGAGCGCTGAGCATGTTGGTGCAATGCCGTTTGAATCCCTTGCCGTTCCTTGCCGATCTCATTCCCACGCATGTGCAGAAGAAACAATTTGGTTTATCCTCATTAAACGGACCAGGATCGCAGGATTCTATTCCAGGAATCTAGTACAAGTGAAAGTAACTTTCTGTCCAAGACCGATGTACAGATAGCTCGGTCCCCTCTACATGTAGGGTAAGACCATAGTACCATAGCGTAAAAGACAGACCTATCTCTACATCGCGACGGATTTTACTAGTAACCAGATTGCTTTGAGTGCTTTCTGTCCAGTCACAGGGCAGCCAGGATAAACAAACAAACAAACAAAAAACACAAAGCGAAACAAAATAACAAACCAAACAAACTGAAACAAACAAACAAACGAATAAACAACCAACCAATCAAACAAAACAAACAAATAATTAAGAAATATAAGTAAATAAATATAAAAGCAAACGATAAATTGAATACGAATGGAAATATTTCAGTGAACAACTCAGGCAACTTATTAAATGCGACGTCAATTTTACTACCCAATATACTCCCATAATGGATAGTGACACTGACGTAGTATTTTGAATAAGTTGCATGTGTTTTTCAGTCAAGTATTTCCATTCTTACTCAATTAATCGTTTTCTCTTCTATTCATTTATTTATACATCTATTTATTTATCTATTTGGCAATTTGTCGGTTATTTATTTATTATTTATTACTTATTCGTTTGTTTTGATTTGTTGTTATTTGTTTTTATTTGGTTGGTTGTTATTTGTTTTCAATGTGGTATTTGTTTTTGTTTTTTTTATCCTGGTTCCCTATGTCATATGTCATGACTTTACTTTCGTGTGGTAAATGTTTATTTTTGTTTATTTTTAGGCATCTCATCATAGCTTCATTCAAAAAAAATGGTGAGGGGGCTGAAGAAATTCAGGGGGGATTCGAAAAGTTCTGGGATAAGTAGTCGAGAGGCGGGGACTTGAAAGTTTTGCTCTGCCTATGGGGGGACCTGAAAATATTTTGACTCCCAACATTTTGAAGTCGTCCAATGGTTCTAATGTTCGTAATAATTAAACAAAATCTAGAACCGTTTTGTCACATTTTATGTCTTTAATCTCGAAAAACTCTAAAAATGTATGAATGCCATGAAATTTTCGTAAAACAAGTTGGCCTTGTAATGGGGCAGGAGCTGCAACTGTTGATAATATTTCAATATTTCTATGCAATGTATCAAACACAGTTTCTTGGTGTCACTCTACAGCATGCTGAAAAACACAATATTCAGTTTGTCAACAAAGCCTGTTTGTCTAAATATTGGTGATAATTGAATGATGCAAATGCACGGTACACGTAGGCTGTGTTGGCAAGCTCAATATTGGACAGCTCAACATGTTGTAGGGAGTAGAACAAGAACGCAATTGTATAAACTGAACAAAAATATTGTCAAAATAAAAAGTTGGTACAACTACTGCCCTGCTACTACATACTGGCAGTGACAGTGATATATGTAGCTCTGACTCTGATATAGGTTAAGAAGAGTTTCGGTCATAGGACAGTCAACTGACAGTGAAACATACATCGCTACTTGTACACAAGATCCAGCCAGAGGGCAACAAATAGAAGACTAGGGGACTAACAGTTACTATGGATTTTTCAATTCTGGCATATGAGAACAATCAAATTTTAGAGAAAAAAGATAGGGTTACAATACTTGATCTCATACAAATGTATGATGGGAAGTCAGTTTTTCTAAAATCACTTAAAATCAATATATAAAACCATTCATTTCAAGTTCAAGCAGTGAATTGAATTTTCACATTGTACCAATAACACAAAAGTAAAACTTTGAACAGTAAAGACTAATTTAAATGAAAAAATGTGTGACTAAATGGAATCATTTATTTTTTATCAAATTTGCCATTATTACACACAAAATTTCTGAGATTAAAACATTAATTTCATGGAATATTTTAACCTTCTAGTATTGTCAATTTTGTAAAACATAAGTGGCATCTAAGTTGTACTTTTGGAAAAAAAAAATCGGTAGGTAACTGTGCTCATTTTCCCACAATTTGGTTCAACGTAGCTAGGAATACACAGTTTTCATACTCTCTCATGATGCATTTTGTGTGCTTTTCAGCTTGCGCCATACTGGCCAGAGTTGGATAGACTCAAGTCGGCTTAGTCTGAAATCCAAAAAGTCCACTGATGCATTTAAAAAAGAATCAATTTAAGAACTTGCCCTAGGTATATGGCTCTACAACTTGCTGATAAGAGGTAGTGTTGAATATCTGCGTGCAGAATGACACATTACATGTTTATTTTTCTAGGTGCATTCCTAATAAATATGCGGCTATATGGTAATGGGGGGGGGGGGCTTGAAATTTTTTTAGGGTATTGAGGGGGGATCTGAAAAAAAAAATAAGATTTCAATCGCGATTCCTCCAGCCCCCCCACCAATTTTTTTGAACGCGGCCTTAGATCGGATATAGCCCGTTGTCAAAACACATTTCTGACATGTGAATCGGAACGGTCAACCCACAGGGGACTCGTGCTTGTTGTTTATTTGTGTATGTTTGTTTGTGTGTATGTGTTTGTTTGTTTATTTGTTATTTTTAATAAAATAACAGCGAAAAGCTGTTTTGTTAATATTTGTCAATAAAGAGCAGTTTATTTATTTGTTTGTTTGTTTGTTTGTTTGTTTGTTTATATATTTGTTTGTTTGTTTGTTTGTTGATACGTATTTCCGATGGTTAGGGTTAGGGTTAGGTTTAAGTTAGGGTTAGGGTTAGGGTTAGGGTTAGACTTATTCACTCCCTCTATATATAGAGGGAGTGAATAAGTCTAACCCTAACCCTAACTTAAGCCTAACCCTAACCCTAACCCTAACTTAAGCCTAACCCTAACCCTAACCATAACTTAAGCCTAACCCTAACCCTAACCATCAGAAATACGTATCAACAAACAAACAAACAAACAAACAAACAAATATATAAACAAACTAACAAACATAAATAAACTGCATTTTATTGACAAATATTAACAAAACAGCTTTGCGCTGTTATTTTATTAAAAATAACAAATAAACAAACACAAACACATACACACAAACAAACAAACAAACAAACAAACATGCCAGAGGTCCATATATCTTTCTTCCATGAATTTGACTTTGTTTGTACCGTCTATTTGCTGTCTGTTCTGTGCTGTTTTGTGTCTATGTTTGCAACTATTGTCTTACAAATTTGGGCCTAGTGTTATTGGATTATGGATTGGTATGATTGCGATTATTATACACAAATAAATAACAAGCACGAGTCCCCTGTGGTCAACCATGGAAAGTTCGAGAGACCGGTCCTTTGGTAGTGGTCTCATGTTAACGTATTTTCCCGGGAGGGGGCGCTTTGATGGTACCTGAATTGTGCGATACTTTCCTTGGACCTCGCACAGATTTCGTTACATTAACATGAGATCACTACCGGTCCTTTTTCTGTCATAGGATGTCTTTTTCTGTCATCCGCGGAGTCGAGATCGCGCTGCGCCGAGAAGCCACTTGAGTTGTTCTGCGCGTGTGCAGGGATAAGATCGTCTGGGGATGAAAACGGCACTACACGGGAACCCGTAACTTGTAATTGTTGCACTGAGCTAGGGAGTCAAGAATTTGAAGAATCAAGATGGCGAAGGCAATGGCGTGATGATTGTGTTTATAACTTATTCGGAACATTTGACCTTGTCTCGGCTCAGCTCGGCTTATATTGAAAGTCTTCCGTTGGCCCTACGATTCTGTTTCATCAACAAGAGAAAAGAGCAAAATACACAGTCTTTTCTGAACTTATTACTGTATGTTTATAGCGATGGGCGACTCGACGGTCGGTGAAGTCGTCAACTTTGACATGGAGAGTTTACGCCCAGATTGTGTGCACATTTTATAGACTACTTTACATTTCACTGTAGCTGGTCATAAAAGTCGATGAAGAAATCATAGTGTGCAAATAACAGAAAAAAGCGGCAGTTCAGGTGTTGTTATTAGGTAATGTATTATTGCCATGCCACAGTACACTCTGGGTGATATTATCAGCATGTGAATTTGACAGCTGCCCTGCCGCGCCGTGGAACAGTGTTGGAAGCCCAACATAATAACAATGTCCAATCGAATGTGTTTCAGGAATCTGCAACTGTACTTCACTCTGTTCACAGCGGACCTGCCGCGTTGATTCACGTCAACA
Organism: Ptychodera flava; assembly: GCF_041260155.1. Lineage (NCBI taxonomy): Eukaryota > Metazoa > Hemichordata > Enteropneusta > Ptychoderidae > Ptychodera > Ptychodera flava. Next base: position 8,331,513 of record NC_091933.1, on the reverse strand, counting down.
GATTAGTATTTGTTATTGGCTAGAGAACAGCTACCCGTTTCTAGCTCCATGCTCAAATCAACCGACCAAGGAAGACTGGCCGAAATAGAACACTACACTTCTTTAAAAGTTTGATGAACAAGATGTCGGAACCGTGGATGAAATAAAAGAGGGCTTTATCTGCCCTATGTGTATGAAAGACTTGAGCTCAGTATACCAGCTCCAAACCCACTTTGATGAAGTTCACAGTGCTGAGTTGGGAGACAAAGACATGGTTAGACAACTGAAGGGACTATTTGGCAAAGCTAAAAAGAAGATCTTAAAAAAGATAGAAGGAACAGACTCAAGCCATGGAAGCTCAGTTGCAGTCAGCCCAGAGGACGAAGTTGCTGAACCTTTTTCCTCATTGCATGTCGATGCTGGAGGGTTTGATGATCGACTTTGGGAACCTCAAGAATTTGGTAGGGACCCACTGTCTTATGGCAATATTCAAAACTAAGGCATGGACCATTCGATATGGGGGGGGGGTGTGCCAGGTTTTGGGCAAAAAGAAATTCCAAGAAGTTACCTTTAGAAAGAAACCCAGCTACAGATGGTGAGAAAATGAAAACATTGCAAGGCTGAAAAAAATATGCATGAACAGTTACTTTTCATTTGTGAGCCACATTTTCATAATGCCAGTTTTCATTTCTCATACTTTCCTGTTCTTTTACATTTCTCCAGTTTTTCAAATTGATTGACATTTTTACTCGTATTATTTCTTTTTGTTGTGGTTCTGCTACGGTTTCTTTTCCTTACACCCTAAAGCATGCTGGAATAGTCACCTTGAACACACAGTCCACACAAGATATTTGATATCCACCATTGTTCTTGACAATTAAGTGCCAGGCATATCATGACCTATTACAGTTATGCTCAACGGAAAGTAGATGATGAGATTAAATGATACCTTACTCAATTACTAATTTACATCAGATACTTTATTTCTAAAACTACACTAGTACCTCACAATATTGCTTGCGAGCGGCAAGTTCTCAAAGACAAGAATAACAAATACCAGACCTAAATGATTCCTTAACATAACAGTCGCTTGCCTGCTTCTCTGCCGACATGAGTGCCTTATCTCTTTCCACTGGTTTATTGCCGTAATCTTATACCACGATACTAATTACACAGCGACAGAAAGACAACTGTAGTTCTTGCTGAAAAGAACGTCATCGCCGGGGTAGACCGGCCGACATTGTTTAGACACTGCTCAGTAAGTGTCAAGTAGATTGGATTTTTCAATCTTTAAAATCATGACTTCTGCTTTTGCCAATTTTCATTTTCTTTGACACTAAAATGCCTTAAAACAGATTACCCCTAATTCTTTGTATGAAAATGCCTCGACCTAACCCCCCTAATTCTTTGTAAAACAGGTCCACACTTACGATTGATAACAATGGGTATTTTGCCAAACCATGGTGGTGAAAATGTTACAATCAACTGCCACTCTGTAATTTGTGCTAGAGTGAAGATAAGTGTGGACAAAAACATTTGGATAAAACTGACTTAATTTGGCAATGTTATCACGCATGGGGTCTCTAGCTATGTACCATATCGCCAACTTTACAATTACCTAAGCTACTGATGATTAATGTGAAATACTGTCTATGTGTCCACTGTTCTGTGTATCTCTTCTAGCAGTCAAACAGTGGTGCAACTATTCTCATGCATACTCTTCCAAGTACATTTGATGGGGATGTTTAACGTTTTGTGTTTATTATATCCAATCAAATGAGACTTTGTCTATCTGTTATTCAATGGCTCAAAATTGATGAGGGTCAATTACAGATTTGTATAATCCTCTACAAGATTTACTCGCCAAACCAGAGAAACCATATAATTATTGTCTGTCTCAAGATATCTTTGCAAGAGCTTTTCAGACAAAACGTTTGATTCATGAATGATGAAGATGTTTCATTATTTGCCTTTTATATATCTCTTTGAGAGGCACATATGTTACTTCATGCTTCAGCCAACTTACAGTTGTCTTTCTGTCGCTGTGTAATTAGTATCGTGGTATAAGATTACGGCAATAACCAGTGGAAAGAGATAAGGCACTCATGTCGGCAGAGAAGCAGGCAAGCGACTGTTATGTTAAGGAATCATTTAGGTCTGGTATTTGTTATTCTTGTCTTTGAGAACTTGCCGCTCGCAAGCAATATTGTGAGGTACTAGTGTAGTTTTAGAAATAAAGTGTCTGATGTAAATTAGTAATTGAGTAAGGTATCATTTAATCTCATCGTCTACTTTCCGTTGAGCATAACTGTAACAAAGTCTTTTATTACATGAAGGGATTCCCAAACCCACCCCCAATATTGAATATTTGTATAACTCCTCTTTTTCAAGTTCAAACAACTTCAATTCAGCATTTGTAATTTAACAAGCGTTAAAAGGGGCAGAAGATTTCACAATCAAATACACCTACTGAAATGTCCTGATATGCACATTTTAAAGGTTTATTTTGTCTTTCACAGTTTCAAGCATGTTACAAGATATTGATGTTGTTGATTCCAGATAAAAGCTACACTCTAAAGTAAAAGCATTCCTGATTTTGAGGCCACTGTTGAACTTAAGAAATTTGATTTCTTCTGTGGCATATACATACATGTATGCAGAAGATGCATTGTGATTTCTTTGCGTCAACAAAGAGATGTAAAAAAGTTTCTAAAGTTAAGCTGCAGCTTTTAATAGAAATTTTTCCAATTTTGAAATTCACTTGTCTCTGTTGATAAGATAACACTGGAAAATTGTTTTGTGCCTAAAATAATTTTGAGAATCTAGAAAAACTGCATGATTAACACACTGGAAAATAGTCCCTAGATGACTCAATGAAATCAGTAAGATGCAAAAATATCAGTGTCAGGGGGACACACCTACTCAGTTTTGACCACTTCAATCCAAATATACACACTCACCGTTCATGCATGTATGTTGTGAACTGGTCAAAATTTTGTTGTATACCCTGGCTCTGTGTGGTCTATTGCTTAAATACTAAAACTTACATGTAGGTTGACCTTAATAAATGATGGAATAAAATAACTCATTTACAAAACAAAATACCAAATTAGTCTGCAAACTGTATCAAACTGTATATGATTTTCTGGTATTTTTGTATGAACTAGTTGTGCAGTACCATAAACTTTTATAAGGTTTGGAAAATGAGCAGAGGGTAGAATCAACAAACCCGTGATTGTTGTAATTTCCTTTATATTTACTTGCACAATGTAGTCTAAAACTTTTACATTGACCTGACCCAAGCTACATCCATTTTGTGATTGTATGCATTTTTTCAATCTCTCTGCATATATGTTTAAGTTGCCTATGTGCTTCACTTAAAAGTATTGATGTATGATGACTGATGTGGTAAAAACTTCTCCAGCATAAACTGTACCAATATAGATATTACCCATTGTGTGTATATTAAGCAGAGTGAGCATAGTTTACTGTGATATGAAGTTCCAGGCACATTCTTTTGCAACATTCCAAATTATAGACTTCATTTGCATATGTTGAGCTTACATTCCTTTGACTCGTAGAGCACAAAAATGTTTTTGTTTTCAGGGGCCACTACAAATCACACCGATTTCTTCAAGGGAGTTCGAGACACCAGGATAGATTGGTTTGTGGTAGAGACAAACAAACTATTGATACGTCTTGAAAAGTTACTGAACTATGAGAGCCATGGTTTTGATCCAACAAAGAGAAAAGGTATGTGAAAAAATCGAGTTTGATTTTTCTGAAATGTATGGTAAAAAACAATCACCAATTGAATTATGGAAGGGCATTATAAGTCACAGAGATTCAGGTTTTCTAACTATAAACCTATTCTGCTGGACCAAAGTATACCATTGCAACAGTAACAGTGACTGTCAGATAATAACAACAAATAATGTTACTTTGTTTTAGAAATGTTCGGAAGAAATATGTTGCTCTCGCAGAATCACAGAGACTAATTTCTGTCACTCTCTATTGCCATCAGCCTTTGAAAAGAGCATCGTTCCATGGGCCCCCGATGAAGATGTGAGGAACTGCCTTACATGTGGAGACAAATTCTCTCTTTCAAGGAGAAAGCATCACTGCAGATTATGTGGTACCATTTTGTGCCAAAGGTGCTCAGAGTTCCTTCCCTATTCTGTTGCAAGTAAGTTCAAATAGTTTTCTAATCAGCTTCTGGTGAACAGACTGGATACTGCTGCAGGAAACAAGTCAGTGGCCTGTTTCCTGTTTGTCAGTATTTGTTACAACTCTGCATCATTTAATGTCGGTCACAGTACACGGCTGAACGATTAATAGACTAGACACCTAAAATGTCCTCAATTTTTTCCCAGATATTTGCTTCAGTTGACACAAATGTGGCAACATTTCGTTAGACACTGCCCATGATTAACTTTTGCAAAGCATGGTATAGTAGTAGCAGTTTAATTAAAATGCTATTTTAAATACAACAGTATCCTCAAGTTTTCATGACTGTTGCATTTGTTATATGGCTATTCAGTATTCTAGAAAACATTTTAACCACCTCCACTGGGGTTAATCTGAAAACACAAACAGGCCATCCTCTAGTTTTAAATAAACCATTTCTAAGCATTTTGCTATTCCTACCAGGACAATGTCCAACCTCGTTACAATCAGATGTGTCAATCACACAAAAGTGATAGTTGTGAATTGATCATCTTTTCGTAATGTTCATATCTGAGCAATTTTGTGCAATCAAATTTCAAGTGCATTTGTAACCATCCCTGCTCAGACTGATGTTCAAAATTGCAAGAATGTGTTTCAGTGTGCAGGAAATACTTGACCCAGTTTTGAACTTGATGATTACAGAAATTAGAAATTTCAATCTTCAGTGCACTTAGGTGACTACTAATGGGTATTAGTACTATTACAAGTAATCAGGGCTTTTCAATCATCATGACATTTTTTCTGCTAAAAAAAATCAGTGATTACATACCTATTTGAAAATAAACAACAATGCAATTTGCGTAACTCATGTTGCCATGGTCAAATGCAGTTGAAAAACAATAAACCTATGTGACAACATGGTGACAGACTCACATTGAACTTTCCTAAATAAAGCATTCATTGTCGACTTGTTTTTCAGCTCAGGATGTAACTATCATACATATCTAGGTACACATTTGTATCAAATTCACACAAAACCAACTAGATTTCTAATTGATCTAGGTAATTCTTGAAAGACATTTTTAGCTCACGTGTGTAAACACGTGGGCTATTGTCATAGCGATGTCTGTCTGTCTGTCCTGTGTGTGTGTGTGTGTGTGTTAGTGTGTGTGTGTGTGTGTGTGTGTGTGTCTGTCTGTCTGTTTACACGATAACTCAAAAACGCCTGAACGGATTCAAGTCAGATTTGGTACACAGGTACCATATGCTACTTGCAAGAACTGATTAGATTTTGGTTAGTGTGGCTTGCATATTAATGAAGTTATGCAATATCGTTTTTTTCCGTACAATGGTTTCCCTATGGAGACGGTAATGACAGAGTAGACATATATCAAGAAATACTGCACAAAATTTCATGAAACTTTTCACAGATGACAATCTCAGAACATTATGATGGTACTGTGAGTGTCATGTCAATTACCTTCTCATTTGCATATTTAATGAACTTTTGTTATTAGTGAGATAACTCTGAAATTCCTGTACCAAACTTGATGATACTTGCAACAAATATTGATCTGATATATATCTAATTATACTTTGAAGCAATGGGCAGTGTCAAGTTAATAAATAGCTCATTTGCATATTTTATGAAGGTTTGTAATTAGTCATATAACTCCGATATAACTTGACCAAATGTGATGAAATCTGCTGCAGATACTGCTCCGACTGATATCTAACTGTAGTGTAAAGCATTAAGTAGTGTGAAATTAATTAAGGGTTCATTTGCATATTTAATGAAATTTGTAATTAGGTATATAACTCTGAAATTACGGCACCCAAGTCTTTGAAATTGGGTGCAGATATTGATTTGATAAATATCTTATTGTACTGAGAAGCATTTGGCAGTGTCAAATTAACAAATAGGTCATTTGCATATTTTATGAAGTTTTGTAATTAGTGATATAACTCCAAAAAAACTGCACCAAATGTGATGAAATCTGCTGCAGATACTGATCCGACAGATATCTAATTGTGGTGAAGAGCATTTACTTGTGTGAAGTTAATTAAGGGTTTATTTGCATATTTAATGAACTTTGTAATTAGTGATATTACTCCAAAATTACAGCGTTAAATTTGATGAAACTTGCTACAGATGTTGATCTGATAAATATCCAATTGTACTGAGAAGCATTGAACAGTGTCAAGGTAATAATTAGCTCATTTGCATATTTCATGAAGTTTTATAATTAGTCATATAACTCCGAAATAACTGCATCAAATGTGATGAAAACTGCTGCATATACTGATCTGACAGATATCTAACTGTGTTGTAAAGCATTTAGTAGTGTAAAGTTAATTAAGGGTTCATTTGCATATTTGATAAACTTTGTAATTAGGTATATAACTCTGAAATTACGGCATCAAATTTTGTTAAACGTAATACAGATGTTGATTTGATAAATATTCAATTGTGCTATGAATCATTGAATAGTGTCAAGTTAATTTTGGGATTACTTGCATATTTAATGACTTTGTAATTAGTGACATTACTCTACAATTACAGCATTAAATTAAATGAAACGTGCTACAAATGTTGATCTGATGGATATCTAATTGTCCCATGAAGCATTGAGCAGTGTCGAGTTAATTAACAGCTCATTTGCATATTAAATAAAGTTTTGTAATTAGTGATTAAAATCTGAGATTACTGTGCAATGTTGAAAAAAAGCTTGCTCCTTATAGTGATAATATATATCTTATTGTTCTGTGAAGCGCACTACTATTAATGAACCTGTCGTAAAACACGTGAGCATATTCAGTTCATATCTGGTTTGACATGGTGTCCAATGTGACTATAACCATAGACAGTAGAGGGGGGAAAAGTCTTCCCCCCTCTACTGTCTATGCTATAACTCTTGTGAGTGTGTGCGCCATTCTATCCATCAGAACTTTCCATTTAGATGTATAACTTAAAAGCATTATTAAGAATGTCATGCAATCCCATATGTAGCATAATCATGGGAAGATCCAGATCTGAATAAGATTTTTGTGGGTGTGGCCTGCATAATTATTTGCATAATGAATGCATGTGTACAATTGGCTCTGTCTCAAGAATTACTGAGCTAAATATGATGTAACTGTGCAAGCACTCAAATGGTTCTATGGTCTTGGTATACAAAAAGTTTTGTGGATGTGGCTTATTGATCATAAACTCATTTACATATTTAATGAATTATTGTATGTTAGGCCATGCATTTAAATTCAATTCATTGAATTTCATCAGATCTCCAAGGTATCTTGGTCATACCTAGGTCTAGTTATACTTAATTTCCAGAAGTATGCCACACTGATAAATTGCTTATTTGCATATTTCATGAATTTCTGTAATTAGGCCAGATATCAATACAGAATGCACCAATTTTAACAGGACCTCTAAGATATATTGATCATCCGTAGGTTTACTTGCACTGGAAGTGCATGACATTCTTATGATTAGCTCTTTGCAAATTAAATTAATGTCTATATTAAGCCATACATGTATGTTAAAACTGAATCTACTGAATTTGATCAGATTTTTGAGGTACACTGTATTGGCTATACATGTAAAGTGTGTGTCTCCAGTGAATCCGGCACCTAACTAATGGAAGTTTACAAGTTTCTTCTTTGAAAAACTGTGAAGTTGAAGAACGATATTGAAATGGTATTTATAATAAATGTTTTTTTTTCTTTCCTTATTGCTGGTTCAACAGCCAAAACTCTTTTTCAAATGAATCCAAAATAGATAATTGATCCATTCTCCCATGGCCACACAAAGTGGCTGCCTTCATAGCCCTTCAAGCACCAATACACAAGTTGTTTGCTTTTTCATAACTTTAGAGGGAACACTTGTTTTCATTAACATTAAATATGTTGTCCTTATTGTGATTTTTCTGTAACATATTCATTTCTTGGAAAAGTGATATACTTGATCGAGAAACATGTAGTGCGTATAATAATATAGTAAATAGGATATGTGATCCATGCTGATTTAGTTTACTAAAATTTACAGGAAAGCTTACCAATCCAAATAACCCAGATGGTTCTCCAGTGTCCAAGAAAACTCACAGACGTCAAGCAAGTGGAGGCTCCAATGGTGAGGAGCCAGAATTCCGCATATGCAGAGAGTGTGAAAAGATTCTGATAAGGAAAGCTGCCTTGATCAAAGAAAAAACTGTAGTTCCAATCCTTGTGCAATTATATGAGGTAAGATTTTTTTAAAACTCAGATTCCAGTGTTTATCTTAAAATGTCATACCACAACACCAACTCTTCAAAGATATTTCTATGATGTTCATTTCAGTACAGTACATGTCGGTCCCAACACATATGAGCATACCAAATTTGAGACTGAAAATCAAGCTAAACATGTGGAATTGCTATATATGCAAACCAAAATGTACTAGTATTGAGTAGACATGAATACATAAAGCAATAAAAATGTGACAAAATGAAATAATTTTTAGTTCATATTTGGTATGTGTATAAATACCGAAAAGAGCTTATATGGTGAGTCGGTGGCGTCTGTATGTCTGTATGTATGTGCGGATGTATGTCCGTCCGATGCAAAAGCTCCAAAACCGCTGCACCTCCCATCTTAGTATTTGGTGTCCTGGTAGAACCAGGGCATGAGATGTGACGTTGTTCAAATGAACATGTCAGTGTCAAAAATATGCAAATGAGGTAAGAAAAAGTGGAAATCCTTCAAATGTGCAAGAGTGGTGGTATTTACTGAAACAGCCTACACATCTGAGTCAGAGGTTTATGACCCTTAACCTATTTGTATATGACCTTTAACCTATTTGTATGCAGTGTACCTATTATATGTAGAAGTGGTGGCAGTGACTGAAACAGGCTACTCCACTGACCTTGAGTCATTTACTGTCATTGTTCATGAACTGATACATATTGGCAGACCTGCTGAAACCATGAAGGACTGTGTTGAAACATTCCTCTGCTAAGCCTGTTCCTAAAGTTGACCTCCAGTACCTAAAGTTTCAGACCTTATTTACTTTTGTCATTCTTGTTTTTCTTGTTTAAATATTTCTTGATTGACCAATTCAAACCAAATATGAGCACACTGTCCTTGTCGGTACTTTTTACAAGTATCATATTTGTTTTATTACACTGATACAAGAAACAGGGCAGCTGTTTAATTACTGCTGGTACTTACATTAACAACTGGGAACGTGTGATCAACTGTGTCCAACTTGCAATTGTCTTCTTCTATTAGAAATTACGTACTGCCATTGATGTTGTAGAAGATGCATGCCCAGTCTTTGTCGAAATGGCAGAATCTCTTAAGTAAGTAATGTATTATGGTTATTAAACAAGTATCTTTTATTTTGTTTTATTTAACTTTTTTAAACAGAACTGCAAAGTTTTGATGTCTTTTTGTTCAAATTACCATCAAATAACCAAATAAAAGTGTCACACATATGCTCATGCTATGAATGTAATCATCAAAGCATTTAACACAGTGTTCATACATACTATACAATACAGAGGCTGATATGTTTTGTTTAAGCAAAAAAGCACTCCCAGTGATGGTATACCACGAGATTTTGACCAGTTCATGACATATATGCACGAATGATAGCGAGTGCATACAGTGTATATGTCATGAACTGGTCAAAATCAAGTGGTATGCCATTGCTGGGTGTGATTTATTGCTATTATATCATAACAGTATATTGAAATTCTGGCAAGGAACGACAAAAACTGATTTTTGCTCAAGCTGGGAGCTCGCATGTATGCCAGCGGTGGTATATCAGCAATATACCATGATTCTTTTCGCGTCTCAACCAATCAGATTGCTGTATTTGCGCCACCAACCAAAATACTGGTATGATATAATTATGTATATACTGAATAATATCATACATGCTATGCCTGTATTGCCATTCTCCTATTGTTTAGAGAGTACTGGTATGAACCTGCATTTTAACATGTTAAAATATGAATCACATTTTCACTGTAACCAGAACTAACAGCTAGGAGTACGCGTTTGTATGTTCATATACATAAATCAGCTGAGCGAACAAAACTTATGACACTCTGAAATATCATATATAATTATTGTCAAAATTTTGTCTGCTTTCAGGTTTTTGGCATTGCACATATCAGCTACATGCACAGTTTTACCAAAAGCAAACAAACTAATGCATTGAAAATTTGTATGTAATGCAACTGACATCACAGTTTCATTGTTCACGCTCCTTGTTTTCATGTTGTGAAGTCAGTGAAGATTGCATTGCTGGTCGACAGTGCATTGTAGCAGAACCACTGTACAACACGTTTCCTGTTGACAAGTTTTAGTATCTCGGTTGTGAATTATATGTAGCATAGCCATAAATGAGCTACAAAATTCCGACTTCACCACTCAAAATACATGAAAAAGAAGGTGTATCATATGTTTCCAAATGGTACAGTGCACTGTGAGATTCACTATCGTGTTAAATAAAATTTTTGGATACAAAATATACGTGTAAGACACTCCCTGAAAGTCAAACTTGTGTCTGCATTTTGACTCTTTGTTGTGCAACTTGCAAAACACAGACACATCACTCTAATTAGAAGCGATATCAACCAAACTTCGTTGTAATAACACCTAACTACACTTTTATCAAGACTCCACATTGTCGTTATGCCTACCAAATCCATTTTCTGGAGCAAAGCAGTGTTTGCATAGAATTCAGAATCCGGCAGAAATATTTAAAAAGTAAGCTCCTTTAGGAGTGTCTGCAAAGGGAATTCACTCAACAGAAAAAGTGTGACTCAAATTGCATCTCATGTTTGCTTCATATACAGTACACATATATACATCTACATTCATAAAATGTAAGGTTAACTTTCAGCCATCTCATTAATCATTCCATCCCAGTATTCATTTAATTTTTAAATGACCTTTGCATTCTTACAGTGCTGGTGAGACTACTCATGATTTAGAACGTGCAATAGATGTCAGATTGAAGCTTTTGAAGAAATATGAAGTAATTGATTTGATAAGGTATGTAAACATGTAAACATGTACAATGTAAACATGTTAACATGTACAATGTTTTGAATTGACATGTTTGTTTGTTTGTGGTCAAAAAACTCATCTTCGTGAATGCTCTGTCAATTGGTGTATTGTTCCTCAAGCAACGAGAGATGGTGGTGGAAAACTTTTGATTTGTGTAGCATACAAGAACAAATAAACATATCCTATGATGGTCTTGTAAGTTAACTGGATCACTACTTTGCCGTTAAGTATTTAGAAAATAAATGTAGAACTAAGGCCATGATGTACAATGATATAAAAATGAATTTTGTCAGTTTTCAAAGCCATGTTCAGTTTGAAGATGTCATGTTTGCATGCATGGTCTGTAATCAGGATATTAGCCTAGTGAATGAAAAAGTTTTCAGTTACATGCATAACTGTAATCAGCATATTGGCCTAGTGAATGAAAAAGTTTTCAGTTACATGCATGGTCTGTAATCAACACATTGGCCTAGTGAAGGAAAAGGTTTTCTGTTAAATCAGAATTCTGAATCAGCAATATTATGACAGATCCTAGATTTACAGGTTAAAGACTCAAACTTTTGCTCCAACTTCCCAAAATGAAACTTAGAGCCATTCTCTTTCAAAATCAGAATGCAAATTTGGGGTCACCATGAAAATTTTGGTACTATAGAAACAAATAACCTAGCATTTACCTACAAGTGAAATTCAACATGGCCACCATCCTTTGTTGACTCTGTGGTGTAAAATACAATCTTTAATTTTCATATAACTAAGATGATGGCAATTTTATTTACCTCAAGAACTTCAAAGTTAGCCCTTACAAGCAGTAGAACAGAAAGGTGTTTTAAACTGCGAATGAGAATGTCTGTCTACCTTCAATGAAGACATACTGGTGAAAGCACCATTATTTCTCTGTAAACAGTAAGTTGCCACATACCAAGCAGTAAAGTTAATGTGTAGCACAAGTATTAAACTCTATCAAAGCTAAATCTTTGTACACAAAAGAGTGCTCACAAGAGTTATTTACCACAGACTCAATTTTTTACCTTCTCGTGTCTATTTATAGACAGAGAAGGTATTAGAGTTGAAAACCAATATGCTGCTGTCAAGAACTTCCGTCTGTCAAGACTTCCGTCTGTCAAGATCCGTTGACGTCATGCCATTGTGATGGGTCATATCATAAACTGGTGGGGTGTTCATGGCTCAGGTTGAGGTGTGGGAGAACGATTTTAAGCTATGACAAAAATCAAAAGGGACTTAGCGGCATAGCCACAGTGTTAAGCCTTTCTCCAAGGTTTCTTAGTTGACTACAATCTATTACAGACTACTGAGCTGACGTTAGGGGTACTCACTTTGTGTTTGCTCACTCTGTGAGCGCTAGTGTTTGGTACTGAGTTGCGTGGATATCCCCTCATGGCCTCACGTGATCTGGGCCTGTTGCATAATCTGCAGATGATCAATGCCTCCGAGTCTGAAAACTGTCATTGTGTAAGCCTGTCGGCATTTTCCTTGCATTTTTCTCATTTAATTTTGCAAAATATCGGCGAGTACCTCAATATTTCAAGATAACCCTTTCTTCCCAATCGTTTCCTGGAGTTTCAGAGTCATATGAACGAAAATGAGTGAAAGTTTTAGACAGGAAAATTGGACGTCGGCCATGTTCAATGTTTACAGTACAATCAGAAGTTTACGTGGAGGAATTAACCAACAAACACAGGAGTGTTCATGATGCCCGCCCTCTAGAGGCAGACCCTCCTATATGAAGTACCACATTTGATGCTTGTGGAAAGCTTGACCACACAATGGAGCATTTAAACTTTTAGAAAATGACAAACTGAATAAGAAGGTATTCAGAAAATGTCAAATACTGAGGAAAATGTGCAAATATTCAAAATAAACAGGTGAACTGATTGGTCAGCTATAAAAAACAATGAAAATGTTTATGATCAAAAGTTTTGAGATACGCACATTTTAACAAATACAGAAATTATTAACATTATAAATATAAGACCAAACTATTTTTTCAGGGATGGGACAGGTTGGAAATGAGGGGTGAGAGACAAAGGCACTCCTATTGCTGCATGTGGATGCAGCCACACCATTTCATTTACAGCATACTTATTTACTGTGTTGTGTTCAAGTTCCATATTGTACTGACTGTCATACAAGGATAACATAAGCAAATCAAATCAAATTAGAAAAGGATCAATGCTGTTGTTTGGGTTTTGCTGAACATGGCTGATATTTCGCCCTATATATTTGGTATCCAGCAAAGGCATATTTTGATGTAAAGTCAAAATTAACACTACATTGCTGACAATATATTTTACCGTTTCTGCATGAATTTTTCTTTTTTAAATTATAGTATATTAGTACTTCAAACAGATTAACAGTTATCGTGATGTCAACCCATAATTTTACATCACAAAGACTGTAATTCTGCCAATTTTTTTGTTTTTTCAGTCATTTTATAAATTTTGCACTGCACAAGATGATTGAACAAATTGCAATGTTTGAATTTGTAAACTCAAAGAATAAAAATCCTTTGGTCACAAATTAAATTATTTTTTGAAAAGAAATTTACTCTTAAACACTTTTAGCATATATTCTTTACACGGTCATGTATTTCAAGGAAAATATGCCTATTAAAACAGTAATTTCTTCACTTTCAATTTTTTTTCAATACTATGACAATTATTAGCCATGAGGTTATACAAACACAAGACCAGATAGGCGTTTTTCATTTCCACAGGACTCTTTGGAAAATCCATTAAAAACAGTTAAAAGTGACTGGAAATGATCACTTGGTATACATTTAATTTACAGATGCCAGGTTGTGTATTTCACATGCACTCAGGTCAGTAAGGAAGTGCGTCATTACTATTTTGGACTGTTAATTCTTATTTCTGAATTGTTTAACTTTTTTCCACATTGAACTATCTTTAGGCAGTTTATACTGTAGTTTAGAATTTTTTTGATTGATGTATTTAATCATCTTTTGGGTTCTTTGGGTCCATATCCCACCTCATGCCCTACATCATCAACTACTGTATTTACCAACAACTGCATGCCAACAACCAATTACCTGACCTGGCCACACATTAGAGAAGGTACAGCATCATTGACGGTATTTTTTACAATTCTATTTTGCTATACTGCTTGTGTGAACTAATTTTCAAACTTAGGAGTAAATAAAGTTTCCTCTGTTTTTTTTTCTATGAAAATGAAAGTACTTCTGCCAAATACAGTCCCAGTAATTCGTGCTCTTATATTAAACTTTACATGGTGTCCTCTGAGAGTCAACCCTTTCAGGCCTAAACCCCTAGCCCTATATATAGGGATAGCTCCCATGAGTTACAAGAAGTCAGGCCTGAGGGGTTAATCTTGATTTTGAAAGAGAATGGTTTAAAGTTCCCTAAAGGAAAGTTTGAGCAGAATTTAGCTCAGAGGAACATCCTACCATAACACTTATGTATTGTTGATCTAAATCTGCATATATAAATGCTTGCCAATATCATGAAATTTGTTTGGACAGATAATTACGTGTTCTGTTTCCTGCTCATTTTTCCCTAGTAAGAAGATTGCTTTGCACGGGTTGTCTGGAGATACTGTGCCCAGTCAGACTGCACAGAAACTGCAACGCATGATTAGACAGTCAACCACTGTCTATCTTCAGGATACCATGGTTCAGCTACCCCAACTACCAACAAGGGAACAGTATGAGCAACTGAAGAAAAAGCGTGAAGCTGCTATTGCTAGGAGACTTGAACAACAGAGGGAAGCTGCCCTGGAAGAAAAGAGGCGGGAACAGGAACGGAAGGAACAAGAACGGCGACGACAGGAGAGATTTCAATTTTCCCACATGTCTTCGTGGAGCAGAGACAGGGAGGATGATTCATTGGAGCAGAGGCCAGTAGTCAGGGAAAGTGTTGGAGCCGAAGGATGGGGTCCTGCCCAGATGCCAAGTGGTGGTGCTGCTGCTGCTGCCTCAGCCTCTGATCCAATGCTTCAACAAATGGACATCATACGCAGCTATATCCAGCAAGCTAGGGAGGCTCAAAAGTATGATGAAGTTAACATGCTGGAGAATAATTTGAAAGAGCTCCAGTCAGAATATTGGAGGCAGCAGCAGAGCAGCATGCAGAGACAGATAGATCGCATGTGATTATGCAAACAAGAGAATTCATTTATGCCAGTAGCTCATTTACTGCTGTCAGTTGACATTTTACCAGGAAGATAGCAAACCCAGTTTTTATATAACTTTGCTGTAGCTACATCAACTCAATTTAAGTGAGAACTCTTTTTTAAGAAAACTCAGAGATAATAAGCTACCAAAATTCATTAGTTGCCAATAGTGTCCAATAACTTAACACCAGAGTCAAACACATTATAATGTAAACATATTACTTTGCAAAATTCCACAGGGCCAGAAGCTGCTGTTTGTCATAACAGTTGTGTAAAAATTGTTTATGTTTGAATAAATTTATAGTGATGAACATCATGGATAATAATTTGATATTTCTGTAATGATTGTATACTTACATAAGTATCCAATTGCTCTGGATTCCTGAATGGTTTTCAGAATTTATGCCAAATTTGTGCTGTTGTAGCAAAGATCCCCGGAAATTTGGTCAGCTATAGTTGTAGCATTACAAAGTAATGTATGGTCACAGTATTGCCTTTGCAATCTTTTCAATCATAAACAATAGGAAGGGTGCCAACTGTTGGTATAACAGCAATGCCTAGGCCTCCAAGTAACTCTGTTTTTCTTTGTTGTTGACCTAGTGTTATTGGATTATGGACTGGTATGATTGCAATTATTTTGTTACTTCATAATTTAAAAATGTCTACCTCTTATAATTGAGCAGGTCAACATGTGAGTATGCAAAAATGATAGCAATATATTTTTATCAATGACATTCACAATTATAAATATTAAACATTACACATCTGTTATGACTATCAGCACCTTCTGGCCCTTGTGAAAATTCCTCAATATCATCATAATATGAATATATGAAATGTATATATGTATCTTATTATCCAAATTTAATGTGTCTGATTAAAATTATTTCCATTTTATAATCTCAGCTATACTGACACAACCTCTATACAGGAAAGACATTCAAAAGAATATGTCAAATGAAAATTCCTTTCCAGTATTACAGACAAATACACATAAGCAATGCCAATATTTCCGCACTGTTTTGTGAGGTTTTTTCATAAGCATCTCAATGCCTCATCAGCTATAAAAATAACATTGCTCTACATAGAGATAGATGATGAACTTTTCAGATGGGGTATAATGCACTTCATAGTGTTGTGTACTATTGTTCAACTGAGTTCTTGATGGAGAAATACAGTTCAACAGGTTTGAGATGACATACAGAAGGAAATTTGACCTTGAGTTGTTAGGTAAAAGTCTTTTAGATTACCCTCAGTGTAGTTGTGCATGGCAGCAGTGTGTATCCAAAATAGAATATTACTTTGTGCAATCGTAGTCCATATCTGTTTAAAAGAATTCGTGAATTATAACAGTCCTGTGTAGTTTGATACTGTAAATATATTAGATCGTACTAAATTCATGCCAATATATTCTTAGAATTTTCATATATCTTACATTTGCTACTGTAGAATAAAATTTAGTACAAGTGTTAATGGTTTTCTTGTTGCTTATGTCTATCATAACTGATCGTTGCATGTCCACATGTCTCTTTCTTTCTTTCACAGCACCTGCAAGAAAATTTATGCACTTAGCAGTTTTTCATATAAAAAGAGATTCTGAGAATAGATTGCAGATTTTTTCAATGCCCCCTAGCAAATGCACAATGTGTTACTTGCTATAATTTTGAAGTCCCCCTCAAAGAAAGGAAAAATGTGGCTGATATATTGCTTCATCCAAAAATATCAAATCATAATACATGGGAGTCTATCGGGCAAACTATTGACATTTTTCCCATTAAAAACAAGCTATATTTCTACATTTATATGTGTTTGATAATTCATGTAAATGTACTTTGCTTGAAGTGGCAGGTAAAAAAATTGCTTGCGGGTGTACAAAAAAATTTGATTTTTGGATTTCATTGATAACGTTGATTCCACTATACATGGTAGTCTATGAGCAAATTATGAACAATTTCTTTCCAATATAAAGCATGCCATACTTGTGCATATATAGATGTTGGAAATTTGACATAAATGTACTTGTTAGCATAGGGTGGTTACAAGTGCATTTGTGTGAAAGAAATTTGATTTTCGTATTAGGCCGAAAATGTTGATCCACTCTACATGGGAGTCTATGACAAAACTCTGAATAATTTTTTCCAATACAAGACTTTCTAGTGTATATAAAGACGTTGGTAATTGACATAAATGTATTTGATTAGAGTGGTTTACACACTTTAGTGCTTACTCCTCATGGCGAAGACAGGGTATGCTTTAGTTCATATGTGGGATTGTTTTAGAAACTTTTAAAGTATCATTTAAGGACTATATTTGTGAACAAGCTAAACAAAAAACATGTTTTATTAATAAATATGAACACAAATACAACTCTTTATTGGTTATTGTATACGGAAATAACCAAACGTAACAAGAAACTAACATGCATAAACAAACAAGCAAACAAGGAACCAGAGTTCCCTGTGATTTATGTGTCAACTCTATCAATCTTGTTCAGATCATGGATCCATTTCCAGATGAAGTGAAAGGCCCCTGGAAAGGGATCTGGTTATTAGAGTCTTGCTGCTTTTGCATTCTGGCGATTGATCAAGGAAAGATGAAAGGGAATGCGGGCCTAGTAATGTGACTGGCTCTTTATCGTTAAAGGCTGGTTGCGAAAGCTTTTGGGAAAATATTTTTCGCATGTCTTTTTTGGTATGTAAGATGATGTCAGTGATGACACACAAAAGGGATAAGGAAGCCTGAGTGGAAACAGAAGAACTGCTACAGTACACTATGACATTGATTTTTAATAGTTTATAGACTTAGTAACTCGAATGATGACTGTTGAACGAAGAACCGTTGTTAAATGCTTGAATTATCTGAGCTCAGTTTCATACATTTCCTGTCACGTTGTTCCACATCAATTCATACTGTATCTTTACTGTCTTTTGCCCTCCCTCTCCCTTTCTTTTGTTCACTTGGATTACTTAATGCCCTTTGTCTAAAGTACCTAGTTAGAAGTTGATTACAAGTCATGCAAAACCTTTAGCTTTTTGTCGCTTGTTCCATTTTTGAACCCTATCTGCAATATGTACATTGTTTATTTCATAAACCTCCAATAATGCCACACCTGAGTTGTTAAACCATTTTGTAAACAATATTAGGTGCTAGTTAGCATTTGCTAATTGACTCTCCTGTTGTAACCATTATTGATAAGGGACAGGTCAGTTTTTTCATGGACCTCTTTTTTTACGACCGTGGTTTCTTTGGCCAGCCCTGAGGTACATCTGTTTTTGATTTTGGGGATGGAGGGTCACCATATTTATGAAATGCTCGATAGGGGCTTCAGTATATCTTTTAATTAAAAAACAAACTCATAATTGCATAAAATATATCATGCCAGTCATTCAGTTGCAGTTTCTGGCATGCTCTTTGGCCGCATAACTTTAATATATATATATATATATATATATATATATTATATATATATATATATATATATATATATATATATATATATATATATATATATATATGGATGTTTGCACATTGAAAGACTATGTTGAAGTCATAGTGAAATCTGTAATATATATATATATATATATATATATATATATATATATATATATATATATATATATATATATATATGGATGTTTGCAAATTGAAAGACTTTTTTGCAGTCATCGTGAAATCTGCAATGTCTATAATAGCAAGACAAAATCCCGATCCTTTACCTTGACTCCTTTCTCAATGAGAACTAAGTATGAGAAAGCAAGATACATTATACTTCTTAACATATTGATAAAGTGACATATTTTAAGAAGGGAAAAATGACAAAATATTTTTCATTGTCATTGATGGACCTGCAAGGGAAACTGCTTTTCTCCCTGTGACAGGTTTTCAAATAAAATACGTTTTTCCATGATAAAAATGATAGTTTACTAAAGGCAGTTTTTTGTCATAGCTTTGTTTTTATGGTTTCAACGATGAAAGAAAAGGTTTTCTCAGACACCATGTACATCAGATTTGGCAACAAGTCATAAAACTTGCTCTTCAGAGCTTCTTAGGAGATATAATTGGCATCAAGCAAAAAGAGCTAATTTTTCTTGTCTTCTGTTGATTTTGGTAAGTGCGTGATGTAACTTGTTAATGCTACTGGTACTGATGGTTTCCTTTATAAAGTTTCCTGATATGTCATCGAAAAGGAAACAGGGAAAACAAAGGTAGAAAAATTTCAAATATGCAATAATCTTAGACGCTAGCAACTTTTAAAGCACGGTTTCAAAGAACTAAAATAATCCACAGTCACTGATGTTACTATACGTTTTTTCTTCAAAGTAACTTTCCGTTCACCCTTTTACTAATCGTTCTTTCAATGGGAGTTTATATGTTGAACTCGCCTTGGCTGCTGAGAGGTAACCTGGGGATCTTCAGTGTATTGACTACACGAGACGTTTAGAGTTCGTTGGTACTACATAGACTTTATTTCCCTGTAGACAAGCTTGACAGTTGCCATCGCCCAAGATACGCTTCTCCCATTGTCTAAATGTCTTGGGTCCGCTGTGTTCCTCTCTCAATGTTCCAATCTCCTCGAGCAACTCTCTCTCTATTCCAATCTAATCTTACTTGTATTGTTTTAGAATGGGATTTTAAACGTTATCTTTAAGGCGTGGCTTGGATCATACGATAGACATGAATTAAAGATAGAATGATACATCCAATCATAAACGTCAGTGTCACAATTAATATTCAAACGTCACTGTGACACATGTTCTTGTTTCGTCCTGACTTCCATAAATACCCTCGTAAAAGTAATTAGCGTTATTGTGTGTTTGTCTAAAAATATGGTTTGTATGCATATCGACTTATAATTGAGATCTTGTTGTTTTAATTAACCATTTTACTGGTGTCGATGACCGCTAGGTTCATTAACCTTTGTCTGAGATAAAATATCTCTGTAACACTCTCCGTCTTTCAAGCAATGCGTCCCGCATTGTTATTCACATCACAAAACAATTTTGTGAGCTTAGTTTTGTAAAAAGATAGGCTACTTGAATCACAGCATCGTAATATGCATTCACTTTGTGTATAAATAATCTCAAATCGAAAAATATCTCAGTTTCGTTATACCAATACTCCTACAAATGCATGGTCACAATAACTTATTTAAAATCATCTCTACGTTATGAAGTTAACCCAAAACTTCGTACGCAAAAGTCACCTTTACTCATCGTGACTATATAAAATTCTCGTAAAACTCTTAAAAACTCTTGAAAACTCGTCTTCTACATATACAAAAATAAAACAAGACATTTTTCTATTTTTCAAGTATTGTTTACACAGGCAGTGTATCAATTACTAAAGTGCGATTCAAATCTTAGAATAATTTCACAAACAAATAAGTAATATCATTGCTAAATGATAGCAGTAGTTAACATGAAACGGAGGTTAATTTCTGTTCGTAATACCATATGACACCAGTCGGCTTGTACAAAAATGTATCTAATTAATTCAACTGGTAGGAGTACATCATGCGTTGTGAGTTACACTGCGCCGGCTGCAATGCACACTCTCAATTAGCCATGTAAATCCATACCGTGATGAATTAAAATATGAATTTCTCAGTTGATCTGCTCAGTCGCTAGCTGTATGATCAAAAGGAGTCTGAAGTGAACAGTCAACTCTTTCTTGATTGGATGTAAGATTTTGCGAAATATAACCAGAAGAAAGACAATTCTTCATCGAATTCTAATTAATCCATTACAATTAACTGAATGCCTATAATTATAGTTCTTACCTTACATGTCATAAATCTATACCGTATTTCACCAAATAAGAACATTGACGTCGACGTCAAAATACCATATCACCGTAAAATAATTAAACAAAATATTTAAACATCGTAATAAGAACCAAATTGAATGTTCATTGGTAACTAGAGTTCGCAGAGTCCGTGATGCTTCAAACTTCATTACGATACTCACGGGCCGCTCACTGAAGAGGTCGGTGATTTTCGCGGCTTGCTTATTGTTCTTCGTTCTTCGGTGTATGTTGATCTGTTCAGTTGATGTTTCAGCAGTCGGATTCTTCATAGATATTTCGCATTGGTTCATATTACAATGTTACTCAGCCAGTCGAATTCCAAAGATCATTTCGTCGTATTCAGTCTTCTTGTCGTCATCGTTGTTGGTTACCAGTTCTCCGTCTTCGTGCAGTTTGCTCTGTACCCGTAGGATTCTTCCACCATGTTACTATACGTTTTTTCTTCACAGTAACTTTCCGTTCACCCTTTTACTAATCGTTCTTTCAAAGGGAGTTTATATGTTGAACTCGCCTTGGCTGCTGAGAGGTAACCTGGGATCTTCAGTGTATTGACTACACGAGACGTTTAGAGTTCGTTGGTACTACATAGACTTTATTTCCCTGTAGACAAGCTTGACAGTTGCCATCGCCCAAGATACGCTTCTCCCATAGTCTAAATGTCTTGGGTTCGCTGTGTTCCCCTCTCAATGTTCCAATCTCTCAGAGCAACTCTCTCTCTATTCCAATCTAATCTTACTTGTATTGTTTTAGAATGGGATTTTAAACGTTATCTTTAAGGCGTGGCCTGGATCATACGATCGACATGAATTAAAGATAAAATGATACATCCAATCATAAACGTCAGTGTCACAATTATTAAATATTCAAACGTCACTGTGACACATGTTCTTGTTTTCGTCCTGACTTCCGTAAACACCCTCGTAAAACGGAATTCGCATTATTGTGTGTTTGTCTAAAAATATGGTTTGATGCATATCGACTTATAATTGAGATCTTGTTGTTGTAATTAACCATTTTACTGGTGTCGATGACCGCTAGGTTCATTAACCTTTGTCTGAGATAAAATATCTCTGTAACACTGAAAATAAACTTTTACAGCTAAAACACGATTGGATCTAATTTGGGATAATTGGATGGTTAAGTAATGTCGATTTAATTTACAAATATAATCTCATCTACTTTTATTTTTAAGTTACACACTTGTTTCTATGAGTAATTTGAAATATGGTAACATTCAGCTATAGGGCACCTAACACTTTTGAGAAATTTGAAAATATGAAGATCCAACTGTTGTACATAGATTGATGTCAATCATAAACACAAAGAAATAACAGTAATAAACCAAACCACTTTGGGGGTAATTAAACTGTCACCAGCCATCACGGCAAAATTTAATGAACCCATGTTATGCCTACTGAAAGTCTGTTTTTCTCATTCGTGGGTAAACCCTAATATCCAAGGGTAACGGCCTTTATCCATTTCATATTTTTTTCATTTTCACTATGTATATTGTAGACATTTTGTCCAAGCTTCAGTTTTTAACATAGCATAAATATGTATAAAGTGTTGTGTAATATTGCCGATACATGACTTTCCTGAAAATTAACTTTTTACCTATATATACACAGGGTATTTCAATAAGCTTAACACTAGGTATGCTTTAAGGTAATATGCGCCTCGAAAGTGAAAGACGTGTTTATACCAAGAGCTATAAAATGAACCTCCACAAGTGGTATCTCTGAAAATTGTAAAAGTTTGAGAGTCCAAATATCTGTCCCCGAGGCGCAACCATTTCAACATCATGGTGGCCATCTACAGAGGAATGGGAGTGAAAAGTTTCAGAGAGTACAAGGCACCATGGTTGGTATTACAGACTCGGAACAAAAAATAAAACTAAGAAGTTGCATTGTCATAAATTGCAGCTATCGTTACTCCCCTTGAAGGAGAACTAACACAAGGCCAGTTTACTTCAGTCTTTTAATGATAATTTAGGTATAAAATTTTATATTCAGGGTGTGAATTTGTTTGTGAAGCAGGATCTTTTCATTCAAGTGATGGAGACATAGGCGTCGGCTCTATTTCTTCAAACTTTATTACTACAGCTACGTTGAACTACTGCTACAATAACATAAGCTTAATGTATCAGTGGGTGGATAAGTGACAACCAGTTCCAGTAGTGAGTGATGCGCTCTGAGTATACGCATACACAGTGTTGCTTACATTCACAATACTTATACGATACATATACTAAAGTAAAGTGGCTAATGTAGGCTGTGATATAGCCGGTTTGGGCGGGAAAGTAAGAAGTGCTTTGACTTTGATTGGTTAGAGATGAGTCAAGTAAGAAAGAATTACAAGTATGTGCAAACACAGGATATAATAAGTACATCACGCCCTCACCAAAGTGTTAACTTTCTTCTACCCCCCTTGTATAGGATTTTTTCTAGCTTTTTTATTTTATCTGGCCGATTTATTTTTCTGCATTTTCGGCATCATACACAAAAACAAACTCTGAGGGTTTCCACCTCCTCGTTTGTCCGTTCAATGCTCCTTATCAGTGTACAGTTTCTGCTTTCCCCACCCACATTGCCCTTGATCGTTTACTCCTAATTTTCAACATGCTGCACCTGTAAAAATCCTCTATAACATTTAAAACTATCTCAATTCAATCCTTATCTTTTACAAAGACTGTTGTATAATTAGCTGGAAATCGGATTTTTCGTTATTCAAAACAGAAATGCCAGAAATATGCCTGTATTCTCTCACTCTATACGCAAGAAATTTTATAACGAGTTCATATACTTAAAGCAGAAAAATGAACTAGATAAGCTCACGTAGTAACACTTTCAACTCAAAAGCTGCTTGCTTGTGCTCGTTGACAAGTGTACTCATCTAAATAAAGCAATCGTGTAAAGACCAGGGCAATTGGCGAATGATGTAACACAAGGACAATTGATGAATCGGGTAAAACCCGGTGAAAAACCAATAAATGAAGGATGTTAAATAAACCGCTAATCTCGTAGAACAAGGGAAGCTCATGAACAGTGCGTAAACAAGGGCAGTTAATGAATGATGTAAAACTAGGACAGTGTTTCGATCTGCCAATGCGAATACAAACGATTCGATGTGAAGTTTGTTTGTCTTGAAGGGATAAAATACTTCAAACACCAGTCAATTTGTTTGTTACAGGTCACGCAGTTTAGTTCACGTTTGCAGTATTTTAAGGGACGCACGTCTGCTTAAAAATTAACAATTGACGCCGCCATTATAAAACATCTT
Organism: Ptychodera flava; assembly: GCF_041260155.1. Taxonomy (NCBI): domain Eukaryota; kingdom Metazoa; phylum Hemichordata; class Enteropneusta; family Ptychoderidae; genus Ptychodera; species Ptychodera flava. The sequence goes on along the minus strand of NC_091933.1, from coordinate 8,307,057 downwards.
CTGGGCATGTGGTAGCCATAATTTACTTAGAATTTTTGTGATAAGATTAATCCAGTGATAATTTTGATGTTGTTTTCACTATTCGATGTTTAATATTGGCAATCTGTTTCTTTCTGAATTTCGATAGCATTTTGTCACGTACTTTCAGTTTATAGAGGACAGTTTCTATGGCAACGTCACGAGATTTTGGCAGTAGGCCTAAAGCAGGCGTTTATAAAATAGAGAAACAAACTAGGCAGTAAAATGACATAGGGCATGGTTTTATGTACAGTTTGACCAGCAAGTATTTGGCTGCCCTGTCATTCGTCGCCTACTTCCGTATTACAAACGACAGGCAAAAGAACGATGGAGGCATCATGGTCTATGGTCAGCGTGCGAAATTAACGCTGGTCCGCGACTGCAGTACGTAACGAATCACCAACTCTTCGGACAGAGAAAGACAGCCGCGACAGCTGAAACATTTTTAAATAACGCACGCAATTGGCCGATTTCACGGGCAGGCTATTATTTTGACCAATCACACTTCTTCATACTAACAAAGTTTGTTAGAAAGATCATAGGTCTCCCGAGTCTGCTGTCACACGTGCGCGACCTGACTACGCTGTTGCGGATCGCCCTACCAATATGTGGCGGTTTTTTTTGACGGGTGTGAGCCCTCCAAGAAGAATACAAAAACAAACCACAAGGAGAAGCAACAGTCAAGAAGGGAATATGAGGTCAAAGAAATAATCTGTGCTGTTCCGATAACCCGACCTACCCTATTTTTTTACCTGCCGACCCTAAACTGTTTAAAAACGTAAACACGGGAGTAAAAAAAGAAAGAAAAAACCCGTAAAATCAAGAGTTCGTTACCTGGCATTTGAGTTTGCTTGAACGAGGATGTCTCTTGTTTTTATTCCTTTTATATGTATGATACGTTTTTTCTGGAAATGTTGTGGCCAGTGTTTGATCGCCCGGAACCCCTTAAAAGTGCATATTTTAAAATAAAAATATTATGGAAAAAATCCCTGCTAACCATGTTATCGAAACAGCACAGTTTATTTTATTTTTTTGCTTGATCGAGAAAGACGAAAACCGTGATCTTTTCAGCATGCATGAGTTCCATATAGAATAATGAATGAATGAAGGAATGCTGAGAATGAGTTCCGCGAATGGTTGTTATTTGATAAGTCAAAGATGTATGTACTGCATGCCATGCCGACGAGCATACAGCGATCTCTCTGCCCGTAAGGTAGTCGCATATCTTGTAAGTCTGCTGTCTCAACTTATTCTAAAGGTCCGTTTGGGTTGGCACTAACATTTAGCCTTGAATTTAGCCTCATGCAGTCAGTCAGAGGTTCATAAAATCGCCGTGGAACACGCTTAGAACCGCAATGCACCACAGCTGAGGTAACACTGCAAAAAATGAACAGTGCGGTCTTCACAAAACTCTGCTATCTCAGTATCTGTTCCGTAATGCCCATGCCATATGTATGAATAACCGTCCATCAAAAGACTTTGTCTGGATGGCTTGCACTGGACGTAAAAAGGAGTTGCTGACAGATGCTGTGACAGTCATTGCATCTACATCTAGTCAGGAACATGAAACTGTGCAAAAGGAGGCAGATGCTGCAAATGCAGTTGCTACTGAGTGTGCTGATCTGGACACTGATGTACAACCAGACTATAAATCTGACTTTGAGTTGGAGACTCTAGCTGCTCTGAGAATGATGATGCCCATGATCTGTTTGAAATAGCTGATGGTGTAAATGAAAACTGGAGACTTTTTCCCATGTTTTAGAGATATGGGATGAAAACTGAAAGACTGTTTATTTGAAATGAAAACTGAGACTATTTCCATTGTTAATTGGAAATGAGGACAGAAAGAATTTTTCTCATATTAATTTGGAATGAAAACTTAAAGACTCCCCCCCATGTTTATTTGAAATGAAAACTCAGACTTTTCCCCATGTTAATTGGAATGAACTATAAAACCTTTTCCGATAGAGATCTGGTTCTGGGTGATACCTACCTCCAGTCATGGCATATATTATTGAGCAAAAAAAAATAATTTAAAATACATATTTGTTCATTTATTTGTATCAATATTATATAACAACACCAGAGTAGGAGAGACTGATAATGTACCATGTTATTAGCTATTTTCATTTGAAAGTACATTTTTGAATGGGTTTTCGTTAGTTTTTTGTTGGACCAACATACATCCAGAAGGACCAGCAGATTCCCTTTGCTATTGGTCCTTCGGACAAGCATGCATTTCAGGTTAATTTCACACACTGTCTATGGTGTTGTGTCCTTGAGCAAGGCACTTTAATTTATTCCTCACTGCTTCTCCCCACCCAGGAGTGATGGGTACCTGGTAGGACAGTGGTTGATATGTTTACGTTTAGCTCTGCTGCGCTTATTGGCTGCACATGTGAGCTGTTGTTTGCTCCTCAGGGAGTTGAGTGGTATCATATTAGGTCCAGTGACCAGGGGTAATAATAATTGTAAAGTGCCTTCAGCACAAGTACTTGTGGATATGCGCGCTACATAAAAACTTATTATTATCAGTAGTAGTAGTAGTAGTAGTAGTAGTAGTAGTAGTAGTAGTAGTAGTAGTAGTAGTAGTAGTAGTAGTACTATGTTGAGGTGATCTGCCAGTGAACAATATTTACAAAATCGGTGCTGGTTTTGACAGAGTACATCCTGGCCCTGAGACAGATCGTTCGGTATCATTGGAGTCTTAGGAGAATGTCAGAAATAAACTAATTTTCCGAGCCGCAGCTGGCTGATATCTCAATATCTCAGTGCTGTTGTGTGCGGCGGCTACCTTTCGTGCCGCAGTTGTTTATTCGCATAATATGGACACATAAGTTGTTTATGACACAAATAATATATAGGGAAAATTTATTTCATGTCAAGTAGTAGAATCAAAAAACACAGGTAAATATGTTGATTTTGAGATGCAACATGTTTCTACCGTTGTAAGTCAACATTCTTAATCACTGAAACGCCTTGAAAATAATCGTGCAGGTGTGATTTTGGGAGAATGACTGGAAGATTATAGTCAGACTGCAAACTTGTGAAGAACACATTACAACATTACAATTTCACCATGGCAAGGAACAAAATTAATTGCATGAAGGTAGTATCTTAAATGGTATTACCATAATATCATTCAAGTTCGATTTGTTTTTGAGATAACTTTGTTTCATCGCAATGCCTTTTCAAGAGAATTTTTTTGATTTTGAATTTTTAGTATCGATAATTTAAATTTCTCCAAATTCGCTCATGATCTTATCTTTGATTATTATTATTTGTTGTGAAAGAGAATATCATATAACACTTCTCTAAGCAAAACAAAAGAGAAAAAAGAAGAAGAGAACACAAAAAGTGATACCTTTGCTTTGACTAGATGCGACCTAGTTCCCATAACCGATGTTGACAGCTAAAAATATCTGTGATAGTACAGCAGTCAAATTTACAAGGAAAGGCAAGGACAAACTGTTCATATAATCATTATTTCGAAGATATTGATAATAGGCCGAACTCACTGTAGAAATATTGACTCAATTTACTATTACGTTTACTTTTTTCTCCGAATAACATTCTTGTTAACTTTGTCTTTCGACCATGTGATAAAAACACGATTGGAACTAATTTGGGATTATTGGATCTTCATATTTTTCAAATTTCTCAAAAATGTTAGGTGCCTTATAGCTAAATGTTGCAATATTACAAATCACTTTTAAGAACAAGTGTATGACTTATAAAGAAAAGCAGATGAGCTTACATTTGTAGATTAAACAGACATTTCTTCACTATCCAATTATCCCAAATTAGTTCCAATCGTGTTTAAATTGGATTCTGGATTTAAATTGGAGATCAGCCTTTTCCAATGGAGGAAGCACGAATTTACACGAGCTGTACCAAACTTCAGCAGCGCACGCAAAAATATATTCATTACTTTTAGTCTAGTCGGAAGGTAGGGTTCCCATGCACCCCATGGATGTATTTTTTTAACCTACATTTTTGTAATCCTTAGGGTCTATATTTAATGAATTTTGATGTTCCCAAAATCAAATAGTGTCCCATGGGGTTCATTTGGCGCCATCTTTGCCGCCATCTTGGCCGCCATCTCGGATTTCAAAAATGGGGTAGGGGTCACGTTTTTACCGCTCGACGGAAACAGAAACAATAAAATACTATAAACGTTACATTTTTAGAAAGCCAAGATCATGGCCTTTTCATTGATATGTAACTTAATAGGGATAAATTAATATTCGAACGTCGATTAGACTTTATATCGGCCATTGACCGTAAATCGTAAAATTTGCTAAATTTCACACCCAATAATTAAGTTCCCGTTCCTCCAAACAATTTTTCATAAGGTATTTATATATTTTTTGAAACAACTCAGTGCAATAAACAAGAAAAACAACATTAAAAGTATGTGTCTTGAGATTTAGTGGGTGCATGAGCTTGTTTTCTTATTACGCGGTATGCCATATATCCGTGTGTAACATAAGGGGTAGGGGTAATGTTTCCCTTTCTGTTTCGAACCATGAATGATGAAACCATAAAAATGTTACATTTTTTGAAAGTGCTGCATCAGACCTTTCTAAAAATATATAGATTTATGGGGAAAAATGCTTATTTAAAAGTTACAAAGCTTAAACCTTTCGGTTTGTGTCGATTTTAAGTGATTTTTTAAGAACGAAATTACAACATATGGGGTAGGGGTAATATTTCCCTTTCTGCCTCGAACCTTGAATTATTAAACTATATAAATTGTATACTGTTTGAAATGTCTGAACAGGGCCTTTCCAAACATGTATAGTTTTATTGGGAAAAGTCCATATTTTAAAGTAACAAAGCTTATGCCTTTCAGCTTGTGTCAATTTTAAGTGATTTTTTAAGAACGAAATTACAACATATCGGGTACGGGTAATGTTTCCCTTTCTGCCTCGAACCATGAATTATGAAACCATATAAATCGTATACTGTTTGTAAGCTCTGAACAGGGCCTTTCCAAACATGTATAGTTTCATTGGGAAAAGTTGCATATTTGAAAGTTACAAAGCTTAAGCCTTTCAGTTTGTGTCAATTGTAAGCGATTTTTTAAGAACGAAATTACAACATATGGGGTAGGGGTAAGGTTTCCCTTTCTGCCTTTTACCATGAATTATGAAACCATATAAATGTTATACTATTTGAAAGTTCTGAACAGGGCCTTTCCAAACATGTATAGTTTCATTGGGAAAAGTCTATATTTTAATGTTACAAAGCTTATGCCTTTCAGTTTGTGTCAATTGTAAGTGTTTTTTTAAACAAAATTATAATATAAGGGATAGTGGTAATGTTTCCCGCGCTGCCTTGTACCGTGAATTATGAAGCCATATAAATGTTATACTGTTTGAAAGCTCTGAAATAGGCCTTTCCAAACATGTATAGTTTTATTGGGAAAAGTTGCATATTTGAAAGTTACAAAGCTTAAGCCTGTCAGTTTGTGTCAATTTTAAGTGATTTTTTGAACAATATGCACAAAACAGTTAGTCCGTTGACCAAGTATCGAAATCATCCCCTCCAAGGCATTTTACCCACTATGATTTTCTGTTAGCTAGTATTCTCAGCTGTCATAATCTGCTTATTTTCCATTTAACTGATGGTGTGTGAGAGTGTAATGACTTGTTTGTGAAGGGCTGTCACGCCCTCAGTAGTAAAATAGGAATGGGTTAGGGGTAACATATTTACCTCTCGCCGGAAACAAAAACAAAAAAGTACCATAAACAATACATTCTTAGAAAGCCAAGCTAATCCCCTTACCATTTGTATACAACTAAGTGGGGATAAATCGATATTCTAACATCGATTAGATTTTATATAGGACATGAAATGTAAATTATCAAATTTGCGTAATTTCAAACCCGATAATTAAGTTCATGTTCCTCCAAACAATTTTTACAAGTATTTATATATCATTTGAAAGAACTTAATGCAATAGAGAAGTAAAAAACATTAAAAGAGTGTATCTTCTTGAGACTTATGGGGTGCGTCGATTGTTTTCCTAATATATGGTATGCCGTACATCCCTCTATAATATACATTGAAGGGATAGGGGTATGGGTAATGTTTCCTCTCCTACCAAACGCAGCGAATAAGGAAGCCACATAAATATCATATCTCTGAAAAACTAACGCAGTTGTTTTTTCCAACAAGAAACAAGATATGGCTTGATGGGGTAAACTCAAAAATTATGCAGTGACAATGCCTAAACTCAAAAGTTTGTGTTACTTTACTGACATTTCTCGTTAAAAGGAACACAGAAAATACTCTATAGGCATTAAATAGCACTAAAATTTAAAATGGTGGTTAATAAAAGACGTTTTACTCATTTCAATAACTCAAATTAGGGAAAGAAAGTTAACAGCTATAATATGTCAAAAATTATATATTCCAAACCCACAAACACTAAATTGGTTGTCATAGTCGTCATGCTAAGTTGATATGACAGCAGCAACAATCAATCCATTTTCTTTAATTACATATCGCGAGAGATATATAAGCAATAAAGCACCACTTTGAAAGGATACCACACGGTTTCGACCGGTAAACAACATATACGCACGAACTTCAGTCGTGTGTATAAGGAGTGAAAATGTCAAAACCGAGCTCGAGTGGTGTACCCAACTTATAGGGGTTGTTGATCGCTATATTATATCAGTATATTGAAACTTGTGATAAAAATAAAAACAATTTGAAAGAAACCCACTTTTGAAATAGGAATGGCCAACTTTACAGGATATCATAAATATATGCACAGTCACGTGACCGTCTGGGCAAATCAGAGCTCACTATTAATAGTGTTACTTTTAATACCACACGGGAACACGAGAGAATCTTTTATCGCTCAAAACAAATCACCATTAATCCACAATGTAGCTTCTCCATACTAAGATAAGATGGATCGACAACATTTTACCTTCCTTACCAGAAAACAAGAGATCATAACCAATTTTTCGAAATTATTTTACAACGCAGAACACTATATACTCCCAATGAGGATTACATTTTCGACTGGGTACTAAAATTCAATAGCAAAATAATTCTTGAACTAAAACCCGAAAAGCCAAATGTCACAAAACGCATTCAAATTACGCAACTAAGTAGTAAACAGAAGGCGAACAAACACTCTCTACACCAAGCAATAAGAAGGCGAGACAAACCTCAGAAAATGACTAAAAGGCTTATATTCCCATTGACACCTCAATGTTTAAAATGCCTTGTGAGTGAATCTATCATTAGTTTCTTATCATGGATGACATTTAACCAATGTTAGACCCTGACGTCTTTGAAGCAAAGACCTTACAAACGGACGTGTTAGGGTCAATGCTTGAAGATACCATTCCCACCAGCATGATCGAATCAGAGAGACTAGATTGATCTAACTTTCGAGCTAGATCAGCCACCGGCAGCTGAGAAAAAATAAGTCAACATAATCATCAGGGTCAAGCGAGCTAGACAACGGCTTCACACATTATACTCCACAGAGAGGACATTCTTACACAATTCACAAAAAGCGTTCAAAAGCTTCGTTAAACGCATTGTTCGCGATCCCAGGGACGGGCATGGCTGGTTGCGTGGCAAATGCAAAATATTAGTCATGCTGAATCAAGGTGTAATCAAGTAATAGCTTATTTATAGCTTGGAAAAATCCTAATCCTGATAGTAATGATGGAATATAAACTTTGTGAAAAGTTGAGAAAATTTGCCACTTCTTTGATTGTATGTTTTACATTCCATGTTGTACAGTACTGCCTGTACTATACATGAACAGTCAATACATCCGGCAAGTATTCTGTGCTGTTCTTTTATAGTTAGGTCCCCGCAGTCCGAGATAAGTCTTTCTATAGTGTCAACCATTCTCTTCGATTACTGTAATCTACTCCAATAAATTCCCATTTAACTCATTTGTATGATTACAGGGAAGCCTAAGCCTATCTCTTACAATCTAAGATTTGAGATATTTGACAACAATATGTATGCAGTTTTCATGTTTTTCATAGGCCTAAATAACTCACAGAAGAAAGTCATACTCAATGTTTTGTCCAATTGAAAGTCAAATTTTCATCGAAACAAGTAGAGGTGGCCACTTGTAAGCCAAACGAGAATTAATATTAGCAAAGATGGATATTAATTAAGACTTTCCCATTTCCGATCCCAGTTACTCATACAACGGGGTATAAGCGAAAGCCAAGAGTATCGGAATGTCTTGAAACCTATGTGGCCCCTATTCAGTACCACGTAGCCTACAGGTACACCTTAAAGAATACTTACCAGGCCAAAATACCGATTCTTCAAATAGGCAAAAAAAGAGGCTAAAAACAACACAAACATTCACAGCAACGACGATAGGTCGGGTTGTCTTCCTATACTACAGTACAAAACCAAACCAAAGGGTCTTTCAAAGGCCACCGCACTTCCGTTAAAGCCCGGCTCGAAATGGACTAGGATCATGATTAGTGCCAAGTTTGGTTGGGCGTTTTGAGGCATGGCTCTGCATAATGAGTCTGTTGGTAATGGTTGCGATCGTTCGCATTATCTGCGAATCTGTTTGCTCTCAGACCACGCTCAGGCTCGGACTAATATAGATACGTACAGCCTTCGTTTCCAGGTTCGTTTCAGTCATGCCATGGCAAATACCCGAAATAAAAAAGAAAGGAAAACTACCAACTTAATCAAACAAGACTTTGCTTGAATGAATTTACCGAAGTTTCAGGCCATTTCAACGTTCATTATGTGAATGATTCGGCTACTGACAGCCGTGTACATATGGAATATTGGCGCCGTCTAAAGTCGAATAATTATCAAAAAAGTAAAAAGCTTATATCTGGGCTTTCTAAGAATGTATTGTTTATGGTACTTTTTTGTTTTTGTTTCTGACTAGAGGTAAATATGTTACCCCTAACCCATTCCTATTTTACTACTGAGGGCGTGACAGCCCTTCACAAACAAGTCGTTACACTCTCACACGCCATCAGTTAAATGGAAAATACGCAGATTATGACAGCTGAGAATACTAGCTAACAGAAAATCATAGTGGGTAAAATGCCTTAGAGGGGATGATTTCGATACCTGGTCAACGGACTAACTGTTTTGTGCATATTGTTCAAAAAATCACTTAAAATTGACACAAACTGAAAGGCTTAAGCTTTGTAACTTTCAAATATGCAACTTTTCCCAATAAAACTATACATGTTTGGAAAGGCCTATTTCAGAGCTTTCAAACAGTATAACATTTATATGGTTTCATAATTCATGGTACAAGGCAGAACGGGAAACATTACCCCTATCCCTTATATTATAATTTTGTTTAAAAAATCACGTAAAATTGACACAAACTGAAAGGCATAAGCTTTGTAACATTAAAATATAGACTTTTCCCAATAAACCTATACATGTTTGGAAAGGTCCTGTTCAGAGCTTTCAAACAGTATAACATTTATATGGTTTCATAATTCATGGTTCGAGGCAGAGAGGGAAACATTACCCCTACCCCATATGTTGTAATTTCGTTCTTAAAAAATCGCTTACAATTGACACAAACTGAAAGGCATAAGCTTTGTAACATTAAAATATAGACTTTTCCAAATAAAACTATACATGTTTGGAAAGGCCCTGTTCAGAGCTTTCAAACAGTATAACATTTATATGGTTTCATAATTCATGGTTCGAGGCAGAAAGGGAAACATTACCCCTACCCCATATGTTGTAATTGCGTTCTTAAAAATCACTTAAAATTGACACAAACTGAAAGGCATAAGCTTTGTAACTTTGAAATATGGACTTTTCCCAATGAAACTATACATGTTTGGAAAGGCCCTATTCAGAGCTTTCAAACAGTATACGATTTATATGGTTTAATAATTCAAGCTTCGAGGCAGAAAGGGAAACATTACCCCTACCCCATATGTTGTTATTTCGTTCTTAAAAAATCACTTAAAATTGACACAAACTGAAAGGCATAAGCTTTGTTACTTTAAAATATGGACTTTTCCCAATAAAACTATACATGTTTGGAAAGGCCTTGTTCAGACCTTTCAAACAGTATACGATTTATATAGTTTAATAATTCAAGGTTCGAGGCAGAAAGGGAAACAATACCCCTATCCCATATGTTGTAATTTCTTTCCTAAAAAATCACTTAAAATCGACACAAACCGAAAGGTTTAAGCTTTGTAACTTTTAAATATGCATTTTCCCCATAAATCTATATATTTTTAGAAAGGTCTGATGCAGCACTGTCAAAAAATGTAACATTTTTATGGTTTCATCATTCATGGTTCGAAACAGAAAGGGAAACATTACCCTTACCCCTTATGTTACACACGGATATATGGCATACCGCGTAATAAGAAAACAAGCTCATGCACCCACCAAATCTCAAGACACATACTTTTAATGTTGTTTTTCTTGTTTATTGCACTGAGATGTTTCAAAAAATATATAAATACCTTATGAAAAATTGTTTGGAGGAACGGGAACTTAATTATTGGGTGTGAAATTTAGCAAATTTTACGATTTACGGTCAATGGCTGATATAAAGTCTAATCGACGTTCGAATATTAATTTATCCCTATTAAGTTACATATCAATGAAAAGGCCATGATCTTGGCTTTCTAAAAATGTAACGTTTATAGTATTTTATTGTTTCTGTTTCCGTCGAGCGGTAAATACGTGACCCCTACCCCATTTTTGAAATCCAAGATGGAGGCCAAGATGGCGGCCAAGATGGCGCCAAATGAACCCCATGGGACACTATTTGATTTTGGGAACATCAAAATTCATTAAATATAGACCCTAAGGATTACAAAAATGTAGGTTAAAAAAATACATCCATGGGGTACATGGGAACCCTACCTTCCGACCCGACTATTTAGAGGATCTGAGATTTGCAACCTCAGAAGGGACTTGTCTTACCACGATAATACGTTTTTGCGTAGGGATAACGTGGTAATTGCTCCACCATTCGTGCCTTACATTAAGCGACTCATAGAATCATGGTAACCGTCGAGACTGATTTGAAAGATGAAACGTAATGATAGCATTGTGTCATTATGGCGTTGCCTCTGTATCTGAAAGCTCTAAGGTTACACGATTACTTGTTATAATTTAATGATGAGTCCTGTTTTGTTACCGTCATACTTGACGATATCGATGTATTGATCACCTTGGAAACAGTCAAAAGACGTAAGAAGTTACATTAATGTAGCGAGCTTTTTCATCTCAGATAATATAATAATTGAACCATAAACATGTTTTAACAACTACTTTCATTTATTTCGGAGGAGGAATTTGCGTAAACACGCTATCTTAACGTTTCAATTGTTGTATAATCTTCTTTTGGATACCGTGGTATCTCTTTTGAGCAAAATGTGATACAACGACACGATGTCTTTCAGCTTGTTGCACGAATAAGTTGCCGTCAAAGGCATTGAAACTTAAACCGACCTCATCCAGTATTAATGAGAGACTACGGTGACGACGGTAGTTGATATCCTTGAATCCCATATCCCACAAGGTAATGATTCGAAATCTGCCTGGTTCTCTATAACGAGTTGTTCGTTTATCAGTGAAAGGCGAACAGCAGAGGACTTTGAATTATAATTTGTACCGAGCAACACGTGTGTCGAACAACATGAATGGTATAAATCGAAGGTCAAACAGTTTTCAGAACATTGCCTAGGGGAATATTGACATACTTACTTGCAATTTTACATGTTATGGTAATTCCTCAGAAATTCTTACTTAATTATTCAGTTTTCAAGTCGTTTCCATCGAAAATAGCCAGTAGAGATAAAATGATGAGGTCGTTCAAAATGTGGTACCACTCAAAATGTATTTTGTCGATAAAATATGCCAAGTTACTATCTTATTCAAATTAATAACAACAACAACAACAACAACAACAACAACAACAACAACAATAATAATAATAATAATAATAATAATAATAATAATAATAATTATTATTATTATTATTATTATTATTATTATTATAATAGTAATAATAATTTATTCGCAAATGTGAAGTAAAATTAAAAAAGAAATATTTTTTGGCAGTGGTTTTAAAAACACATACAAAGAAATGACAGTGAGAAACATCCAATAAAATATACCAATAAGGGAGCGTTCAGTTATTGTGGCCGGGGGTGGGCCGGCAAATTCTTCCTGCGTATCAGTCAAAATAAGTGAACCCCCCTACCCATTGTACCAAAAAATTGATGAACCCCCTTTTAAGATGACAAAAATTTCATGACCCCCTCCCACATTGCTTGAGTAAAGCTGCACACACAAATACCTCGGGGGAGGGGGGTATGGAGCCATAGAATCCAAAAAAAACCCTGACTTTTTCAAATGACCTTCCTTACAAACTCACAAGGTGTTAATGCTCAGATTTCCCCGTCTGACTTGCGAAAATTTTGAAATTACCTCATACATTACATGGTAATGTATGAGAAAACTATGTAATACTTTTTAAATGCAAAACTATATCTATGCATTTATAGATATTTGATAATTCACATAAATGTACTTAAATTAAATAGGGTTGTTACAACTGGTATGTGGACAAATAGATTTACTTTAGAATTTCATCGAAAACGTTCATCCCACTATACATTGGAGTCTATGAGGAAAGTATGAATATTTTTTTTTCCAATACAAAAATAGGTAAACCTGTGTATTTATATACTCTCTATTATTAATATTAATGTACTTGATTAGACTAGGGTTTTAAGAAATTGATGTGTTCGCCAGAAATTGGATTTTGGAATTTTACAAAAATGTAGATTCACTGTACATGGGAGTCTATGAGGAAACTATGAATAATTTTTTCCAATACAAAACTATCAAAATCTGTGTATTTATAGACATTTAATAATTCATTTTAAAGTACTTAGCTAGCCTAGGATGGTTAAAGGTTGATATGTGTGCAAGAAATTGGATTTTTGGAATTTCCCTAAAAGTATAATTTCACTTTTCATGGTACTATCTACAGGTAACTGTTAAATAATTTCCCTGACAAAACTTGCTATATCTCTAATATGTAAGTAATAGGAATTGTTCATTACCCTCAGTGAGCTCGATTTACAATAAGACAAGCCTCAGAGTTGCCAAGTCAAGATGTTCACGTTACAGATAATTATACTTTTGTTCAGATTTACAGTTGAATAACTTCAGAGAATGAAATCATGCAACGCATCATTTTTATCTCCCAGAATATTTCTGAACACTGATACTGCTTTTTGACGGGACAGATACTTATGAAAATTAAGTGACCCCTTTCCTCTGAGCTGTTTGAAAAATACATGACCCCCCCTTGCAGTTTTCAAATTTGAGGTGACCTCCTGGATTTTGCTGGCCCACCCCCGGCCATAATAACTGAACGCTCCCTAACATAACAGAAGCAAAAATAGCTTCTGCAGAATTAAATCTGACATGACAGTTTTGAACTACCGCAGGATAAAAACTGTTTTTTAAACGGTTTGTTCTACACTTTAAAAAATTGTAACATTTCAAAGAAGGAAGAATCTGGAAAATATGATGGGCCGAATGGGAACCATCAGCGATGATTTTGTGCGCTTTACGTAACAGTCGCACGGAATATAAAGATTCAATACCTGGCAACTTACATCCAATTAATTTTGGCGGGGATCTTAACTCTTCTGTCAATCCTTTCTTTCTTCTGTTGTGTTGCTTTAACATATCAAACAGTAATTGGAAAAAATAAAATGCTCTCAATTCTTGTTCCATAAAAGTAAATTAAAACACTTTGACCGAATCTCTTGAGTTTTCTCAAGCCATGGTTTTCACAATCCTACTCATGGATATCCACATTGAATCTAAAAACGTAAAAACCTCGACCTGTTCAACAAATTCGACGGCACATGCAGTACTAACTTCACGTTTCGTGATTTTTGTCACTCTGTTGCTCACAAAGTCACTCACTCAATCAAGATTGCGGTTGTGGATGCTCTTTGAAATGATCAAATTATATCACGAGGCTGCTCGAACACGATAGTGCGGTAAAACAGCTAATTGCCAGCTCGAAGCAGATGATTGCTCGCAATGCCTACCTCAGTGTTAGACGGACCACATAAATGCCGTGAAAAATAATGCAATTTTCACACAAACGAAATTATCCGCTATTTTCCCTCCAGCGTACACTTTACGCCCACAGTCGTATATAATTTTACGCGAAATATCCTGGAATAAAATTGTGAAAACCTCTGCCTTTTATCTGACGAGAAGACCCCAAAAGTGGCCCTATTTCCCGTTAACCTCCGTCTTGAAGTACTCGCACTAAAACGTTTCTGATAAACAAAAATTACATGCTTGCTTATGTTGGAGTAATTCGACACTATGACAATAACTGACCATGGTACAGCAACATACTGATCCTTGTTCTTAATTGACCAAATAAACTTTGATAATTCAGTACTATTCTCATATTCTTTGTTGTGGATCGATTGCATGTGGTTAGCGAGGCGTGACTTGAAAGAGTTATCAGTGAAGTCATACATACATACATACATACATACATACATACATACATACATACATACATAGATACATACATAGATACATACATACATACATACATACATACATACATACATACATACATACATACGTGTTCCCGACTGACGTACGTGTCTTGCAGGTACAGTACAAAAACCTGTTTTCATTTAGCCCAACACAAGGCAAGAGATTGTTGATTTTAAATAATTTGTCATCCAATACATGCCCCCACGCCTACTCACTCAGGCATCCAATCAAAGCGATAAACGTCATACTTTCGCAATTCATAAAAAGGGAGGCTTTCCTCGATGTTAGCCAGAGCCAAAGTTGTGATCTCTCCGAACGTGAATTGCTGTATCGCAAGACGAAATCCAACCACGAGCAAATGGTAAGTTACTCCTGATTGTACGACAGACGGAGTCCAAAGCGTATGTTTATTGAGGAACAGCTAAATATGATGTCCAGCTCTGTTAGTAAACATGGTAGAGGATTTCAGTTCAACAAGTAAGATGATATGACTGCCCGTATCAAACGCTTTGTAAATCTAATTGCAACATATTACACTTGTCGTTTTCAATATGAATATAGTCAAAGTTAAATACAGAAGACATCTGTCAGTTAAATGTGATGTACGGAAACAAGATTGAAAACTATACTGGAGATTTGAATCTTCAACATTCTTGGACAATTGGAAATGTACTGCGTTTTCGATAAGACCAAAAATGTGTCTTTCCCGGTAACCAGACCTTCCTTATTTATAATCCCCCAATCCAAAATCCCAGATTTCGAAAAAATCACGCATGTCTTTGCAGACTTTGTTGTTTTTTGATGGTCACACTGAAATAAAAATAACAAAAAAGTTCCCGACAGACAAACCCTATATCCTGAGGTCTTGCTAACGGAAGTACACTTTCTTCGTCTAACCTTGGAAATTACACTCAATTGAAACAGGTTGGTGTTAACTGCTCTTTTTGTGTAACGGAACTACTCTACCTGTATATTATTCTTCAGCGTTTTTAATGTATTTGTCCTCTGTAGGATGAATAAAGGCAGTTGCTGATGAAGTGTCTGTTCAAAAAGGTGAGTAGCTACGACATTTGATGTTTTACAGCATGCAACTCCTACGGTTGCGTTTCCAGTGCTTGAATTGGTCCCGATGTTCTGAGGACAATGGGGTGGAAGGTTGATTATTGAGATTGTAAACGCTACCTCCAAACATCCTGACATTGACATGACGCTATATCGCACAATAATGCCCAGGATATGTAAACTTTCCTTCAAACTTTCCTTCAGAAAGACGGTAGCTTTTCTTGCATTTCAATGGCATTTAACTGCATTCGATAATGCTGAACGGCACTGTATATTCGATATCCACAAATTACGAAATTTTGTCTCTCATTATATGTTCCTTTTGGTTACATTACGTATTCATGATGAATCAACCTTGTCATGGTATCGTTACGACGACCATTGATATTGAGTTAAATCCGAGTCTGAATTTCTTCCTTGATTACCCGCCATACATGTATGACGAAGTATTTGAAAATTTAATATCAGCTTGATGTCAATTTTCTTTTCACTTTAAAGTTACAAACTTGTTTTATTTCATACTCCTATTTTAAATTAATGTCACCATAGGGTTCTAATAAAGTTTTACCTAAAAGCTACCGTTGCCATTCTCGTCCCATTTTGTCGATTGGCCGTAAGTGCTGTAAATATGTAGGTAGGTAGGTAGGTAGGTAGGTGGTAGGTAGATTCATAATAATTGGCATATAATTTTCAATTTATGTGCGAAACGAACTCAGGAGTAGACAAACTTTGACAATGGCAAGTCAATCAAACTGAAGCTTTAAGTTGCAGTAATGTGATAGGACTCTAAAAACCATCCATAGAAAGCAATCTTTCAATCTTTCAAAATATTTCCAAATGTCAACGAAGAAGTATTACAAATTGAAACTACATACTATTTTATACTTAATAATAGCAAAGGCTGAAATATATTACTTGAGTAGGTTGAGGATATTTGCGGCATAGGAAATGCCGACATCTTATTGTCTTTTTCTTTGAAATAAAAAGCTTGTACAGAAGAACGCGGTAGAAATAAAACAATATATTTCTCCTTTTATCACAATGAAGTCATGGGCAGCTCTCCTGACACCGCCACTGCAAATTCACGTAAATGTGAACTTGGTAAGGGGAGGGGGGGGGGGTCATTTGTTATCATATGATCATGATGTCAACAAGACAAGTACAGCTGGAACCTCCATTCTATTTGGTTTCTCCTTTCAGGACAACTTCCAATCACCATGAAGTTTCTTTGGATCTTCTTATTCGTTGCTCTTCTCACTTATTGGGACAGTCTAACTGTTGTAAAATCGCATGCCACCGTCGTTGGAATTCCAACGGAGAGGGGAGACATTGCCGGCGATCACACAAGTCAGGCGCTCGTGGATCCAACAGTTTCAGCTATTCCTATGACAAATTCAAAAAGCCCGGATGACGATTTCGTACAAGGCTATTACTCTATCGACAACGACACGCTTTTATGCCATTATCCAGGCAGTGACCATCGACTCGATTCGTGCCTAACGCCGACTGGGTCTGTTTGTAATGGTACAAAGACCGTTAAAATATTTGCCCCAGAAATCGTCATGTGTAGTTGCGAAGCTCAGTGTTTGTCGCGACAAGATGTGAGAATGCTAATGGTAGACAGTTAGTTGATTTCCAAGGTACACACACACAACCACACACACACACACACGTGTATATATATATATATATATATATATATATATATATATATATATATATATATATATATATATATATCTCAAAAGTGTTTCGATGGGATTCGAACTCACAACGCATGGCACCAGCCACCTAGAGAAGACATCATAGTCAAAACCGCTCGGCCAATTCCCTAACCTTAAGAAAGAGTGGTTCAATACCCGAGTTAAGTTGTTACAATTATTCTGATTACGTCCCCTCCACACGCCGTAGAGTTCATGTAGCACTCGAACTCTCATACTCGCTTTCACACATCGCACACAAAGTTTATCAGAACAATGAACACATCACTTAACTGAGCGAAAGACAGCCTCGGGGACAATTCTGTTCACCAGCAGAGCTATCAACCCAGAGTAAAAAAATCAGTAGATTTTCGATCGGAATACCTGCATTAATTTTCAAAAAATTCCTGATTTTGAAGCCATTCTTGGATCAAACTCCAGCATACTTAGATTGATTTTGAGAGCCGTGAGTAACTCAGTGTGCCTGACACTGACAAAAACCTCTTCGTCCAGTAACTGCAATTAATATGACGCAAACACTGACTAGCACTGACGTGCCAAACAACAGGCCCTATACCATAGTATGTCATGCTAATCACGTTCAAACACACCAGACCTGGCCAAGGAAAGCCTTTCCTACGTCGTGATAATCGTGTTGGGTTGTAACCAAGCCTCCTCGCAGAGACCAGCTGCATAAGTTCAAGATCATCATCTATCACACTTAGCATCCTATCATCAGTCTCCATAGCGTCTTCTCCTTTTTCAAATCATAAATCGTTTGCTGTTGTTCATGATACTTCGAGAATTGAACCGCAAGCATGGGGTACTGCTCCCAAAGTTGTTGTACCATGTGCTGCTACCATGTCTAGGTATCAGGTTCTTTTGGAATTATACTTTCTACTCGAAAAACTATATTTTGTCGCAACAACCCATTCATGGCATGATGTACTGATTGATAGCGGTTTTGCATATTTGATGAAGTTTTGTAGTTAGGTCACGTGACACATCTTAATGCATTGAATGTGAATAGACTTGGTAGGTAAGTTGCTGGGAGGTTGATATGTGTTACGTATCATGATTCCCTCATTATTATACAATTAACATATAAATTTCTTACTGTGGGTACACTGTAAAGTTAAGTGTTAAAGGATAGAACACCAATTAAACGCCTTTTTGTAACACTTTTTGAACGCCTCTAGACGTTCAGAAATTTAACACTACGTGTTAAACCAACGTTCAATTTTTGAACATACGTGTGCAGATTTTGAACACTATGTGTTCATCAGACATTATATTGAACACCATGGTGTTCCATATCTGAACACACGTTGCACAGGAAATGTGTTCAAAAAATTGAACGCTTTTACGCGTTCAAAGGGCTGTAACACTTTTTGAACGCATTGACGCCGTTCAACGATAAGTGTGTTAAACGCTAGAACACATGATGCGCGCTTGTTGAACACCTTTAATTTTGGGCGTTCAGAGGGTGTTCAAGCCTTGAAATAACATTACAGACCATTGATATCCAGTAAAATTATTTTATTTTAAAAATACACGAAACATTTCTAGAGTAAAATACAATAATTTACTTCAAAATGGGCAAATAAACATTGCCACTTTGTATGTAACGTTTGTCATAGGAAAGTACCAACGGTGTTAACACCCTCCTATCAAAACATGAGCAATAAAAAATCCCCATAAACACTGTAAATCGTTTTAAAATTATGAACACAGTAATGACAAAACAGGTTTTACTTAAATATTGTGGATTACGTTTTAAGTTCATACTTGTTTAAAACGTACAAAAAATCATCTGAAAAAACCCAAACTTGGCTTACTTATTGTGTTGAAAACACGTATATATATATGAAATGCATACTCCATTTTTGTCAGGTGGTTTCTTAAAGACATTTCCTCTTGTATAGACAATTGTAAATTTTGAAGAAAAAAAAAACGTTAGTCAAGGTTTCTCTAGTGCACATGGTACATAGTTGTCCACACTAAAGTAAACACAACATGTCAAAGTGTCACAGTAAGGCACAACATGCAGAAAGTGGGGAAAGTAGGTCCTTGGTAGGGTAAAACTTATTTCCTTTTCCAATAAAGTCCTTTATGAACAAAAAGGTCTGTTTGTTTGTAATATCTTTAAATAAACCCTGAAATAAATCGGTGACATTTCAAAAATTTACTTCTCAGAAATTAAAAACATTCGTAAAGACCTTCAAATTCTGGTGTAACCTGCTATTAATTTTTATACAATTTTTTTTTACAAAAAAATGGTAAAAATCACCCTTAAAATAAAAAATGCAGATTTCATCATAACTTTAAATTTATCACATTCTGGTAATCCCTAATATCTTTAAAATGTCTGAAATGTCTTTAGTGTCTTAAAAATACAAAGTTGCAAATTTCTGCATAATTTGAACAATCTGAAAAAGACTATCAGTAGAGATCTATGTCCTAAATATCAAAGCTGTTCGATTAGCAGTTTTGAAATAGAGTTTTTAAAGATTTTTTGACCAAAAATGACAAAAATTGCCATGAAATATTAAAATTTGAATATTTCATCACAACTAGCACAAATTTGACTAAGGTCTTGTTTAGGGACATGTTTACCAAATATTGAAGACGGCAGTAAAAGAGAAGAAGATTTTTGCCGAAGAATAACAAAATTAGCCTCAAAAATATATAAATTTCCAAATTTCATCATAATTTGAACATATCTGATTAGGGTAATCCCTTGGGACCAGTAATCCAAATACTAAAGGATTCGTACGGGCTGTTTTGAAGAAAAACCTTTGGATGTTCAAATTTTAGGGCAATGCTACACATCCACCTATTTAGCTGACGGCAAAGCTAAAAACCAGTTGCTAAGTACAGGAGACGTGTTGAGCTACAATACAAAATAATCTACGGTTTGGTAGCAGGCTATGATCAACTAAATGTTATAAGGGCATAAGCTTTCAAAGACGTGAGGTCTCCTTCATCAGATGCAAGGGGGGGGGGGTGAAAAACTGAAGCACAAAGTGACAGAAAATTCAGAGTGAAAATTTCAGAAAAATCAGTAATTCAGAGTCGACATTTTTACTCTGAATGGTCTGTCGCTTTCAGCTTTAATTTAACTAAGGGAGACTACACGTCTGTGAAAGCTTATTCTCCGACAACATTCAGTTGATCATAGCATGCTACCAAAGCTTGGATTAGTTCAGAACAAGTCATTGTCAATGACATAGTCCCCACTTGTAATAGGAGTATTAGTCTTGATGGGGCAGGGAAATGAGGTCATTAAGAAGTATCACTGGAGTGTATATGTTCAGATCTATGGACACATAGGTCTATGTCATTGTTCCCAATTTGAAACAAGAGGCATGTATAAGTTATGGTTCTAAATCAGGAAAAAAGATCAGACCTCTAGTTGTATTGGCCAGCCAAGAAATACATATGTGCATAATAAATGAGGTAAAAGATGTGACATCTTAAGGTCTATTATCCTATCAAAATCGAAGCGTAAAGAACTTGTGGTTACTGAGATATGCATATATATGCATATTGAAGGTCAAAGGTCATCAAGGTCACGTGACATTTTGAAAAAAAAACCCATTGTATTGCTAATTAATCCATATATGCCAAAATTCAGACCTCCAGCTCTATTGCTTGGCCACAATTATATATGGGCATAATTAACGAGGTAAGCATGTGTTGTCATAAGGTCTTCCATCCTACTCAATATAAAGGACATAGCACTTGTGGTTACTTATTTATTGACATTATCGTGTATTGTAGGTAAAAGGTTATAGAGGTCACATGACATTTGTCAAAAAATTTCTATCCTATAGTCTATCCCTATATACTAAAAATCATACATTTACCTCTATTGGCTTGCTCAAAATTAGATATGCACATAATTAATGAGGTACAATATGTGGCGTCATAAGGTGTCCCATCATACCAAATATGAAGGGTGTAGCATTAATGGTTCCTGAGTTATGGACAAATATGTATATTTGAGGTCAAAGGTCACCGAGGTCACATGACATTTTGTCAAAAAAATTGTATTGCTAAGTTATCCCTACATACCAAAAATCATACCTCTAGCTCTATCGGCTCGCTCAAAATTAGATATGCGCATAATTAATGAGGAACAATATGTGGCGTCATAAGCTGTCCCATCATACCAAATATGAAGGGTCTAGCACTTGTGGTTACTGAGTTATGGACAAATATGTATATTTGAGGTGAAAGGTCACCAAGGTCACGTGACATTTTGTCAAAAAAATTGTATTGCTAAGTTATCCATATATACCAAAAATCAGACCTCTAGCTCTATCGGCTCGCTCAAAATTAGATATGCGCATAATTAATGAGGTACAATATGTGGCGTCATCTTTACGGGATGATGAGGTAAATAATGGCCTGAACTTACATCCTCATTTGTAACTATCTCTATGAAACCGCGTTCCAACTGATTTGTGATTAGTTTGTCGTACACTTGTCTAATCTCCGGTGTTAATATTTGTACCATCGTACGGGTTCGTTTTTCGCAAACATTTCTATTTGTCGGCAATGCGGGGTGATCTTGACGCCAGGGAAGTTTAGCAACGTATCGGTTGTTTTCAGAGCGAAGTTTGTTTTTGGTGTAACTATCATAAGTAACTTCCTGTTGACTAACATGGTCGTCAGTAATGCCAATACTCTCAACATTCCAGAAGTTTTGAATCAAGCTATTTTCCCAGAAGTATGTGTGGCAACATGCGTTACTGTAGAGGAGGGGAAGAAATGAGACTTTGGACGTGGCAAGGGTCCAGAAAACAAATAACCAAATTTAGAAGACACAGTAGGGGGTCCCTGCCCACAGACAACGTGATCACCAACAAATGAATAATAGAAATCTGCTCCTACCAAAATTGAAACTTCGAAATCATACGCATCAGATACAGGGTGTGCTAAATCCAACTCTCGCAAATATGATAATCTGACAATACTAGCACTAGATTTCAAATGGTTTCTAAGTGGTGTAGTTATCTGAGGTACAATTAAAGCACGTATATTAACATTACAACCATTAGGTATAATTACCGTAATTTCTGCAATCTTCATTGATCGTAAACCAGTGGATTTCGCTCCAAGTGTGGAGACGTTTATGAGTTCAGAGTCACAGTTATTAAAGTCTATACCGATTGCTCTGGCGGTACGTTCAGTGATGAAACTTCTCTGCGAGCCGTCGTCAAAGAGCAGCGTTGCCGATTCAGACATCGTTGATCCTCTAGCCTTGATGTCTGCGATGGCGGTCTTCAGTAGCACCGATGAATTTCGGCTGACATCGGACGATACCAAGGTACGAACGTCATCCCTCGTTGCGGCAGGGTGTTGTGGTGTCTCTCCGGTGCATATTGCTGTGTGGTGTTTGCGCTTGCAGACCTGGCACTTGAATTTCGATTTGCAGTCTGAAACACGATGAGTACCACTAAGGCAGTTGAAGCACAGTTTGTCTCGTTTGACGATTTCTAGTCGTTTTGTCTTGTCGGTGACAACCGTGCAATCTGTAGGTTTATACCCTGTCTTCTTACAAAACGCACAGTGCTGTGGTTTCGATGCCTTCTGACGAGTTGTTGTCAGAAAGGCGGCGGTAGCAGGTGGTTGATCGGTAAGATCGAGTTCAAAGTCTCACCTGCTCTGTCGGCTTCTATTTCTCGTTGAATTGATTCTCTTAGACTTGTTAATGTCCAAGCTTCATCTCCTTTGTCTCTGGAGATCTGTTTTCGGACGTTCGCAGGCAATTTCTCTAGGATTATCGGAATCAGCAGATCTCCGAAAGTGTCATCTGATTTGCCGAGTGCGTTCAGTCCGCGAATGTAACCTTCCATATTGTCGTGAAATGTTACTAAACTGTTCAGAGTTCCGGTTGGCTTCTCGAGTTGCCATAACGCCTTCATGTAAGCGTTGATTATAGTCTGAGGTTTACCATACCTTTTCGTGAGTACGTCGACTGCTTGCAGGTAGTGGTCGTTCGTCAGTGGTAACATTTGGATGGCTCGTTCTGCTTCGTCACGGAGATGTGCCCGCAAATATTGGAATTTTTGGACACCACTTAAACTTGTATCGTTGTGGACGGCAGCATCAAATCCATCCTTGAAACTTTGCCAGGTGAGAATGTCACCACTGAAAGGAGTCAGCGTCAGCTTCGGCAAGTTGACTTTCCTTGTCGTTTGTTGACTGGAATCTGGGGGTTGACTTACGTGAATGCTCTCTGGTGTGGGACTGCTGGTGTTGGCTGGGGTTGAAGGATTTGCTAGGCGTTGTAGAAATCCCTCGAATCTCACCAAGTCCTCGTTGACTTTAATCACGTAGTCGTCTGCTTCTACGAATTCTCTGTTGTAATCGTCGTCGTTTTCGATATTGTTGAGGATTCGTTCATTCAAGGCTCTGATATCTTGTATTTTCGTCGTCATACTCGCAATGGTAGCTTTCAGCAAATCGATCTTGCTGGGTTGTAGTGGAGTATTGGATTTGACGATTTCTTCAGCCTTGTTGATGAGTCTGGTCATCTGCGAGCGGTGGCCCCCTCTGCAACGTTTGTCTTTCTCTATGTCGGACATCTTCGTATCCTGGTCTCGGCACCAACAAATGTGGGGTACACACTTGGGGATAGGTTCGGGTTAGAGAGAGACAGAATAGGCCGGAGACAGCTTTGTATTGTGTCTTAGTATGACCAAGTTCAAATCTTGACCTTTATTACTATCACAGGTCCATATATACAGTGTAGTATGAATAATCATTAGAATCAATGAATGACACGACTAACTAATGACACGCCCAATGCATAATCTACATAATTAGTAAAGGAAAGGGTGGGCGGAGCTACACCATACACGTGATTCCCAACAAATATGAAGAGTGTAGCACTTGTGGTTACTGAGTTATGCACAAATATGTATATTTGAGGTCAAGGGTCATTGAGGTCACGTGACATTTTGTCAAAAAAATTGTATTGCTAAGTTATCCCTACAAACCAAAAATCAGACCTCTGGCTCTATCGGCTCGCTCAAAATTAGATATGCACATAATTAATGAGGAACAATATGTGGCGTCATAAGCTGTCCCATCATACCAAATATGAAGGGTGTAGCATTAGTGATTACTGAGTTATGGACAAATATGTATATTTGAGGTCAAAGGTCACCAAGATCACGTGACATTTTGTAAAAAAACTTGTATTGCTAAGTTATCCATATAAACCAAAAATCAGACCTCTAGCTCTATTGGCTCGCTCAAAATTAGATATGCACATAATTAATGAGGTACAATATGTGGCGTCATAGGGTGTCCCATCATACCATATATGAAAGGTTTAGCACTTGTGGTTACTGAGTTATGGACAAATATGTATATTCGAGGTCAAAGGTCACCAAGGTCACGTGACATTTTGTCAAAGTGTCTGAGATATCTGCGTGAACGGATGGACTCACATGGATGGACTCATGGACTGACATGACCCAATCTATGAGCCCCCTGGACTTTATCTGTGGGGACTAAAAACTGTGTCACTGCATCCTTTTTGCAATATGAATACTATGAGAAACTAAATTTTTATTTTTCTTGGCCTTATACATGGGAGTCTATGGACTGCCTTATACCGGTACATGGGAGTCTATGGACTGCCTTATACATGGGAGTCTATGGACTTCCTTATACATGGGAGTCTATGGACTGCCTTATACATGGGAGTCTATAGACCGCCTTATACATGGGAGTCTATGGACTGCCTTATACATGGGAGTCTATGGACTGCCTTATACATGGGAGTCTATGGACTTCCTTATACATGGGAGTGTATGGACTGCCTTATACATGGGAGTCTATGGACCGCCTTATACATGGGAGTCTATGGACGGCCTTATACATGGGAGTCTATGGACTGACTGCCTTATACATTGGAGTCTATGGAGGTGAAAACTAAAACGTGCATCTGTATGAGGTAGGGTACTATCCTTGTACCAAGTTTGAACGAAATCGCTCCAGGCGTCTCTGAGATATCTGCGTGAACGGACGGACGCACGGACGGACGGACGGACGGACATGACCAAACCTATAAGTCCCCCCGGACGGTGTCCGTGGGGACTAACAAAAATACAGAAATTTATCAAAATTCAGTTACTGACCCTTGAAAGTTTAAATCTACATTAGAGATGACCTGAGGTTCCCAAGCTTGTTTCCAGACAGCTACCTGTACACTCATCTTCTTCGTTATCTGTACCACCAGCTCCTATAACAACTCCTCGATTTTCGGTTAAATCCAACTTTTTGCATCCTGAAAAAAATGCAACAATAGGTAATATGGCGAGATGAAACTTTAAATGAAAGAAAAGGGGCTGATTAGGTCAAGGAAAAGGGGAGACTTTCATATACAGTGCCTCTCTTCAATACTGTTACAAAATATTTGCTGCTTCTTGTCATCAACTGATTAAAATAAAAAAGCCAAACTCTCATATGCTGAAACAATACATTGTATACTCTACGATGTTTAACTGATTTTTTACATGCGATTGTGTTTACTAAAAGACATGTGTCAGCTGTGATTACGCAGCATGCAGCAGTACTATGCAAGGCGTATCGATCGCGCTAAGGTCAAGGGTTATCGCTACAGTTGTGTTTTGATGACCCTTGACCCTAGTAAGATCGATCGATAGGCTATGGCCAAAAGTACCACTGCTTAGTCACAGCTAGTTGTTGGTATAGCAGCCATGAAAGAAAATAAGGTTTCTTCACGTAGTTAAGCTATTTCAAGGTACAATACAATTAATTTCAAAGGACGATAATATATATAGATGCTTCAAAAATCTAATACCTTTTACTATTTTGGAGAGGAAACTTACCCTTTCTGGTCTTGCTTCCGCACGATCACGACTTCAGGGTGCGCTTACAAGAAAAATGTCGCAACTTCCGTTTTGATGCATCATGGGATAAGAAAAGACACCAAACTTGAACACCAAGTGTTTAGAAGTAGAACGCCTCTTGCACGCTGATGTTAAAATTAAAACGTTCATGATGGTTTTCTGATTTTCTTTTCTAATTTTTAAACTTCAACCCGTAATAAACGTGTAAAATTATTTTGTATACTTCCTTTTTTAGAAAAAACATGCTTTCAGCAATTGTAGGCCGGAAATATTTTTCACTTAGTGTGAAATTCGTTACACCAAAATTCGTGTACGTTTACCGGACAGTGAAGCAATAGTAAATTTAATATAGCCATTGTAAAGTAAAAAACACAAAAGACTGTTAATTGTTTCACAGTATTGTAAACTTTCTGTGATGCTGAGTTTTTGAACACGTGAAGGAGATCGTTGTTAACACATAGCGTTCAGGTTTAGAACATCATTGTTAATATTATGAACACTGGTGTTAACAATATGAACACTAGCCGTTCA
Source organism: Ptychodera flava (assembly GCF_041260155.1). NCBI lineage: Eukaryota > Metazoa > Hemichordata > Enteropneusta > Ptychoderidae > Ptychodera > Ptychodera flava. Next base: position 8,280,278 of record NC_091933.1, on the reverse strand, counting down.
AATTTGAACACCGACATGTACATTTTGAACGCGTAAAGACGCGTCTAGCGTCCGATAGGCTGAATATCAAGCTGAATGCGCACAGAAAAACAGGCACAACATTCAAGAACCACGTGTGTTCATCTCAAATATTTGAGTTAATAAGCAACATCAAGTTTGTGTACAGTATATACAAACCTTCATGAATTGTGTTGGTTATTTTTTGCTTCTCCAGTATGTTTCTTTTGCAGTTCTTCTTGCACACGTCCACCTTTGATTGGGAATTTCTTTTCTAAAAGCATTTGCGCATGCCTTTCAAAATTAATCTGTAGGTTCCTCAGGGTGTTTTCGGGGTTTCCTAAATTATGAATTTCTTTAAGAATGTCGTTGCAATCAACACAATTTGTAGGAGCGGCAGTTTTTACGTCTGTCCTTGGGAGTTTTTTTCTGGTACAATGAGAGTGTATGCCTTCGACATAGCGTCTTTTGAGTTGTTCAAAATAGCTGGTCGTAACGTTCAATCATGTTCCTTGAACCTTAATACTATACGTATAGTTTTGACTGCGTGTCGAACGAACTTTGACAGAATCAATCAATCAATCAATCAGTCAATCAATCAAACTTCGTATCAATACACCAACGGATCAATAAATCACGAATCAATGCTTTTCAGAAGCACCGACGCCATCAGTCTTGAAAGCAGAATGCGCCTACAGATATTATATCTCTAAAAAATAACAGGCTTTGCTTCTTTGCCGATTCGACAGACTCATCTTTAAGCCGAAAGTAAATTTAGTTGTCACCGTTCTCTTTTTGTGAAATATCAAACGATTCTACATTTTTCCTGTTGAGTTACCATTTTGATAGCAGCTAACTTTCATCACATATATGGGTAATTTTTATATATTATTCTTGATTTTGAAAATGGTATGAAGTTTCCTTGGGCTAAGTCTTTCAGTTTCTGGACTTGTACTAAGTTAATAGAACATGCACAATACGTCTGGTGGCGTATGTAGCTCTGATTCGAAATAGCTTTTGATGTTTTATTAATTTACTCATTTTCATGTTTCATTATAACTTTCAATGCCTACGGTGCAATAGCTTACGGATGGATGGCATGGATGAACTTCTTACAATCTGAACTCATTTCTCAATTATTTTTATTTTTCAGATACGACGTCGTCCGTTTTAGACATAACGCCGGTGTTCACTTCCTCTGACTACGTTGTGTATCAAAATATTTATTGTGCCGTTTGCAACGGAATCGACCCTTCAGAAGTGCAGTTTTTACCGTTGCAGTGGTTCTGCGACATACCACGACGCACAAAAACCGAGTTATTTTATGAACTACGTCACAACATGTCGTTGGGAATAGCAATGCTCCAAAAGCTTCAAGACTGTAAACGCACTGTCGGTGTACCAACTGACCTCCAGGAAAAGTTGCCAACTTGTGTGAATTACACAGCAGAATGTCCATCGGGATTTTCCGATCTAGAGTTGGTACATCGGTGTCATAATTACACGGCGCATATTCATGTTGGTCACGTGACACGTGTTGATATTGCTCCGCGTTTTTACAAGAATATACATTGCGCGTTTTGTAACGAGCCCAATTTCCACCTTTCTGATGTTCATTGCGGCGTACCTCTAGATTACAAGGGTTTCAAGCGACTTCGCGCATTTAACGTTCTCTTCGACTTCACCGCTCAAGGATTTCAACGTGTCTTTGTACATGGAAAATATTACACAGAACAATGGAACTGTGACCACGATGAAATGTTTGACATGTTTTTAGAAAAGTGTGTAAAGAAAGTCCGTTATCCGCAAAGTGAATTTGAAAAACGGGCGTCTATTGTCAACACAAGATCAATGTCCCATGATATTATATCCTGGCATATTTTATTGACTTTTCACATGTCATTTCCCTGGCAAACCGTCTGTCCTGCCTTGACTGAGATTGAAAGGAACGTTACGTCATTCATACGCAGAGCATTACCACTAAACAATGTGATCAGTATTTCTGAATCAGAATTACATTCTTTTAATGCACATGATGCAACGATTACACTTAAAGTCGACGTGGAATCCACCTCCATCGTCTTTACGAAAGAAATTTTGCCATTAGCGTGTATGAGAACATGGGCTGACTCAGAATCAGAAGTGTCAATGGTTGGTGCTGAGATTCAATCTGTAACCTTTGAACTGCCGAATGGTAGTTGTAGTAACATGACGGATAGAGTCACACTCAAAGGTAACACTTTTGAATACAATAACGAAACCTTGAACGAGGATGACGTGGCTAATATTACCCTGAACCCATTGTACATTTTGCACAATTTATGTCAAAATCATGCTATTATGATCGAGAAAGTTCCAACTTGCCAAAGATTGATATTGAAATAGTGATGTGTGTTTCTAAAAGCGATGAAGATGAGGATGCACCTTTGACATGTAAAAATGGGGCAATTTTGAAACTTGCCGCAGGGGACTTTGAGATAACAGAAGGTGTTCTTGTTGTTGATTCATCTATTTATCCCGAGGATAAGTTTGTCCTATCCGATGACGAGTCCTACGCTTATATATGTCATATCAATCAAAAGGTAGCATCTTTTTGGAACACAAGATCAAAGACAAGGCTAAAACAGCTTTTAACTCTTATTGGCTGTATTTTATCCATCATCTGTTTGGTCGTCTCAATCATCACGATATGTGCATTTAAACAAATGAGAACTCGCCCAGGTAAGATAATATTGAATTTGGCAATAGCTCTTGTCACCGCCCAATTGCTATTCATTTCAGTGATGGACGTAGTTCAATTTCCATGGTTGTGTAAGATAGCTGCTATTTTCTCTCACTATTTTTGGCTTTGTACGTTCTGTTGGATGAGTGTCATGGCTACTGACATCATTTACATGCGTACTCAGTTGACGGGATATATCTCTGGAGACGGGAAAGTGTTTGTCTATTACTGTCTCTATGCCTGGCTTTTACCGTTTGTGTTCGTTGCAATCTGTGTCATAATGGATAATTTTGCACCAAATAATTTTCAGATCGGTTATAGTGAAGGTCCTATATGTTGGATTGGTCGACTTACTTCCTTAGTTGTTACTTTTCTGGTCCCCGTTGGTGTGATTCTGCTCTACAACACTATCTGCTTTCTGTACACCATTTGGTCGATATTCACGTCCGAGAGAAAAATGAAACACCACCGTCAGAAATCATACACAACTAAGCACGTGATCTTCTCTATAAAGATGTCAACTGTCATGGGACTGACTTGGATTATTGGGTTTCTCGATGGATTCCTGCATGGTGATGTCTTAGATTATATCTTTATAGTTGCGAATACCTTACAAGGAGTTTTCATTTTCTTAGCGTTCTTGGTGCGCTTGCGCACGGCTGGTCTATACTATAATGCCTGCTGCAGGAAAGTAAAAGAGAATCAGACAGTGAGTGACGTGCACCATTCTATCGATAAATAGGCTATTTTTCTTACCGTTCATTTTCTAGTGACGAGCTGTCGCTTGGGATGTGAAATGATCAGACGATGAGCTAATCAAAAAAGTGTCGGCATCCACAACTTTGCATTTGGATCCAGGCAGCATTACCCAAATGGATAAAAACGCTTACATGCACATGTATGGAATTCTGCCAATGACATTTTGTCTTTGTAGTATGTTCAGACTTCGAAGGGGCTAATTCACCCATCGAACTAAAAGTATATTTCCCGTTGTAAGTACTGTCGTTTTTGGTACCTTGCACTGGAAATCACTGCGAGTATATTCGTGGCATTAAGTAGTCTCAAATCTTAATTTGTTAGGATTGGTGGTTAACGATAGCTGTTCAAGTATTCAGAATATCTATAAGTTATCTGACAAAATAAACTTAGACATAATGAGTCCTAATGGTGAGGTTTTGAGCCACTTTTTGTAAGTGTACTGTACCATGGAAGGAAATTCACAGTGCATGTTTAGTTTGAGGTTACAGAGCAGAATCAAAGACAGCTCTTTGCTTGATGCTCAGTATTTTGATTGCACGATCTTAACGTTAGGGCCAAGGGAAAACACTATCCGAGACGGGGGAGCGACCCTGTTTTCGTCGAGGTCGCGAAACTCAAGCAGTGAACAAGTTATCCATAGTCTTTGCATGTACCACACTACACAGATTACAGTACTACATCGTGAGCACCAGGAAACGGTTACTGTACCCCATTGATGGGCTAGAATCACCTTGATCATGACAAACATGTGGGAATAACTGGCCCTAGAGGTTATCAGTTGCGCGAGTTCAGCGCTTAACCTCATCCGGTCCTACCAGTCTTTACCAATCAAAAGATTGCACCACCAGTAATGACTATGGAAGAATGCACGTTAGTTTTGCTGCCAATCTTATGGAAATTAAATAGCAATACTAAACCAAAACAAGCTCTGTATCAGGACGAATGGTAAATGATAATGTCACTTTAGAATTGTGCGTTTCGAATATCCACACTAATAGTCTTGACTTTGTGCACTTGGTGTTGTTGGAAGTGATGCTTTGCAAATGTTGACAATGGTATTCCTTACAATGATGCTTTCGGAATAGGGAAAATCCATTTTGCTCAGCGGTCACAAACGAAATAATTTGTTTGCATTCAGTAAAGTGGTAATTTTTGACACTTTTGCATGTTTACTCTGAGGTTAAAAGTAGATTCTATACCGTTGTCATTTCGCTTACTGAATGACTTTATTCAAGTATTTAATGCTTTCTCGATATCACCAAAAGGTCAAACAAGACCGACTATGTCCCGTTTTAGGTTAGCGGAATATAATTACAGGCACGTTATCGTGAATGTAGATTTCGAACGTACGGTAGTTAGTGAAGGTACTAGATTAATCACAAATGCATATTTGCCAGTGTTAACCACTTTGAAACGATGTGCTTACTCAGATCACTGTACCCGGCTTTAACTGTTGTTTGTTGTCAAGTTATGTCTGTAGATTCAATAGTATGTGATCAAATGTCTTTAATTCCCGATTTGCTGAAAGACTTTCTGTTGTACGTTTAAATGATGTAGTTGTAACATCATGCTTTGTCTGTAAATATGCATATCTGTCTGTCTACCATATTTATGATTTGAAAAGTTAAGTTTTGTTATCAATCAAGTAGCATCGTGTTTTGATGGTATTCTCTGTCTCCAATTTTCCTACATCCTTGAATACCAGCATTGCTGGCCCGGCACGCCACCTAGGGCTATGAACCCCAGGCCGGCCGCGTCAAATCCAACGAGCCTTCAAATATGCCCAGTGAAGAATTGAGAAACGATGGCGTTTCCGTGTTTCTTTGTGAAATAGCCCTCAACCCTGACACTAATAACCACACTAATGATTCAGGTAGATAGTTGAACTTAAAGAGATGACTAACGCATGGTTTCGAAGTCATGATTGGTTCAGGTTGGGTTTAGAGAAATATTGTAGAGGCTTTTATCATAATTATCATGCCTGTGTCATTCTAGAACCCTGTCAAGACTCTTATTTCTGACGATCTAAGCAGAGGGATGATCAAGATTATTTGAGTCATTGGTTGTTTTTTCTTTGCCTATTCGTCCATGGCTTTAGAGTGTTAATTTAATATTCTGTCAAATAGTGTCTCCTTACGTATGACTACTCACAGATTGACTAGTAAGCTGAAAGACCAAGTCGTGTAGTGTATCTGCAAACTCCAACCCAACGCAAGGCAGTGGTTGAAACTAGGTGGAGACCCGCATACACGTCTGAATCTGTCAGTCTAAGTGACTAGATGTCTGACGATATTGCAAGAATCCTATTAACGTAGGCAAGCATGGCCGTGAGAAAAAGCCTGTGAATTAAATCCTGTTATGAAGTCTTTAATGAAGAAAATATATTTTTGAGTGTTAAAATATTGACAAGACAATAAAGTTTTGATTAGGACAAGCTTCCGATATTTTGGTGTCACTGATAGCTTGAACATTCATTCTCCTAACGTCTTTTGTATTTTGCGTGCAGTGCAGTGGCAATATTCCAGTTATTACGAATATAGGAACACATATTTTTATGACATTAGTGTTTAGTGCTAAAAGTACAACGACAGTAAATGAGCATCTGGCACGAATGAAATCTTATTGGTCGCATAATAACATGTGGTCTGTTTCTCTCTCTGCATGCTACTCCGCTGTTAACTCCGATATTCTCAGTCTAGCTCTCTGAAGTTATTTTGAAGCAAATGAACTTCATCATACTTCGGAATCTCTCTCCCTTACTGGATATAGCTGCGTATGATATCCTTTTGTTGAAGCATTGGATCAGAGGCTGAGGCAGCAGCAGCACCACCACCACTAAGCATCTGGGCAGGACCCCATCCTTCAGCTCCAACACTCTCAATGTGTACTGATCTCGGCTGTCATGAATCATCTCGGCTCTAATGAATTATACGCATCATTGTCTCTGCTCCTAGAAAACACAGGAGGGGTTAAATTTTATTCCTTTCCTGTCTCCTTTATCCTTCACATTGTGTTTCCTTTTGGAGTCAAGCCTCCCAGTGATGGCCGGTTTCACAGCTTTCCTTAAGGTGTTTAATATTGTACTCTTCCTCTGTTGGTAGTTTCTGTAGCTGAACCATGGTGTCCCTAACACATGCTGTCACAGTTTTGTTGATTTTTCTCAGTTTTGAGATACTTTCTGATGGAGTGCATCAACTTGTTAGAGGTGATGTTGGACTCAAACTTGTTATTGAAATACTGGGTATCGTGTTTGCATATGCAATATCTTGCATCTTACGTTGCCGCGTCAAGTCGGTTGAATTAACTCTGAACTTCATACTTTTAGATCAACAGGTATGCTTGTCAGTCTGGTACCAATGAGAATTTACCTTTAGGTATGTGGACTTGTTTAGAGCAAAGCACTTGAAAGAAGGCTATGGCAGACGTGGCTTTCGGTCTCTGCTGTCGCTGTTGCCGATACCGTTATTGTTTTATCAGTGTTCAGTGTGTTATTGCTGAACTATCCCCTGGTCGCTACGAGCCCTGAGCCAAAATTACCAGTGTTCCCAGTTGTTGTGTTCAGAATCACCTGAACACAGCTGAATTTACGAGTCATTTCACCAGTCTAGAGACTAGGCCTAACTGCGGTAATGTAAGTCTCAGAAATCCTTTCCAAGTAAAGGGAAGACAGTTATCACTCAACGCTTTAGTCTGTATGCGATCAAGTCGACATACGCGCTTTGTGCACTATAAGGGACTGCTAAGGGAACAAAAATTATCAACGGTAGGGGTGGAAGAGAAAAGGAGGCATGAAAAAACCCCAAAGTGTTCAAGGGGGCGGGCTTGAAATTCCCGAGTGCCATAAGGGGAGGGGCTCCAACATTTCACTCAATGTAAATGATACCGAGAAATCACTCAGAACACGACAGACAACAATCTTTCATAAACCCGTTTTCTGAGGTTATCCAATGAAACAGCTGTGTTTCAATGACTAGTGATCACTTACAGTTTGTGCTTGTGATCACTGTAATGATGACTGTCAAAGTGTGGAAATGAAAAATTCTGCAAATCATATTTCTTGATCACAATGGCCCTCTAAATCACTGTACTCTGGTTGAGTACATTCATATCAGTTATCAAAGATGTATAATTGCACAGATATTATCAGTTTTGTATTGAAAAAAAATGTTTAGAGTTTTCACCATAGACAACCATGTGAAGTGAAATGACACTTTTGGGTGAAATTCTGAATCAAGTACTTGGTCACATAAATACTTTTCATCACGATATCCTAGTAAAGTACATTTATATCAATTGTCTAACATAAATAAAAGCACAGATATTGCCGGTTTTGTAATGGGAAAATTGTTCTTAGTTTGCGCCATAGACAACAATGTATATAGTGAAATATCACTTTTGGTTGAAATTCTGAATCAAGTACTTGGTCACATAAACACTACTGATCATTATATCCTATACATTTATATCGATTGTCAAACATATATAAAAGCACAGGGACAACATTGTTCAAAGTTTGCACCGAAGACTAACACACAGTGCAATGACACTTTTAGGCGAAACTCAGTTATCAAATTTCTTGTATACAAATGCACATTGCATTATCGTACCCTTGTAGTTAGAGTTATGTTTAAAATAGGATGTATTTAGTTGCTAATTTGACATGTTTATATAGCTTTGTAAGCTCTGTTCTGTGTCTGTGTAGTAAATACATATATATATATATAATAGCAATCGTTTCCCGCCTAAAGTCTCAGTCGATCACAGCCACCCGATGAGTGTAGGCGGCTCTGCAGCCTATACGAAACGAATTTGTAGTGGAAATGTAATATCTTAGATTATCCTGATCAACTCAGTTGTGTATGTATGTATGTATATATATATATATATATATATATATATATACACACACACACAGAAGTATACAGATGTCCTCTTGGAAAATTACAGTGCTCGATGCTAAAAATAATAACACAAATTACTTCAAGAGCAAAGTAAAAATAATCGTTACGGCCCTGATACGAGTTTTGCGGACCGAGATTGTACGGCGAAAGGGCCCGAGCGTGCTAGGGCCCGTAAGCCCTACGACCGAGAAGGTGTATATTTGGGGTAAAAAACTAAATTTTTGTATTAATAATGAACGTTACTTTAAGTCAAACACTTGGCACTATTTTCTGAAATGTAATATTTTACTTGAAACAAGAGTCTATGTCCATGTATGGCTCTTTTTCAAAATTTAACAACTTTATTGCCAAACAAATTAAAATGGAAATTTTGTTATATAGCATTGAAAGAACATAATTTTAAAATTTCAGAAAATTTGACTCGGTCAGAGTGCAGTTAAATTCTTTGGAAATCTTCAAATTGGAAGAAAAGAGAAGCTAGGAAATCGGGTGGTTTGCATATATTTGCATAAATTATCACTCAACTTATGACTGGTTGACAAGCTAAAAGGTGAACCCACCCAATATTTTAATCTTGGGTTAAGAAAATGTAATGCTCATGACGTCACCGCCCTCCTACGTCCAGCGAAACGCAGACTATTGTTACCGCGTATGTGATACGCAACTTCAAATAAAAGACTTCATGCGATACTTGTCTGTTGGTGGGGGCAATGAGGTTATACGTGCACTGAATGGCGGGAGCGAGTCGAACGCCGTCCCGAAGCAATGTTGTTTTAAATAAGCTTATTGATAATGACGTGAAAGGTGTATACCTATTCCTTGTAGCAAAAAGATTCTGTAAGTCTCGTAACACAAACATGCACAATAAGCTTATTGTTGGCGATATATTGTTAAGATCAATAAAGTACATGATAAAACCTTTATGGCCTCGATGGGTGTTTCGCATTTTGGAGCCCCGCCCGACGCTGAGCCTCTTCTGTCAGGCCATGTATATGGTGAGAGAGAGAGAGAGAGAGAGAGAGAGAGAGAGCTTAAAAAGCAAGGACCATGTCTTTGACATTCGTGGTCAATTATTGACAAAGCATCGATCTACTGTAACATAAGCAAGCGATGCAATCGTTTTATATCATAATCACTGCACATTTTCAATGCTGACAAATCTACGCTCTGAGTTTATTTCAAAATGTCGATATCAAGATAAAAAATACTTGTCAAATTTTAACACCACCTACATATAGAATGGTACGTCTTAAGCATATAAATGAGAGCGTAGGTCTAAGAATCCTTTCCCTTCTATCTGGAGATTGCAGAATGCATGAAACTTAGGAGTAGGAAACGGATACTATTACTTTGTACTTGAGGTAATTTGTGTTTTATATAATATATATATGTATATATATATATATATATATATATATATATATATATATATATATATATATATATATATATATATATATATATATTAAAATTATGCGGCCGAAGGGTACGCCAGAAACTGCAACTGAATTATGTAATTCGTGACTGGCATGATATATTTTATGCAATTATGAGTTCGTTTTTTATATTTTAGGCCTATATATACTACGGCTCGGGCATCATCAGTATTTCGATCATGACCACCATCCCTTGCGTAGGCAATAAATCGTGATGTTGCCCTCGCTCTCATGTGTATTATTTTTATTACACCGAACAAGCAAACATGCAAAGAAACAAAAACACAAAGACTTCTTCGAGTACAGTTCGCCTTCTGAGTCCGGACCTCAGCGTAAAATGTTGTCAGTGCCGAGTCTAGGGTTGCCGCTAAAGTTTGCCGATCTCCTCGGTGGCGTATCCAAATTTGTTGCTTGCATAGTCGCTGAACACAGAAATTGCATTCCTTGTTGCCATTTTCGTTCGTTTGCTGTTTACTTGCATCAAAATATCGTCTAACTGTGCCAGTGACAGCTCTGCATGACGTTTCGCAGCCATAAGTTGCCAACTGCACACAATTTGTTTTTGCGCAGAAAGGATGCGCAGTAAGTAAAATGACGTCATCCCTGTAATATCAAATGCAGAGGGCATCATCAAGTTCGCACAGGGCATGGCATCATCGCATTCGCAGAGGGCATCATCACGTTCTTTTACATGTCACGTGAGTCGTATTTAACCAATGGCAGTGCACGCTGAATGAGTAAGGTGTAATATATATATATATATATATATATATATATATATATATATATATATATATATATATATATATATATATATATATATATGTATGTATATACATCTGTCTGTTTGCACGTGTATGGGTGGAAGTGGATGTGGGTGGGTGTGGGTGCAGGTGTGTATGTATATTTCTTTTTCTGGCTCTCTGAGATGGTCCATTAACTTGTGTTATACCACTCTCCGCCTCGTGCCCATTGTTCTAACCATGCTCTCTATTTCCATAACCGAATATTTTATTATATACCACCTGGCTTTCTTTTGTTTAAAAAGTGTCCGATTTACAAGTTCTTTTGTTTAAAAGTGTCCGATTTACTAGTAAATCGGACAGTTCTTTTGTTAAAAACTGTCCGATTTACAAGTAAATCGGACACTTTTAAACAAAAGAACATGTAAAATGGACACTTTTACTTTTTAAACAAAGAAAGTCACGTGGCGACGAGTAAAAAAAAACAAATGCGAGAAATTATACCAGAAGAAATTTATTTCACCATTAAGTACAGAGTAAAGACACTTTAAAAGAATCACCGGACTGAATTAATTTTGCATGACTGTACATCTCGAAATCAATTACAGGTTACCGTGAAATAACGGTATTGATTGCAAATATCACTTCTGTGTTAGGGTTATTGTTATCACGATCATTCGAAGCTGAAATTTAAGACTTCAAAGTCAGTTATCAACACTGAATGTAGAGGTTTCAGTCGCCTTTGGTAAAGTTAAATCTAGCTACAGGCAAACACACACGCAGTACCACAGTCATTGTGGATCTACACGTATTTTTTTTGTACTTGCAGTTTCTGTTGCGCCTTTCTCTGACGTGGCTGTGTAGCTTGGTCTTCCGATTGTGGCCGTTAGCACTGGCGTGACAGGGGGACTCTTCTTTTCCATCTTTGGCTTTGGTAGGTGCAGTGCACCGGATACGGCTTTCATTTGTACTTCATCCGCCATATCGATATACGTAAAGCGACTCGGCAATTGCGTGTATGCTGCTCAAAGTTTTCGACCCAAATGAGCAAAGCGTGACTCTAACGTCGATCTGCAAACACCTTTTCACTTCATTCAACCAACCAATCAATCAAACACAATTCATACAATTCAAATCGAACAAGGTGCTCAACCACGTCATCGCACTACAATAGCAACACATGTCAACTTCGTTTTATCCAATCATGGGTTATTTTTTTATACTTTCGTTCAACAAGGTGTAAAAACGCGTCAATGTTTTCTTGCCGAAGTTTCAACTTGCACTGCACTAAAATTACAAATAACAACTTTCGGCGTGCAAACAAGGCTCTAAACTCGACAAATTCGTGGTATAACACGGTAAGCGAACTCGTAGCCGGCGGTTTACGGAATTTCACGGTACAGTTTGCCATAAAACTCCTCGGCCCTGCGGGCCTCGGAGTTTTACTGGCAAACTGTACCGTTAAATCCCGTAAACCGCCTCCTACTCGTCCGCTTACCTATAGTAAAAGAACTGGAACACAGAAAGTTGACTTTTATCATCTGTCAACGTCCCAGTCATTATGATACAACATCTGTCCGATCTTTGAATGATACTTTTCACGCTTTTACACCTCGTGATGCTGCGAACAAATGCTATAATGCAAACCCTCTCCGATCCAATAAATCAATACCGAGAGCGAACAACACAAACTTAAAATCATTACAACCTGAAATCTCCCTGTAGGATGTAGCGTACTTAAGGCCTAAGGATATCACTATCGTTGCCATAGTCTGTCGGTAATACTGAATTGAGTTGCCTTTCAGTTGAATGTCTGTAACGGCAAATTAGCACAATTTGAAGGGGTCGTGTTACTGTCTATGACAATAAAGAGGTACCAAGGAATATCAAACGAAATATATGACTTAAATCGGAGTCTTACTTCAGGCCGTTTTGTTATGCAAATTTGTCATCCAAAACATATAATGGTTGTTGTGAAACGCATTGATGTCATCATATCGCTATATTATCGAATTCGAAACTCTTTTTACAGAAATAAGACTCGGTATAATATTTTTCCGAGTCTTTTCAAGATGATCCAATAAATCCTCCTTACATGACAGTCACGACATGGGCTTATAATTGAATTATCAGAGCAGTTCTGTAATGCTTTGGCCTTTGGGAAATATCGCAACGCCATTATTGACGTACACTTACAACCATTGGGTGTACTTTTCAAATTATTGTCACTGTGATGCTAAGCATCAGATTACGACGTCCATTGAGACTGCATTATTATTAAAGCCTAGCATACAAGATTTGGCACATTATCCCCATGTAACGAAAAGGGTCCATCTAAAACAAGTCCCTGTGCATTGATAAATATATCTCTGCAATGCAAACCGAAACGATAAATCTTGTTTGTTCATGCTTTAAGTATAAGAAACAGTAAAACAATAAATTCAATGAAAATGGCGTTTTTTGGAAAGTTAGACGTAAACGCAAATAGAGTCAATATGACTACAATGCGTTCAGCTTAATACTGACAAAATCTTCCAAATAAATTTGAAATTACATTATAATTGTCCTTTCAAATAAGTAGACCGCCGTACCGGTACCGATGTATGTAGCTGTCAATATTGGTTATATTAGTGTAATACACTCTATGTTGGAGGCAAATTTTTCACGTTTTGCTTTTTTTTTCTTGAAGGAAAGTTTTACTTCTCTTTTTCACAATTCATTATAAATAATAACAACAGCGGTCATAAACTAGATCTACAGATTACCTTAAATATATCGATAAGTAACCACCTTTCAATTGGTATAATCCATGGGGAAAAACAAAGTTTCAATCGTTAGAAAAATGAAAATTGTGCTGCAAGTGTCAAATGAATCTACTAAGTATAGATTGGCAAACTTTTATAAGGACTTCTGGTTACGCGAGTGTGGTCCGCAAACACATGCCATCGTTGTATTGCACATGCCAAATTTTCTGCCTAACACCATTCCATCAAACAGCCACTCTCCGTTAAATTATGGGAATGGTGTAGGGTAAACTTTTTTGTCACGTGTGCTCCTATCCCAAGCGAAGCCAAAGAGACTTGCATCATTGCCGTCTATGATAGAATTTACAAACTGTTTTACGTTGTGTTTGACTACTGTAAAGCTTATTCCTTATTGTTGTTCGTACCGGTCTTTGTGTTATATTCGTGTCTGATTTTCCACGTTATGTATCCAACTCCATTATTGTTTGTCACTGATTATATTGTAACCAATGTAGAAACAGTCCTCATTTAAGTCGGAAATTTAAAGAGGTCACGCCAACAGATAATCCGTCTATTTGAAAAAGTAATTTTAACATGTTTGCGCAAATATGAACATGTGGTCGCCCTCCCCTCCCCTGGTAGGCAAGGTGGCTTACTCAGTTATGCGGGTGCGAATCGTTCCGTCTACGTACATGTATATCCATGCTGCGAGGAGCTTTCTCTAGGCCAGTAGGATCACAATAGATAGAGGCAGGGACTTTACATTTCTTTCATGGGTTAAAAAAAGACAATTATCTATCAGTTGTGGCTCCTCTTGAAGATGACACTAAGCTGAAAAAACTTGCAAATCTTGGGAAGAGGAAACTTAGCTTATTTACGGGGACGATGAAAGGTAGCCTTTTCACAATGAAAATGCATTCTCTACTTTTAATTTAACAATATTGTATCGCATATATTCATAGACGAAGATGCATGCATGGTTCAGTACAAGCACAGATAAGAAATATCGTTCAATATGTAATGGAAATTGGAAGCAAACTGATAGGCTGCTCTCATGCACAAAAACACTGTTAATTCCAAGTAAACCCACTTCCTTCATCGCCTCCGTGATAGTATACCGGCGATAAAGCGAGCTCTCCATCTGGCATTAAAGGTATATACCGAAACAAATGGCTTGTAGATAAAATGGAAATTCGATCTTTGAATGATTTCAGGTAACTTAACATGCACCATTCTTAAAAGGTGACTTTTGCCACAGTAACATTATATCAACCTTTATCTCATGCCGACAATACAATTGGCAAATGAGTTGTGATTTTCCTTAAACATTACAGTGAAAGTAAGTAATGACGGAAAAGGGCGATATTCTAGGTATTAAAGGTTTTTATGCCTCTCCAGCAGTATAGACTACAAAACGTGTCTCCAATTGTAAGAACAGGACATATTATTACCGTTACCACATGCATAAGCAAAGTTTTTCATCTCTTGACAAAAAAAAAACCGGTTTTATCCTCTGGTCGTTCTACGACGTCAATTCAACCCATGTCCTTGTCATCAATTTTGGTGCCATTGAACCTTTTGTGAGTGGACGGACTGTGGCCTATGTTATCTTTGAAATCGTGTATAACTTAGCGCACATTCCCTCTGCTTCGCGGAAGGTACGTGTAGACCAAGAGGTCGTCTGGCATTTACTCCATACACTAGCGCCACTGCCTTGTTCGCCTCCGTGATAGTATAACTTGCCCACTATACGTATTGATATTATTCCAAAAGTAGTTCAAAAATTGAAACGCGGAATCGTCAAGGAAAACTTCTTTTTTGCACAAACTAACTAATTCTTCGCTTGTGCATATGATGAGTATCTTAATCCTTAAATTTTCTTTGTTCGGCGAAAAAAAACACATAGTGACTGCGTTACCTCTCGTGATGATTCGGTCATTACGTCACTCGCATTTTCCTTCGCTGAACGAAGAAAAATACCACGGAATAACTCTAATTGTTTTCATAATGCAGCCTTATTGATTTGTGATAACACGTCTTCCAAAAACTTTGTCAATAACGAGATATGATTTTTAGGTAACTTCTTGAACACGCTTCAAAGCAAAAACAAATACCCATCTGTGAAAATAGTGATTTAACAAGTTACGGAAAACACAATGCAACACCATCTTAAAGCTGTAAAACTAGCAGTTGTATCCTTCTAAACACAGAACATAACATATGCTAAAAGCCATATCGAAAAAAGACTGACATGACAATTAACGAAAGTTTCGATAAATGAAGGGGAAACGCAGTTCCATAAACTGTTGATTACATAAGGTTGTCATAATTATCGACAAGCGATATAACGCAAAGTTAGAAACCGACGACACAGAACAAACAACAGGGAAACAACAAAAGTCACACAAGGGAAATGTGTTGTGTAAACTACCGTTCGAAAGTAGCGTCAGTCCCGCGGTCCGAGATCGACTGTTTTCCTGCTGGACCTAGAGTTTTGCCATGCAGATGGTCCTTGTGATCTACCTACAATATATCAACTGGATTATTACGTTTGCCCTCTATTCTAACAAGGAGTTTGTTTCATGATAAATATTTGGTTCCCCCCGCCCTGCCCGCCCTGCACAATTTTACGGCTTATTTTCTTCTAATTAGCATGGAAAAACATCGATCGTAAGAAACATTCTATATGATCGGATCAGAGATCCTGAACTAGTAATACCAGTGCGACTTGTTTTAACATCATCTGCAATTGGCTCATTTCACTTGCCCTTCATCATTTTATCCCAACTTAAATCATTCTGGATGGAAAATGTAAGCTTATGTCAATCGGTCGGATGTGTTTCACAACGACCAGTACTATCAGCCAGAATATGACTGAAAGAGAAATCAAGATTGTTACAATCTTCCTGGCATTTGAAATTTTAAGTTGCTAACCTATAATCGGCAGGTATTGTAAATCGTAAAAATTTCAGACATATCCGAAAATGAAATTTGTCAGCTTTAATAATTTCGCGACGATTTATTTTCACGTTTTCCCTTTTTTAGCTCCCATTTGCCATACATATATGGCAATTGGGAGGTTATATGGTTGAAAAAGTCTGTATGTAAGATGTCTGTCTGTCTGTCTGTCTGTCTGTCTGTCTGTCTGTCTGTCTGTCTGTCTGTCTGTCTGTCTGTCTGTCTGT
This sequence comes from Ptychodera flava, assembly GCF_041260155.1. Taxonomy (NCBI): domain Eukaryota; kingdom Metazoa; phylum Hemichordata; class Enteropneusta; family Ptychoderidae; genus Ptychodera; species Ptychodera flava. The sequence continues at coordinate 8,263,791 of NC_091933.1, read as the reverse complement.
ATGTATGTATGTATGTATGTATGTATGTATGTATGTATGTATGTATGTATGTATGTATGTATGTATGTATGTATGTATGTATGTATGTATGTATGTATGTATGTATGTATGTATGTATGTATGGATGGATGGATGTATGGATGTCTGTCCGTCCAAAGCAAAAACTCAAAAACCGCTGCACGTATTAAGCTGATTTGTGGTGCAGAGGTGCCATATATGGTCTAAATGTGCCATTTTTAAAATGAACTTTTTAGTCTCATGGATATGCAAATGAGGTAGAAAAAAAGGCGAAAATGTTCAAAAATCAATAGCTCAAGAACTACTCATCTCATCGTTGTCATATTTGGTTTCTAGGTACCTTAGGCCCCACTCATTTAAACATATAGATTTGATATCAATATTTGATGCTTTCTATTTTTAATGAATTTTTTCTCTTTTTTTTGCCATTTTTGTAAAAAATCTCTTTCTCTTAAACCAATGGTCCGATCGTTTTAAAATTTGGTGTACAGGTGCCTTGTGATAACCCAAAATAGAATTCTTCAAAATTATGGCAATATTTGCTTATTTGTATTTTTGGGCAATTTTTGCCATTTTTGGTTTAAAAAATCTTCTTTGAAATTGTGTATGCCATTACTTTCTAATTGGCTGTGCAGGTTCCTAGGAGTGACCTGAAGATGACTTGGTGAACTCAAGGCGAAATTTGCAAATTTTTGGTACTTTTTGCCATGCTTTCAAATTTGGTACACAGGTGAAATGTAGTAGGTCATTCATTCAAAATCAAGCACTGCCTGTGTGAATGAGCAGATTATGATTGTGCTGTTCCAGGCTGAGGTGTTAATTATAGGAATGATGCAATGTTAGATGGTAATTGATGTTTTAACTGAATTTGACTTACATTGTATGTAACTCATGTACTGTAAAAACCCTATCAATTTGACCAGAAAAAAATAATTATTATGATTTTAAATAATCGAATTAAATTAGGAAATCAACAAAGCCAAAATAATTTTAGTGTAGAATTATTGATAGTTCAACCTTTTTGACAGTTCATAGTGAAATGCTTACCCTCTTGGATGATTAAAACATATAAGGGCAACTTTCCTGAATCCCGACTTTGACATATTCTGTACCATCATGTATTGTTCTCTGTATGTTATCAAAAAGACATTACTCAAATAGTTTGTCATGATAGGTTGGTCAAATAAATAGAGTTAGAGAAAGTTCCAATTTCTATTTGTGGTCAACTTGATAAGGATAAAATAAAATTATGTTTTGAGGAAAAAACCAGTGTGGTCAAATTAAAAGAGTGGTCAAAGTGATAGGGTTTTTATGGTAAAGCTGGGCTATAGGATTCCTTATGTGCCATTTATAGCACAGTGCAATGAAAGTGTTACATGATTCATTATAATGCTTTTGATGACCTTGAACTTCTTAAGTTGCAAACATTTGTCTCTTCGGTGTGCTTTCTCTGAGTACCTAGTCCCAACTCAATCAACAAGACTTAGTTTGTGAAAAAATAGCAATGGTGATTTGAGAGTTAAAATGTGCTTGGTTAATAGAATGAAAATACTGATAAAGATAACCATCTGAAGATTCTTTATAATCTGACAGACATGCTGTTTTACCTATGATGTGATCTTGATAAGCAAGGCATGTTTACTTTAATTAGAATGTATTTAATGTTCGTTTATATTATTATAAGCAGTAGTATCAAGTTGAACAAGCTGATATTTATAGGTTGGTCGGCTGTAGGAGGTTAAAAGCTGTAAAAATAAATGTATGCATGTATGCATGTCTGTCTGTCTGTCTGTCTGTCTGTCTGTATGTCTGTATGTATGTATGTATGTATGTATGTACGTATATGTATGTATGTATGTATGTATGTATGTATGTATGTATGTATGTATGTATGTATGTATGTATGTATGTATGTATGTATGTATGTATGTATGTATGTATGTACGTATGTATGTATGTATGTACGTATGTATGTATGTATGTATGTATGTATGTATGTATGTATGTATGTATGTATGTATGTATGTATGTATGTATGTATGTATGTATATGTACATGTATGTCCATCCACCACAAAATCTTGAAAACAGCTGCATGGGTCAAGCTGATTTTTGGTCTTGAGTCATGCTGTATATGATGTAGATATGCTGTTGTTAAAATGAACATGTCAGCATCGTGAAAATTCAAATTAGGGACACAAAATGTGAATATCGCCAAAACTCAGGAACTGCCCATCTGACCATTGTCATACTTGCAATTTTACTAAGTACCTTAGGCTGCACACTTTGGTCCCATAATCCCATATTTTGCCATGTTTCAGGCGTTCATTGTCATTGAATCGTGCATATGATGTCTGTGAATACACAGAGACTAAACTTGAGTCTAAAATAAACTGAAAAATGTTCTTTTTTTTTGTCGGAGAACACATGTTTCAAAATGTGTTCCCTGTATGACCATCTGACCCTTCTTTGCATATGTCACAAAAGTGCCCATCATGATTATTTAAATTTATCATACAGTCAAAGCAATGCTGTGGGAATTCAAAAACTCCCGCCCAGTGTATGCAAATGACTGCGTCATCATTAATCCCCCTATTGTGTGCCCATGGTCCTGTAAGTTCCTATTTATTGATGTTTTTCTCTATTTTTCCTTTTTTCTAAAACTTATAGTCATATTGCTTTAATATTTTGTTTAATGCTTCCTAAGGATGACCAATAGGATCCATGGAAATCATGGTGAAATTCACATATTTGTATTTTGGGGAATTTTTTGCAATTTTTAGTCAAAAACTCTTCTTTGAAACTGTCAATCCCAACACTTTCAAACTAGGTGCAAAAATCATTATGAGGTGGAGCATTTCATATTGCTGGGGTATAAGATTAATTTGCACTTGCAATGGAATTTCTGAGTAATCATCCTGTATGATGGAATGTCATGTGTTCAGTAGTACTTAGTATTTCTGTAAAATGAGAGCACAGTGTCACACTATTTTTTACTATACAGGTGAGTATAGTAGTAGATGATGTCTTTTCCTCGCACAAGAGGCACTATCAATTAAATATTATTTGCACCAATCTTAGAATTTGTATTCTCTGTATATCAAACAACGTGTAATCAAAATTGTGACTCAGACTGCTAGTGACTAGATAACATTCCTTTCAGCGATTGGATTCTTTTCCTCGTGGCTAACATTTCTGCAATTGTGAGCTGCGTAGCATATAGTACGCCACTTTTTTACCCCACCATACAACGACCATCTACGTTGGAAAAACCTTGACGAACGCTGGTTGTAATCCCTAATAGGAAAGGCGTCCCTTATCAGTTACAAATTTCAGATCACACTTGAGAAAATGCGTATTTTGAAAACAATTTATATAAATGCACCATTTATAGATAACCTGACCAGCAATCGAATAGTCGACCACGACTGCACCATCGCTTAAATAGCTGAGATATTGTGATGTACGAGTTCCTCAGAGTCTGAGCTATTACGCACGATGTTGCACACTGGTAAATTTCAATATTTAAGAATAATTTGTACAGGGAAAGGTTAAATAAAAAATGCTTTGAGGTTTTCCACCGATTGATTTTGAATGAACAGCTTAGATTGCTTTTAAAGAGTGATGTTGGTGTTCAATATTGCATGTCTTCTTGCAAAGTAGTCTTTGCCATTTCCATTTTTAGCCTGCCATTACGTAAGTCACCCCTCTCCAATAGTTATATGCACCATTTTGTTGTGGTAACAAGAAACTTTAGATATATGACCTTAATGCTCATGCGAAATAAGACAGGACTTAACTTCATCGTCGATGATGGCTTAGCCAATGTTTCTGTTATTTAGAAATGTCATACATGACAATGTAATTAGAGTCAGATCACATTGGCATGTATTACACAAATATTGTTCTTATGTTTCTTGTTCTGTTTTCACAGTGACAAATGTTGGCATTAACCAACAATTTATTTGTCTCTATCCGTTAATTAAAGAAATGTACATGTGCTTACTATAGTATTAATGAAAATACAGATCTAAAAGGATTGAAGTCACTTTTAATCCATTGGCATAAAATGGACCAACAGTTTTCACGAAGAACCTTGAGTTTTTCAGTATTCTTGGTTCATCTGACCAGTAAATATTTCTCCTTTATTCCGAACAATGCCAGTACAGTATGCCCGTCGACTACTACATTTCATGAATATCGTAATCCAGTTAACAAAAATATCCCTCGAAAACTACACATAATGTTTGCAGAGAATAAAAATTAAATTCAAACTGAGTAAGCAAAGACAACCCCTATCGGATCCAAATGTATAGATATCGATACAAACTTTCCATGCTAATTTCGTGTTATTCGATACTTTCCCTATCTGTCAATCATAAAAGGTGACGCACAATGATACATAGTGACATGTGGAAGATTACCAGGGTCCGACACGCACAGTGTCATGAATCTATTACTGTTTGTGTTAGCTTACCCGGTACATGAACATATAATCTGTGTGTGGAAGATACTGCCCGAAGGAACCTGCTTTTGAAAGAGGATGAAATGTTTAATTTTTGAAATATTGATGATGCCCGAGCCGAAGGCGAGGGTAGCATACGGTCATCACTCTCGGTCGTACGGCGTACGGGCCCGAGCTTCCGCCGTAGAAGCTCGGTCCGCAAAAACCATATCAGGGCCGAACAGTATAGATTATTTTTACACAAATGTGAGGGTATTTTTCCCTATCGCGATATACAGCAACGTGGCTCGAGGTATATGATAGCCTCTAAGTATTGACATAGTAATCATTTATGATACGGTGAAATAATATGGCTCTGTTGTTCAGTTCTAGACTATGCCCTCGTTCTATTCGAGGTTGATCAGAGAAATGCGGTAAAATGATGTACGCAAAGGTCAGCGAAACGATAGGATACATTTGCACTGAAAATATCCCCCAAAAAAGCTTCATTTGCATGGCTGGAACAATATTTCAAAATGTGTTAGTGAGTATAACTTAATGCTGATACTTCTCATTGTACAATCTCTCCTTGCAACTATACAGAAGGAGGCAGAAGATACCCGTGGATGTTGATACACAAGATATCCATAACGTACGGTCAAAATGCGAAATACCAGATCGGGCGCAGTTTTTCAAAATGAGCGCTACAGTGCGCTGCACTTTCCGTTCTTACATGCACATCGTGTGCGTTGATTTTCATCGCACTGTTAGTGGTCGATCGTGCGTTGTGCCACTGATCGTGCGTTGCGACTTCTAGCAAAACGCGTTACGGAGGCCTTAACGGATGCGCACACGAATTTTTTTCGGTGGAAACCGTACATGACATAGCACCTTGGCCCTGTGCCAAGGTTAGAAGATATTGGTCTTGACATATCTGAGTAATGGCTCCAGTCTGACAGAAATTAAAGCAAATGGCAGCCAGGCGGCTATATGGGATCATATTACATAAACCGATTGATTTGCATCTATACTTCCTTATCCTTTCCATATATTGTGTTAAATCGGTCCAGGAATTAGTGAGCAATGGCTCTTGCCAGACAAAAATCAAACAAGAACACTGCTAGATGGCCATAATAGACCATATCACAAATCAAACTGACGTTCAATCTGTCTGTCGTGAATATGGGCTGAACAAGAACCAAGATTTCGAAAAATCATGACCCCTAACAAATCTTAAGTGTTGCCTACACAACCGACAACTTGTAAGTTAGTTTCAGTTTCTGAAAGTGTCCATAAGGTACACACTTAGCAAATGACTTAAATCTATGTAGAGATATTGAGGCACTTGCTGACGAATGGCCTACTTACATTACAAATTCATTAAATATGCAAACGAGCAAATTATGATATTCAACACTCATCAAACTTTAAGTATAACGTAATCCAGGTACAACATTGTACCTCAGACTTTGGATCAAATTCAATAGGTTCACTTTTAATATATGGCCTAATTATAGACTGAGAGTCAACATGCCAATGAGAAAATAATGAACATATAATATTCACCAATATGTGGGCATATAGCATAAGAAATGCAGCTTAGGAAATCTCATATTATGCCATGCTAATCAAACTTACCTCATAGGTAGACCTAAGTATGATCAATGAATCACGGTCCGGAGGGACCGTTAATGAATGTAGCCTTATTACAGAAATTCATTAAATATGCAAAAGCGCGATGATCAGCAAGTCTTACTTATCAAACTTTCTGCTGACCAACACTGAGGGCTGATATTCAGTGCATTTGATTTTGGTGTATGGCCTATTGTATAAAATGAATTGACGTGCATTTATGTGCCACGTGTGTTGTCCTCGTATCAAGTTTGAGACAAATAAGTCCAATCATGTGGGAGAAACAGCTACGGGCGGAGGCATGCATGCATGCACGCACACAGACGCACGCACAGACGCACGCATGGACGTACAGAGCCCAATCGATAAGTCCCATTCCAGATTGCTTCCCGCGGGACTAATTAAGATAGTATGTGCCTCGAAAGTGAAAGACTTAAACTTTTGCTCAAACTTTCCTGAATTAAACTTTCAACCATTCTCTTACCAAATCAACAATAAATTTTGGGGATCACCGTGTAAAGTTTGGAACATTTAGCGATATTTGAAATCCAAAATGGCCCGCCATTCCTTTGTTAATATGATAGGGGAAAACAAAATTTTGGATTTCTGAGAAAAACTAAGTCGGTGAAAATTTTTCTTTCTCCCTGATCTTTAAAATGAGCCCCCACAAGTGGTAGCTCAGAAAAGTATTGTAGAAATTTGATAGCCGACCATCTGTCTACTTTAAGAAAAGGGGTCACTGTGCAAAATGTACCCAAAATTTACCGGCACTTGAAATTCAAAATGGCTTCCATCACTATATTAACTCTATGGCGAACAATACATGTTTGATTTTCACAAAAGAAGCTGGTGAAAAATGTGTTTACTCCATGACCTTCAAAATGAGCCCGAAAAAGTAACAACAATAAATTCTACCTACAAACTGATTCACTTGAATGTCACTTAGCCTTGCCAAGGCGTCATATAAATGGTGTTTTCAATCAACATCCATGTTTTGGCAACGACAAGTTACAAGCGAAAAGTTACCGACATGTAATCGAAGTTCTCGTGAAAACGACGCTTGTCTCTTTCATCATAGCGTGAGTTAATAAAGAACCTTCTGAGTTTTTGTCCAAGGCGCTACATCACATGACCGATCACGAGGTGAAATACACTTAGCTCAGGTACTGCAACGCTTTACTAGAGATATTGATCTACATCGCATCGATGATTGTGGACTTAAAAACCCGCAAAAACTTTATTGAAGGCCTGGGTAAAATATTAGGAAACTCATAACAGGGCAGTTTCTCAAATGATCGATGGTGAAAACATGCGTAGGATCGTAAACTGCTATGAGACGGAAAACATGGTGCTCATGTTCAAGTAAACCATGTCAGACAAATCTGAGTGATATTTAAGCATAGTTTTCGTTGTTCTATTATTCTATTGTATATACTCCTCTGTCGGTTTGTCCTTAAAAACAATGAAAGAAAGGCAGTGATGGGAAGGAATCTGTCTATACACTTGCAACTCACTTCAGTTTGTATGTTTGCTGGGAATGGCTGGGAAAAATATGATGGTGGAAAAATATCAGATACACTGTCTCATATTTTGAATAAAATGTCTTTTTTTCTATTTCCAGATGTTTTTCCAATTATTTTCACCATACAGGAGATAATATGTCCGACGTATAGCAAACTGCAATTATTATAATCCTGTTCAGGACCGGACCAGGTCCTCAGACAAGGGTCCTGTGTACTCGTATACGCTTTCGAGGCTGAATTAGCAATTTCTTTTGAACATTAGATCACCTCATAACGTTCACTTGTCTGAAAACGTCATGCATGACTGGTACTTCCAATTTAAGCACTTTGTGAGAATTGATAATAGGTTCTGATTTCGCCACGAGTAACGTCTTTGGGCTAGATGTATGTTTTGTAGACCATGTCAAGTGCCGTGCCACGGAACCAACCTAAGGATAGATTGTACCATTATTTCGCAGAGCGTAGTTATATACATATACATACATACATACATATATTATATATATATATATATATATATATATATATATATATATATATATACGCACATACATACATACATACATACATACATACATACATACATACATACATACATACATACATACATACATGACATACATGACATACATAAACTTGAGTTGTACAGATAACTCGCAGTGTTGTTCGTAGCGTGGTTGGTAATAGAATGATGAATAAATTTGCACAAGTCTACTGATCTGGTTGTATATTTTCTGTTTATTCTATTGGTAATTTTGACACAACGTTTCGTCCTAAAAGTAGGACTCCATCAGGTTGAAGATATCTGCAGAAGGAGAATACAGACAAAAAACAGAACAACGTAAGTCCAGTGTTGATATCCATTGCATGCTGAACGTACTTTATAGGCTGAGTAATTAGAAGTTACAAAAGATATAGGGTATGACAATCCTTACCGTTTATCTGTGGCGTAGATGGAAAGTGGCAATTGAAATTCGCCGCTAATTGTTATTTATAGTGCCTGTATGAGAGCGCTGTGAGCCATTGTCTATATTGTCTGTTTTCAGCGCCTCATACAGCCTATAAAATAAGTTCAGCCTTAAATGAAGATCAACACTACACTTACGTTGTTCTTGTTTTTTTTTGTCTGTATTCTCAAATGTAGACATCTTCAACTTAGAAGTCCTACTTTAAGAAACCAAAACAGAGTTTCGATTTAGATTTAATAAGCATCTGTCCACCATACGTCGTAAATCAAATACGCCAGTAGCAATCCGTTTTAATTCAGATCAACATACAATCCAAGACGTGTCAATACTTGGTGTAGTAAAAATCAATAAAACGGACGACCCACTTCGCAAAAAGCTGGAATCCTTGTAGGTTACAAAATTAAACACATTAACACCTGAAGGCCTAAATATTCACATCTAAATGTTCCCACTTGGCTATATTCAAATTCCGACACATGCAGCACAATCACAGCCACATTATAAATACACATACACGCATTCTCTCAAATGACATTCAACATATAAGCCATTGAAACAGGTAGGAGCTCCTGTATTTTCATAACTTACTAATTTACTCTGACATGTAACTTTTCGTACGAAATATACAACTGTAACTCACTCTGTGTTGAAACTTTTTTGTTCTGTAGCACCTGAGGAAGTTCTACTTTTAGGACGAAATGATTTGCAGATACAGTAAACTATTAGAACCAGCAGATTGGTATATGTGTAAAACCGAATATATAATATGCAATATATATATATATATATATATATATATATATATATATATATATATATATATATATATATTGCATATTATATATTCCGTATTACACATATATGTGTGTGTGTGTGTGTGTGTGTGAGAGAGAGAGAGAGAGAGAGAGAGAGAGAGAGAGAGAGAGAGAGAGAGAGAGAGAGAGAGAGAGAGAGAGTTGCTCGACAAAAGTGGCTCGGTGTCGGGTGAGACACCGAATACTTAACACTTGTAAGGATTTATCATATACTTTATTGATCTTAACAACATTGTGCATGTTTGTGTTGAAAGAGTACATAAGATCCAGTTGACGCCGAATTCGTACTTTTGATACACCTTTAAAATTATATGATTGACGTTAAGAATCTCACAGTCTATTCATGGGTTTATTCAGAACAACCTGATCTGCCTCGATTTAGACGACGTTTTGTTCGACCCAGTCAGTGATTAACTTCTTCAGGGCATGGCATGGTATATGTTATCTTGCAATATTCAACAATATAGTGTATATACCTAATATTGCCATGCTAAAATGGGATGGAACAACAATATATGTTGGGTGACACATTATGTTAAATACACATTGTACTCCTGGACCGTATATAAAATGTGCACTGCTTACTTCTGTATAAACTCAAAATACTACTGATCATAATGCCAAGATGTAGGTGTATGAATTACGAATGTAAAACAGAAAAAACGTTTTCACAGAGTATTGTTTTACTCTGGATATAAGGCGCCATATGCAATAGATAGATAGATAGATAGATAGATAGATAGATAGATAGATAGATTCCTACTGGACCATTGGCATTTGTGGTAACTAATACGTTGACATTTTAAGGTTGACACTCACTTTATTCTAGCAATACATAACTTTAGATCATGCAGTTAACTAATCCTTTAAAACTGACTGCACGTATGTAGATGTGTTGACTATAATGGCTTGATTGCATTGTGCTATGGTGTCTTTTACGTTTGTTTGCTCGCCATTTAACCGTTACGTGTAAGCAAGGTGAACGTTGAAGTTTAGTGGAAGCTTACCAGAAACAGTAACATTGTCAGAACTTGGATGCATTATTAATTCTCTGGAGACAAGACGTCATGAATATGTAGAGCACCAATTAAGTATATCATAATTCTGAGATTCTTATTGCGAGTCAAAATTTGTTTACCACCGACATTAAAAGCGAGAGTGGCGTTTACTATCTATGGTTTCACACAAGAAGGTGTTGTGGTTATGCACCTCACAGCTAAAATTGCATTGGTGAGCCGTTTTCAATCTTTATTTTGAAGATCTTAAAGAACTTAAAAGCATATACTGTTTGATATTTATGGTTGTTGATCTGCAGCACATAGTTTTTGAGGCTACAAAAAAACTGTCAACTTATATGGTGCGACTCTAATGCATGATAGAAGATCCTGTTTCCGAAATAAGAAATTTGCCTGTCAGACTATCGAGAACCTAAACGCACCATCAGACAGTCGACAACTACATTTGCCACAGCTGGCCTATGGATAGGCCTGGTCGAAATGTCGGGAAGGAACCAGGCCAAACAAAAAGGATGCATTTTAGTGTAAGAGAAGGAGTATGGGGAAGGTGAGGAAAACACAGATACGAAGAACACACTTCAACTGGTCTGAGACCTATAATATTGATACATAAATGAATTTGAATAATACATCAAAGATAAAGAAATACGAGTAAAAGTGACAATGCTCTCTATTAGATTCTGAATGTCGGGTTTGCCCGCGACAGTCTGTTCAACAAATTACCAGTCACTGTACTGCACAAAGCACCTGCGTCGACTTGACAGCGTAAGTACTAAAGCACTGAGTGACAACTCTCCCCCCTCACTTGGAAAGGCGCTTTGAAACTCTTTAGTCTAGTCCCTAGACTGGAGAAGCGGATCGTAAACTCAGCTCTTGCTCAGGTGATTCTGAACACACGAACTTGGCACGTCGGTAATTGTAGCTCAGCACTGTAAACGGAGCAACAACAGCAGCGATAGCAGAGGCCGAAAGCCATGTCTGTCATAGCCTTATTTCAAGTGCATTGTTGTAAACAAGTCAGGGCTCGAAATTAGCGGTAGTCCCGCGTCTACAGACTACCAACTTTTCCCTGGGGCTACCAAAATCCATGAAATGGTAGCCCACACGGACTACCGAAGCCTGGGACATGAAATTATTTAGTTGGCGACATGGTATTGATCGCTCTGAGATGACCTACGCTCGGTCCGACAGTCAACCCAGCTTGACACAGAAAGGCCAGACTATGACTTTGTTATGCAAATTATAATGCGACAGTGCAGTCAAATTTGTTGCGACAAACTTTCAATAAAATATCATTATCTGAACTTACATGTACTTGGATGACAGGCTCGGGAAATGATGGCCAGTGAAAATTCATTTTCATAGTTATTTAATCACAATGTATCAATCACAATTATTATACACAAAATTATTCAAACTGGAAAGAAAAAACTGCCGGGCCATCCACAAATTACGCTTTCCGAAGTGTACCAGATCATCCCATGATAGTGTACTATGGTGGAGAAATATAGCCAATTGCCACGAAAGTATTAGGAACATGACTGTATCAAGTTGTCATCCTGAATTTCTTAGCCATGTTATGTTTACACGTGCTGAGTGAAAAGTTGTCAAGGCGAACATCAAAATTTGTATATAAGTTCTATGTATGTGTGAATAGGTCGTCAAACTTTGAGGCGTCACCGTTGTCCACTACACATGCTACCGTTCTCCTAAGGCATTGATGTCAAACGGCTAGAAAATTCACTTCCTGGATAGAATCATGCAAAATAAATCTCTCATTGTCTAGATTATAAATAAAAATATCATATCCTTTACAAAAAAAACCTCTTCATTCATGCATGGGCTACCAGACCTTGTCACTGGGCTACCAACTTCAGAAATTGGTAGCCCAATGGGACTACCAGGGAAAAAAGTTAATTTCGAGCCCTGAAAAACGTCCATAGACGTACATTTCAGTGACGTTGCATTTGCAAACGTAACATTAATGCTGGTTGGTGCCAGGCTGACAAGCATAGGTGTTGATATCGAGTTCAGAGTTAATTACCCGACTCTGATGCGGCAACATTTGGTGCAAAGCATTGAATGTAATATTCAAGTGTGATGCCGAGTATCTAAATAACAAGTTTGAGTCGTACATCACCTCTAACAAGTTAATGTAGGCCGTGGGCTAGAGGAGGTCTACGTGCACCCCCCCCCCACAGGATAACAAACCTGTATTTTTCAGAAGCCTTAGGATCCCTTGAATACGAAATGGAATTTTAACAGAAAAAATATAGGGATGGAATAGCTGTTATGGTCATGTTTTGAAGGGTACCGCAAAATCACGATTTTTCAACCCAATTGCATTTTTTTCAAATCTGTCTTCTTGTAAGTCATCTGCTGAGCTTATTTTTTACATAACCTCACTTGTTTGGTGTCATTGGGAAGGGCAATTTATTCCTCTTTAAGATGACATATTGCAACATGCAATATATTCTACAGTTTTTGTGAAATATGACCGAAACTTACCCCATACCCCAAAGTTTACATTGCAAATTACAGTAAATCTCAAATTCTACCAATTTTTTAGCTAGGCATAATAAAAAATGCAATGCTTTGTATGAAATTTGTTTTATTTGGTACAGGGACATGTCAGAAATATGAAATAGACTTTTAACAGAAAAAATATTGGGTCTCTACAGCTGTAACAGTCATATTTTGAAGGGTACCGCAATATCACAGTGTTGCAGATTTGCATGCATTTTTGTTAAAGCTGTCTTCCTATCAGTCATCTGCTGAGCTTGTTTTTGAATATAATCTAACTTGTTAGGTACCATTAAAAGATAATTTACTAGTCTTTAAAATGACATATTGTTACATGCACTATCTTGTATAGTATCCATGAAATATGACCAAAACTTACCCCATACCCAAAAGTTTACATTGACAATTGCAGTCATAGCTAAAATCAAATTCTACCAATTTTTTAGCTAGACACAAAAATCTGCCCATTTTTGCTATTAAATCTGTTTTATTTGGTACAGGGACATGTCAGAAATATGAAATAGACTTTTAACAGAAAAAATATTGGGACTTTACAGCTGTAACAGTCAGATTTTGGAGGGTACCGCAATATCACAGTGTTGCAGATTTGCATGCATTTTTGTTAAACCTGTCTTCCTATAAGTCATCTGCTGAGCTTGTTTTTGAACATAACCACACTTGTTAGGTATCATTAGAAAGGTAATTTATTAGTCCTTAAAATTAAATATTGTTACATGCACTATCTTGTACAGTATTCATGAAATATGACCAAAACTTACCCCATACCCCAAAGTTTACATTGAAAATTGCAGTCATAGCTAAAATCAAATTCTACCAATTGTTTAGCTAGACACAAAAAACCTGCCCATTTTTGCTATTAAATCTATTTTATTTGGTACAGGGATATGTCAGAAATATGAGATAGACTTTTAACAGAAAAAATATTGGAATTCTGTAGTTGTAACAGTCAGATTTTGAAAGGTACGGCAAAATCTCCGTATTCCTGACTTGCATGCATTTTTGTTGAATCTCTCTTCCTATAAGTCATCTGCTGAGGTTTTTATTGAATATAATGTAAGTTGTTAGGTACCATTGAAAAGATAATTTATTAGTCTTTATAATGACATATTGTAAAATGCAATATCTTGTATAGTTTGTATGAAATATGACCAAAACTTACCCAATACCCCAAAGTTTACATTGACAATTGCAGTCATAGCTAAAATAAAATTCTACTATTTTTTTACACAGACAAAAAAAAATTGGTCAGTGTTTTGTATTAAATTTGTTTTATTTGGTACGGGGACATGTTAAGAATATGAAATAGACTTTTAACAGAAAAAATATTGGGATTCTATAGCTGTAACAGTCATATTTTTAAGGGTACAGCAAAATCTCAGTATTACTGACCCGCATGCGTTTTTGTTAAATCTGTCTTCCTATAAGTCGTCTGCTGAGCTTGTTATTGATTATAACTTGGCTTGATTGGTATCATTAGAAGGTTAATTAAGTAGTGTTTAAAGTGACATATTGTAATATGCAATATCTTGTATAGTTTTCATGAAATATGACAAAAACTTTCCCCATACCCCAAAGTGTATATCCAAAGATACTGTCATATATAACGTCAAATTCTACTGAGTTTTTACCTACATACAATACAAACAGCAATATTTTGTATTAAATCTGTTTTACTTGGTACTTATACATGTTAGAAATATAAAATAATATTTTAACAGAAACAATATTGTGATGTTATATCTGTAACAGTCATTTTTTGAAGTATACTATAAAATAACAATATTGTTGACTCGCATGAGTTTTTTGTTAAACCTGTCTTCCTGTAAGTTGTCTGCTATGCTTGTTTTTGGATACAACATGGTATGTTAGGTATCATTAATAAGGTAATTTACTCGCTATTATAATGAAATATAGTAACATGCAATATCGTGTATAATTTTCATGACATATGACCAAAACTTACCCCATACCCCATGGTTTATATAGAAAGTACTGTCATAGCTAACGTGATCAAATTCCGCAAATTTTAGCTAGACATGATAAAAAGGGCGCTGTTTTGGTATTAAATCTGTTGTATTTGGAACTTGGTTATATCAAAAATGTGAAATAAACTTTTAACAAAAAAAATATTTGGATTGTATAGTTGTAACAGCCATATTTTGAAGGGTAACGCAAAATTGCAGTACCGCAGACTGGCACCTTTTTTGTTAAATTATTCTTCTTGTAAGTCATCTGTCGAGCTTATTTTGTAACATAACCTGGCTTGTGGGGTATCATTAGTAGGGCAATTTATTCGTCTTCAAGATGACATATTGTAATATGCAATGGCCTTCATAGTTTTCCTGAAATATGGTCAAACTTTACCCCATACCCCAAAAGTTCAAATTACAAATTATCTTAAATTCTACCATATTTTGCTACAGATAATACAAAAGGCAATTCTTGTATGAAATCTGATTTGTTTGTTACAAAAGTATGTCACAAGTATAAAATAAACTTTTACGGGCAGATGATACTATTTAGTAGCCATTTAGATAATTTTTGGAGGGGGAAACCCATATATAGGAAATGTGTGTGTTTCGGCAAATTTGCTATGATACCTGGGTACCCTTCAAATATGATCCAAAAGGCTACAAAACCATATAGTATTCCTGTTTAAAGTTAATTTCATATTTGTGACATACTTTTTTAACAAAATCACAGATTTCATAGGTTGCATAGAGGCATTGCCCTTTGTATACAAAGTTAATAAATTGTAAAAATATGGTAGAGTTTCAGATTCGCTGTAATTGCTTTGTAATTTTCAACGTAAACTTTGGGGTATGGGGTAAGTTTGGTCATTTTTCATAAATACTATACAAGATATTGCATGTTGCAATATGTTAACGTAAAGGAAAATAAATTACCATTCCAATGGTACCTAACAAGTTAGATTATATTCAAAACAAGCTCAGCAGATGTCTTAAAAGAAGACAGGTTTAACAAAAATGCATGCAAATCTGCAACATTGTGATATTGCGGTACCCTTCAAAATATGACTGTTACAGCTGTAGAGACCCAATATTTTTTCTGTTAAAAGTCTATTTCATATTTCTGACATGTCCCTGTACCAAATAAAACAGATTTAATAGCAAAAATGGGCAGATTTTTTGTGTCTAGCTAAACAATTGGTAGAATTTGATTTTAGCTATGACTGCAATTGTCAATGTAAACTTTGGGGTATGGGGTAAGTTTTGGTCATATTTCATGAATACTGTACAAGATATGGCATGTAACAATATGTCATTATAAAGACTAGTAAATTACCTTTCCAATGATACCTAACAAGTTAGATTATATTCAAAAACATGCTCAGCAGATGTCTTAAAAGAAGACAGGTTTAACAAAAATGCATGCAAATCTGCAACACTGTGATATTGCAGTACCCTTCAAAATATGACTGTTACAGCTGTAGAGACCCAATATTTTTTCTGTTAAAAGTCTATTTCATATTTCTGACATGTCCCTGTACCAAATAAAATAGATTTCATACAAAGCATTGCATTTTTTATTATGCCTAGCTAAAAAAATGGTAGAATTTGAGATTTACTGTAATTTGCAATGTTAAACTTTGGGGTATGGGGTAAGTTTCGGTCATATTTCACAAAAACTGTAGAATATATTGCATATTGCAACTTGTCATCTTAAAGAGGAATAAATTGCCCTTCCCAATGACACCAAACAAGTGAGGTTATGTAAAAAATAAGCTCAGCAGATGAATTACAAGAAGACAGATTTGAAAAAAATGCAATTGGGTTGAAAAATCGTGATTTTGCGGTACCCTTCAAAACATGACCATAACAGCTATTCCATCCCTATATTTTTTCTGTTAAAATTCCATTTCGTATTCAAGGGATCCTAAGGCTTCTGAAAAATACAGGTTTGTTATCCTGTGGGGGGGGGGTGCACGTAGACCTCCTCTAGCCCACGGACAAATGCATTTTAACAGAAAAGTATCTCAAATCTGAGGAAAATCAACAAAACTGACGGCATGTCTTCAGGAACACCATTATTGCTGTACATGGTTCAGTTCCAAAAACTACCAACAGAAGAACAGTATGATACTATACAACTTAAGAAAAGCCGTGAAACCGTCCATCACTGGAGGAATTGAATCAACAAGAATGTTTAAGCTGTTAGTGACATCAAAAGTATCGGAAACTTGTCCAAATCAAAACTTAATTATCTGGTCAATATTATGGCACTCAACAACATATTTTCTCCTTTAAAAACTTCATGAAAGGATTGGATTCACAGGCATTTTCTCAGGGCCATACTTGCCAACACTAAATAGGATTCTGGCATTATCATCGGACATCTAGTCACTTAGACTGAAAAAATCCATCGTGTATGTTGGTCTCCGCCAACTCCAACCACCAGCTCGTGTTGGAGTTTGCAGAGATACTACACGACTTTCAGCTTACTAGTCAACTTAATCTGTGAGTAGTCATACGAAAGAAGACACCATTTGACGCAAAACTTGTGAACACACTACACTGCATTGTGATAAAGTGTTTTATTGCGAAATTAAATGCAACCCACAGAAAAAATGGAAGTACATGCAATAATCTCGAAACCTCTCTAAAAAGCTTTACAAAACTATGCTATGAATCAAAGTAAGGTAAAACATGACTACCACTGCAAAATCTGGAGAGGACCCCTTCAGTCAAGCAAGCGGAGTGAAAGGGGCGGATGATGACCTAGAGACAAGGTCAGAGCCAAGTTCAGGCAACTGCCCAAGGTTGTAATCCACCATGTGAGGCCGAAAGCAGAGTGTGGAAACTTGCAGAATTTCCGAGGAATGGGATCAGGGTGGAATCCAAGGCCCACGAGAGGCAAGAGTGACTGGAGTGACCCCAAGAAAGAAGGAATGTATGGCGACGGGTAGGATGACAGGTTGTGACGTGGATAGTTACATTTTCCTTTGCAAGGGATGATACCAGAAGGATGCAGAGGGGAGGGTGTGGTTCCAGGAGACCGGGATTGTGGAAGGGGAGACAAAACATGATGAGAATGAGAATCCAGGGGGGAGGGTGCGCATGTGAACTGTGTGAGCCCAGTCTACACAAGGCAAACAATGAGAGTTGAAAGAAATGAAACGTGAAAGAACAAAGACTGGCTGAGGCTTTGTGCAGTGTGTAGTGAGGGAGCTGATAGACTGAGATAAATTTGAATTGAAGAAGTTGACAATTGATAGTGTCAAAAGGCCTAAAGGAAGCAGTGTGGCAAGTTCACAAAACACATCTGTGTCAAAAAACATATTACACTTAAAGTAACAATTTAAAGCCAAGGACGAATAGACAAAGACAAAAGCAACAACGTCTCAAATTATCATAATAGTTGCCCGCCTTTGATCTCAGAAACACAATTTTCGACAGGTTTCTTGAATGACACACATGACATAGGCGTGTTATCATAAAAGCCTCTACATTATTTCTCCCAACCCAATCTGAACCAATCATGACTTTGGAAACCATGCGTAAGTCATCTCTTTAAGTTCAACTATCTACTTACTCATTCGTTCCGTTAATAGAGTCATGGTGTAAGTATTTTTAATGAAGAAACATGGGAAATCCATCGTTTCTCGTTTCTTCACTAGACATATTTGAAGCCTTGTTTCGTTTGACGCGACCGGCCCGGCGTTCATGGTGGTAATAATAAGTCCTAGGCGGCCTGTCGGGACTTGTACTCGTGGATGTAAGAAAGATCGGAGGCAGCTAATACTATTACAATACGATGATACTTAATTGATGGCAAAACTAGACACTTCTAATCATGAATATAGCAGACAGACAGACAAACAGACAGATATAGTACATGGTTACAGACAAAGCGTCATATCACATCTACATATCTGAGATGTACGACAGAAAACATTTAACCAATGAGCAATTATGGAAATTTGATAAAATGCTAATACTACATACATAACTCGACAACAAAGAACAGTCAAAGTCGGATACAGTGACCTGAGCAAACATGCAAAAATTTTCCTAGACTGGCAAACATGCACTTGTGATTAATGTAGATGAGATCATAGCGGTCATGGACTTTCACTCACTACCATACTATCGAAATCTTCATCTGCGATAACGTGTCTGAAATTATTTTCCCGCTAACCTAAGCCTTCACATTCTGTCCGAAAGGGACACAGTCGCTCTTGTTTGACCTTTTTCTGATATCAAAAAACACATTAAATACTTGCATAAAGTCACCAATGAACAAAATGACAACGATATGTAACTGCAAACGTGTCAAAAATTACCATTTTCCTGAATACAAACAAGTGAATTCGTTTGTCACCTCTGGACAAAAAAAAAATCCCCTATTCCGTAACTGAAAAACTAAGAAAAGTGCGGTATTGAAAAGATCAATAAGAAGAAGGCCGACGATTGATCATGCGCAAAGAATCACTGTCAACGATACAAATCAAACATTCGCAAAGTATCACTGTCAACAACACCTAGTAAACAATATTAAGACCACTAGTGTAGATACTTGAAACACTTCTAAATAGACATTATCATTCACCACTCTGTCCTCATATAGACCTTGTTTTGGTTCAATTTTGGAACCTGCTAAAGACATAGGATTTAGCGTCCCATTTTCTGAAAGAGAACAAATAGCCTGACCATTTAAATTGAGTAATATTGGCAGCAAAATACCGTTAAATCTTCTAAATTCCATTGCTGGCTACGCAATCGTTTGATTGATGACGATTGATAGGGCCGGCTGAGGCTAAGTGGCGAACTGGCGCAGTTGATAACCTCTCGGTCCAGTTATTCCTATATAATCGTCCTGACCAATGTTAATTACTCTAGCCCACGGGTAGGGTACAGCAACCGTTTTCTGGTGCACATGATGTTGTACTCTAATCCGTGTAGTGTATAACGGGCCAACGAATCAGTAAACGTGTCTCTCTAAAGAATATCGATAACGTCTTCATTGTCTGAGTATCGCGATCTCACCGAAACCCGGTCGCTGCCTCGTCTCCATAAAGGTATTTTCCTCATCTCGATCGACTCTATCGTTAAGGTCGAACTATCAAAATGCGGAGCGTCAAGCAAAGGGCTGTATTTGAATCTTCTATTTAACCCCAGACTAAACATGCACTGTGATTTGCCAATACACTTACACAAAAGATGGCTAAAAACCACAACATCAGGATTCATCATGTCTTTGTTGTTGACAGACAAATCATAGAAATTTTGAATGCTTGAACAGTTATCGTTATCATTCTTATGATATAAGAATTTGAGACTAATAAATACTACAGATATATCCAGTGATTTGAAGTAAAAGGTACCTAAGCGGCTGTATTTTCAACCAAAAAAATCTACTCGTGGTTCTGTGGGTGAATTTGCACTTCTCAGGTCTATACATACGACAAGGACAAATGTCATTTGCACAATTTCGTACATGAAGTGCCTGTAAGCGTTTTTATCCACTTGGATATTGATATATTTGTTTGGAACCAAAAGCAAAGTTTTTGTTGCCGACACTATTTTGATCAGCTCGTCGTATGATCATCTTGCACCAAAATAATTAGAAATGATTGTGAAGGAATAGCCTGAATTGGACGAATCGATTCAGTCTTAAACGCCGGGTACCGCAGCCTTTTACGCAAGTACCGAGACTAACTGAGCCGCGCGTCGCACTACTCAACGGAAAGAATAAAGTTGCGTTTTTTGCAGAAGACCACATATCCGAGCGATTGCACTGTGGTCATCGATTCTACGAAACGTCACGATATTATTTATTGGTAAAATGGTGCATGTCACTCGCCGTTTGATTCTCTTTTACTTTCCTGCAGCAGGCATTATAGTATAGACCAGCCGTGCGCAAGCGCACCAAGAACGCTAAGAAAATGAAAACTCCTTGTAAGGTATTCGCAACTATAAAGATATAATCTAAGACATCGCCATGCAGAAATCCATCGAGAAACCCAATAATCCAAGTCAGTCCCATGACAGTTGACATCTTTATAGAGAAGATCACATGCTCAGTTGTGTATGATTTCTGACGGTGATGTTTCATTTTCCTTTCGGATGTGAACATCGACCAAATGGTGTACAGAAAGCAGATAGTGTTGTAGAGCAGAATCAGACCAACGGGGACCAGAAAAGTAACGACTAAGGAAGTAAGTCGACCAATCCAACATATAGGACCTTCACTGTAACCGATCTGAAAATTATTTGGTGCAAAATTATCCATTATGACACAGATTCCAACGAACACAAACGGTAAAAGCCAGGCATAGAGAGAGTAATAGACGAACACTTTCCCGTCTCCAGAGATATGTCCCGTCAACTGAGTACGCATGTAAATGATGTCAGTTGCCATGACACTCATCCAACAGAACGCAGAAAGCCAAAAATAGTGAGAGAAAATAGCAGTTATCTTACACAACCAAGGAATATGAACTACGTCCATCACTGTAATAAATAACAATTGGGCTGTGACAAGAGCTATTGCAAAATTCAAGATAATCTTACCAGGGCGGTTTCTCATTTGTTTAAATGCACATATCGTGATGTTGAGACGACCAAACAGACAATGGATAAAATACAGCCAATAAGAGTTAAAAGCTGTTTTAGCCTTGTCTTTGATCTTGTGTTCCAAAAAGAAGCTACCTTTTGATTGATATGACATATATAAGCGTAGGACTGATCATCGGATAGGACAAACTGATCCTCAGGATAAACAGATGAATCAACAACAAGAACACCTTCTGTTATTACAAAGTCTTCCGCTGTAAGTTTCAAAATTACCCCATTTGCACATGTAAAAGGCGCATCCTCATTTTCATCGCTTTTAGAAACACACATCACTATTTCAATATCAATCTTTGGCAAGTTGGAACTTTCTCGATCATAATAGCATGATTTTGACATAAATTGTGCGAAAGTGTGCAATGGGTTCAGGGTAATATTAGCTACCTCATCCTCGTTCAAGGTTCCATTATTGTATTCAAAAATGCTGCCTTTGAGTGTGACTCTATCCGTCATGTTACTACAATTACCATTCGGCAGTTCAAAAGTTACAGATTGAATCTCAGCACCAACCATTGACACTTCTGATTCTGAGTCAGCCCATGTTCTCATACACGCTAATGGCAAAATTTCTTTCGTAAAGACGATAGAGGTGGATTCCACGTCGACTTTAAGTGTAATCGTTGCATCCTGTGCGCTAAAATATTGTAATTCCGATTCAGAAATACTGATCATATTGTTTAGTGGTAATGATCTGCGTATGAATGACGTCATGTTTCTTTCAATCTCAGTCAAGGCAGGACAGACGGTTTGCGAGGGAACGGAAACATGAAAAGTCAATGAAATATGCCAGGATATAATATCACGGGACATTGATCTTGTGTTGACAATAGACGCCCGGTTTTCAAATTCACTTTGCAGATAACGAACTTTCTTTACACACTTTTCTAAAAATATGTCAAACATTTCATCGTGGTCACAGTTCCATTGTTCTGTGTAGTAGTCTCCATGTGCAAAGACACGTTGAAATCCTTGAGCGGTGAAGTCGAAGAGAACGTTAAATGCGCGAAGTCGCCTGAAATTCTTGTAACCTTGGGGTATGCCGCAATAAACCTCCGAAAAGTGGATATTAGGCTCGTTACAAAGTGCGCAATGTATATTCTTGTAGAAACGCGGAACAACACCTACAACTGCAATTTCACCAACATGAATATGCGCCGCGTAGTTTTGACACCGATGTACCAACTCTAGGTCGGGAAATCCCGATGGACATTCTGCTGTGTAATTCACACAAGTTGGCAACCTTTCTTGGAGGTCAATTGGTACACCGACAGTGCGTTTACAGTCTTGAAGCTTTTGGAGCATTGCTATTGCCAACGAAATGTTGCTGACCAGTTTATGATAAAACTCGACTTTTGTGCGTCGTGGTATGTCGCAGGACCACTGCAACGGTAAAAACTGCACTGCTGATGGGTCGATTTCGTTGCAAACGGCACAATAAATATTTTGATACACGACGTAGTCGTCGGAGGTGAATACTGGCGTTATGTCTAATACAGACGTATCTGAAAAATAAAAGGAATTGATACATTAATTCAGATTGTAAGAATTCATCCATGCCATCCATGCAGTACGCTATATCATCATAGGCATTCATAGTTAATGACACGTAAAGATGATTAAATTAATGTAAACACTCGATGAGGCCCGCCAAAAATCGCGCCATTGTTCGATTCCAAGCTCGGTCGAGTTTGAACACCTCAAAGCATAGAGCAAGCTCCTCAGTACGACATGTATGAATGCAAAGTGGATATAGTAGTCTTACCAGTCAGTTTATCTGCAAGAATTATACATGTTTTTTAAGGAATTAGTTAGCGAATTAGGGAAAACGTGAAGTGAGTACACTTTATTGCGTTGTAAGTCGTTCATTTAATTTTTGTTGCAGTTTCGTATATACGGTATGCGAATAAAATATTCAAAGGTATTTATATCGTCTGCTCATATATTTTCGCCACTGATTTGCCAAAATAGAATTAAACTTGTTTTAAAAACCTAAACGAAAGTTTGACATTCTTGGGAGTATCTTAAATTGTATCCGAAACCCGTACGGAACCCGATCATGACCTGTGAATCGGAAATAATTATGTGCATCTGTCTGTCGCTGTAGTATTTTCAGAATGGTGGGATTTTTGTGGCTCATTTATGGCTATACACGATATCATTCACTACATAGATATTTTAAGTCGTCAACAGGAAACTTGTTGTATAGCGGTTCTGTCATGATTAGGTGTCGACCGTAATCTTCAATTACTAGCAGCGTAGACGATATGAAAACACCGTGCGTGTGGACCATACATAGAGGGGGACTGAACAGTGAATAATGAAAGGTGTCGGTTGCAATACATACAAATTTCAAATGCGTTCGTTTGTTTGTTTGTTTTTGTCATAAGTCTTAATCACTTGTGTTTTATGTATATGTAATACCACCGAATTCAAAGGTCAAGCTGCGCGTAGCTGTAAATAGTTCCGATTACAGTGAAAATATAATTCGTATTTTAACATGTTAAAATACGGGTTCATATCAGTACCCTCAAAACAATAGGAGAATGGCAATACAGGCACAGCATATATGATAATATAAAAAAAATTACCCATATTTGTGATGAAAATTAGCAGCTATCCAAATGTTAACTCAACAGAGAAAATGTAGAATATTTTGATATTCACAATAAGAGGATGGTGACACCTTAAGCTTAAAAATAAGCTCACGCAAGCAGCAAATTAGCACAATTCATGAAAATTTTATGGGATCTAATATCTGTACCTTAAAGGGCTGAAGGCGTCGGTGCTTCTAAATAGCATTGCTCTTAAATCTACTGATCTGTTGATGGATTGATTTTAATGGTTTGATTGATCGATCAATCGATTGATTAATTGATTCTGTCAAAGTTCACTTGACACCCAATCAAAAATTACGTATGATATCAAGGTCCATGGAAAATTAAGTCAAAGTTACGACCAGCTATTTTGAACAGCTTAAAGGACGTTATGTCGAAGGCATTCTTCCAGCAACTTACCTAACAAGCCTACTCACATTTACTTTCAGCATAAGCAAAACTGAATGTGACATGGGAACCTTAGATATCTGATCCAAACTAAATGTATCCAATACCGTCCAATTACAAAAAATAATTCAATATGCAAATAAACTTATTATGATGTCAAACTCATTTAACTTCCAGCATGGTAAAATTCTGAGTATAACAAACATAATTTGGGGTCGACGTCAAAGGTTCAATGTCTGATAAAACAAACAATTCTTTCAGTTTTGCTCTAAACTCCCCCAATCCTCCTTGAAACTTGATTGTAGAATGTTGATCAGAGGTTCCTATCTTTTCCTTACTGTGAAACTTCAAATCATACTTAAACATGCTCAGAACGGGGCGATTGCAAGTAACAAGGATATTCTTAATGAAATACAAATTCATTTCTGTTGTCATTAAGATAACAATCATTGTAATTATAAACACCGGCAACAGATGTCTCGCTACTTAGCCAAATTACTTCTGTTTATGTATCTTGTGTACCGAGAGCTGCTTTTCTCACTACAAGTACAAGCGACGCCATGTTTGAAGGGAGCCTTCAGTAATTACAAGGTGTGAGTGGACGGGGGGAATTTCGGGGAGGGTCACTTTTTAGAAAACTGTCTAAGGGGGTAGGGTCACTTTTTATAAACCTATCTTGGGGTTGGTAGGGTCACTTTAACTGAAGCTTGTTTTTACTGCCACACCTTTGATTGTCCATGTGATATTTCCTGGTGGGATACTTTAACTTTCGTCGCCGTTAAAATACATTTTTGTGCTTGTCGGAAAAAATGTTTTACTCTTCCCCAAAATATGTTACTCTCGCTAGAAAGAGTTTGCTGTGCAGAAACTATTTTGTCGCAACGCCTCAGTAATTGACATTGCTAGTTTAAGACTAGCAATGTCAAGAAAATAAGGCATTGCAATGAAGGCATTAAATGACATTTCAAATGAAGTTGTAAAGTCCAAACACACCGTCTGGCACTCTTATTCAGAGCTGGTCACAGGGTTCCCAACCTCTGTCTTTAGTTTTCTTTCTCTCAATCAAGCCAATATTGATCCATCGTAAAGTATGTTCACAATCATTTTATTGTCTGCCATATTTAACAAGTAAAACCAGATATGAACTGAATATGCTCACGTGTTTTACAACAGGTTCATTAATAGTAGTGCGCTTCACAGAACAATGAGATATATGTATCACTGTATGAAGCAGGGTTTTTTTTCAACTTCACACAGTACTCTCAGAGTTTAAACACTAATTACCAAACTTTATTTAATATGATAATGAGGTGTTCATTAACTTGACACTGCTCAATGCTTTATGGGACAATTAGATATCCATCAGATCAACATTTGTAATACTTTTTATTTAATTTAATGCTGTAATTTTAGAGTAATGTCACTAATTACAAAGTTCATTAAATATGCAAATAAACCCTAAATTAACTTGACACTGTTCAATGATTCATAGCACAATTAAATATTTATCAAATCAATATCTGTAGCACGTTTCACAAAATTTTGGTGCCGAAATTTCAGAGTTATATACCTAATTACAAAGTTTATTAAATATGCAAATGAATCCTTAATTAACTTTACACTACTAAATGCTTTACAATACAGTTAGATATCTGTCGTATCAGTATGTGCAGCAGTTTTCATCACATTTGATGCAGTTATTTCGGAGTTATATGACTAATTATAAGACTTCATGAAATATGCAAATGAGCTAATTATTAACTTGACACTGCTCAATGCTTCTCAGTACAATTGGATATTTATCAGATCAACATCTGTAGCAAGTTTCATCAAATTTAACGCAGTAATTTTGGAGTAATATCACTAATTACAAAGTTCATTAAATATGCAAATGAACCCTTAATTAACTTCACACAACTAAATGCTGTACACCACAATCAGATATCTGTCGGATCAGTATCTGCAGCAGATTTCATCACATTTGGTGCAGTTATTTTGGTGTTATATGACTAATTACAAAACTTCATAAAATATGCAAATGACCTATTTGTTAACTTGACACTGCCAAATGCTTCTCAGTACAATTAGATATTTATCAAAACAATATCTGTACCCAATTTCACTGACTTGGGTGCCGTAATTTCAGAGTTATATACCTAATTACAAAGTTCATTAAATATGCAAATGAACCCTTAATTAATTTCACACTACTAAATGCTTTACACTACAGTTAGATATCAGTCGGATCAGTATCTGCAGCAGATTTCATCACAGTTGGTGAAGTTATATCGGAGTTATATGACTAATTACAAACCTTCATAAAATATGCAAATGAGCTATTTATTAACTTGACACTGCCCAATGCTTCTAAGTATAATTAGATATATATCAGATCAATATTTGTTGCAAGTATCATCAAGTTTCGTTTAGGAATTTCAGAGTTATCTCACTAATAACAAAAGTTCATTTAATATGCAAATGAGAAGATAATTGACATGAAACTCACAGTATCATCATAATGTTCTTAGATTGTCATCTGTGAAAAGATTCATGAAATTTTGTGCAGTATTTCTTGATATATGCCAACACTGTCATTACCGTCTCCATAGGCAAACCATTGTACGGAAAAAAACGATCTTGCATAACTTCATTAATATGCAAGCCACACTAACCAAAATCTAATCAGTTCTTGCAAGTAGCATATGGTACCTGTGTACCAAATCTGACTTGAATCCGTTAAGGCGTTTGTGAGTTATCGTGTAAACAGACAGACAGACAGACAGACAGACACACACACACACACTAACACACACACACACACACGGACAGACAGACAGACATCGCTATGACATTAGCCCACGTGTTTACACACGTGAGCTAAAAAGAGGGGATTAAAAAAAAAATATTCCACAGTGTAGATTGCATGTTCCATGGTCCCTGATGCCTCCGATACAGGCTCTGACGAAGTTTTATGTCTGAAACTATGGGTCGGAAGGCATGATATTGTTCAATATAAACAAATAGCAGTTAGGCTGACACCTACAGTACCAATAATTTCATAACAATTATCGTGCCACAAATTATTGTACCAAGTTTTACCATGGTACACTCAGATTATTTTTCCGTATAAATTTAGGCATACATTTTCTTATCTAATTTGAATACAAGGCATTGCAATGAAGGCATTGAATGACATTATAGGTTTTAAAGTGCAAACACAACATCTGGCACAGAAAAAGATAACATAGGGCGAACAAATAAGGCTATTGTTTGCAAGGTCAGCGCTAGTTAGTGTTTGTGTGATACTGAGTGCAAGCACTTGGCGCAGAGGTTTTTGTTAGTTTCAGGCCCACTAGGTAGGACTCATGGCTCTCCTAATCAATCTAAGCATGCTGGAGTTTGATCCAAGAACGGCTTCAAAATCAGAATATATATATATATATATATATATATATATATATATATATATATATATATATATATATATTTCATATGTATGTATACGTATGTATGTATGTATGTATGTATGTATGTATGTATGTATGTATGTATGTATACACCTTGGAAGTCAACCAATTGCCTTACCATTAGCCTTCTCACATTTTTGTCTGAAGTCATCATCTGACCATTCTCTCGGACATCTGTGAAACATCGTCATATCGTACATGTCCTGTGGAGTCGACAAACAGTAGCTGGACAGCCAGAGGTCGTCAAGATTTGGCGGATTGTCACTATTACGAATACACACATCCTCGTAGTCATGACAACAGTCTTTGCGTAGCAAACACTGAGGTTCGCAACTACACATGTCGATTTCTATGTCGATTCTTTTATAAATCTTCGTACCATTACAAACAGACCCAGTCGGCGTTAGACACGAATCGAGTCGTTGGTCACTGCCTGGATAATGGCATAAAAGCGTGTCGTTGTCGATAGAGTAATAGCCTTGTACGAAATCGTCATCAGTGCTTTTTGAATTTGTCTCAGGAGTAGCTGAAACTGTTGGATCCACGAGCGCCTGACTTGTGTGATCGCCGGCATTGTCTCCCCTCTCAGTTGGAATTCCAACGACGGAGGCAAGCGATTTTACAACAGTTAGACTGTCCCAATAAGTGAGAAGAGCAACGAATAAGAAGATCCAAAGCAACTTCATGGTGATTGGAAGTTGTCCTGAGAGGAGAAACCAAATGGGATAGAGGTTTAAGCTGTACTTGCCTCGTTGACATCATAATCATTTGATAATAAATGACCCCCTACCAAATCCTTGTTAAAGGGATAAAGTCAGCCATTTTTCATGAACCTTGTTTGATACAAGATACTTCTTATATTGTTTGACATGTTGAAAGATACTGAATGAATTGGTGACCATGCATATATTTGACCCCGGTTTAAGGCACGATAAACGAAACCATCGCGAAAATGAAGTAATGGTCAAGACCGTTAATTCATTTTCGCGATGGTTTCATTTAATTTGACTAAAACCGGGGTCCAATATATGCATTGTCACCCGTTCATTCAATATCTTTCAACATATCAAATAATAAGTAGTATCTTGTATCAAACAAAATTCATGAAAATTGGCCGACTTTGTTCCTTTAAGGCGACTTAGCAGTGGCGATGTCAGGAGATCTGCCAATCATAGAAAGCGCGATTAAAACTATCTCATTGTGATAAACGTAGATATGTATTGTTTTATTAGTCCCCGCTGCGGAAAAGTCCGTAGGGGGCTTGTAGTTTAGGTCTGTACGTCCGTGCATCCGTCACCTGCCTTTTCTCAGACATCTATGAAGTAATTTTTAAGAACTTGGCATAAGTATAGCACCCTATGGTCCTTTGATGCACGCCACTTGATTTCACAAACAATCAAATTTGACCCAAAAGGATTCAATCTTTGGATATTCGGATCTATATCCTCTGAATCTGAATCCAAAAATACCCTAGGTTTGCGGTATTCAGACTTGTCTGAAACTGAATCCGAAATTACCTTTGTATCTTCCCAATGTGAATGCATCTCATTCAAATCATTCTTGATTTTTCAAGAAACTCTGACTGAAATCTAATGAAACTTGATACAGATGTTGATGTACCAGAGCTGTAATAGTGTGCAAAGATATTTAGTAGTGCCGTGTCAAATATTACTAATTAGCACATTTGATGAACTCTCCTAATTAGTGTACTATGTCCAGAAAGACTGCATCAAATTTAATGAAACATGGTACATTTGTTGAACTCTCAGCACTGTAACAGTGTACAAGGAAATGTTGCAGTATCATGTCAATTAATTGCTAATTTGAATATTTGATAACCTCTTCAAATTGGTGTGACATATATAGAAATACTGCATCAAATTTGATGAAACTTGATACAGATATTGATCTCACAGTGTTATAATAGCATGCAAAGACATTTAGCTATATCATGTGAATTAATCGATGATTCGCATATTTAATTAGTTTTCATAATTAAAGTGATATGTCAAACAATAATGCAGCAAATTCAATGAAACTTGGCACAAATGTTGAACACAGTGCTGTAAAAGTTTACAAAGAAATTAGTGCACAAAGAAATTAAGCGTTCTCATGTCAATCGATTGCTAACTTGCATATTTACTGAACTTTCCTAATTAGTGTTCAATGTCCAGAAACTGCTTCAAATTAAATGAGACCTGGTAACGATGTTGAACTCTGAGTACTGTAATAGTGTGCAAAGACATTTAGCAGTTCGATGTAAATGAAATGCTCATTTGAATATTTGATGAACTTTCCTATTTAATTCGCTATGTCTAGGAATACTGCATCAAATTTTATAACACTTGGTACAGATGTTTATTTTACTGTTGTAATAGCATGCAAAGACATTTAGCAGTATCAGGTCAAAAAACAGCTGATCAATGAATTTTCTTAATTAGTGTGATTTGACAAGAAATACTGCATCAAATTTCATGAAACTTAGTACAGATGGTGAACCCTCAGTGCTGTGATAGCGTGCAAAGACATTTAGCAGTATTATTACAGTTAGTTGCTTAATTGCCTATTGAATAAGCTTTCGTAATTAGAGTGATATGTCTCGAAATACTGCAGCAAATGTGATGAACCTTGGTAAATATGTTGATCTCACAGCGTTTTAATTCAATGCAATGACATTTATCAACATTCTTTCGGTGAATTACTAACTGACTTATATAAAGACCATTCATAATTAGGGTAGCAGTCCTCTTTGACGTTACATTTTCACCACCATAATATGAACCGACCTCATTGTTTTTTTGTAGTAAACTGGGTCTCTAACCAGGGAAAGAATGTTTGTAAATAGTGATCTTTATCCTGATGAAACTTGCTGCAGATTTTGCTATACAAAGATTTAACCGTTAAGAAAGGCACAGCAGTATTCATACCTAATTATAGCAAGTCTCCTCTATAGAGAACATAGGGACATTTTTGGTTCATATCTAGCGTTCTTATTTTTTTATGTTAATAACCGTTACTGAAGCATGCCTTGACCAGTTTCCTGCAGATTAGTTAAATTTTGACATTTCACAAGTCAGACATGGCGTACCTAGTTCTGTGGAAATTGGTAAAAGGACATAGCATCTTTATTGCTCCTTTCCGTGGGTCACTTCAATTTACTTAGTATCCATTTCATATACTGTAGGTTTTGTAAGCCTTTGTATACTGTTAGTTTCGTGAGCCCCGAAGATTATTACCTACTTTAAGTAAATCAGTCACTAATTAAAAAGTGTAATAAAATAAATAAATACATAACCCTCTGGCATTAATACTTATGTCTACTTGTTTATAGTACAATCCAATATTGGCATCAATCATAGATAGGTCTTTTGAACCATTATGTCGTTTTTCATGTTGATCATATTTACTTCAATTTAGTTACTCCCACTGACTAATTTCCGATTACAAGCAGGGACTATGTCATTGTCAATGACTTGTTTCTACCTTGTTCTTCTGTATACATTTTTTATTTTAAAGAAAAGATAAAAAGATGTCAGTATCTCCTCTGCCACAAATATCCTCAACTTAGTCAAGTAATATCTTTCAGCCTTTGTTATTATATTGTAGAAAATAACATTTAAATTCATCAGTCGTTTTCATTTGAAATGCTTCTTCGATGACATTTGAAAAATTTATGAGGTACTGAATTCTTTCTATTAATGTTTTTTAGTTTCCTATGACATTAACTACAACTTAGCGCTTCAGTTAGGTGACTTGCGTTTGTCAAAATCTTCATACTTATGACTCCTGTGGTCGTTTCGTACATAAATTTGATATTTTTTGCTATTTTTATGTACATTCATACGTACCTGCCTATCTCCTTACCTGCCTCTCAACCTTCCTACCTAACTACCTACCTACCTACCTACCTACATACCTACCTACCTACCTACACCAGCGCTAAACCCCCACCCCCCTCGTTTTTTAAATAACACAAACGATTTCTTTAATTTTATTCTAACACTAGAATAGTACCCCCTGTTTTTTTACCCCAGCGATTTTTCTCTAGATGTTAACCCCCCCTTTTCGTTTTTTTCAAAACCACGGATTTTTTTCTGGATTTACTCTCCCCTTTTTTATTGACCCCGGCGATTACTTTCTATATCTATCACAGTACCCTCTCCCTTTTTATTTACCCCTAGCGATTTTTTTTATCTTGGATGACCCCTTCGTTTTTTTGACCCCAGCTATTTTTTTTCTGGATCCTCACAAATATTTAAATTAATTTATAAACAATTGGCGCCGTACTACATACATAGATGCATACATAAATTTGACAATATAGCAGTCAAGTTAATATCTATGATCGTCGTAACGATGCCATGATAAGGTTCATTCAGCATGCACATGTGATGTATCCAAAAGAAATATAAAATGAGAGACAGCATTTCGTAATTTGCGAATATCGGATTACGGTGCAGTTTAGCATTATCGAATGCAGTTAAAATGCCCTTGATACGACTGAAAAGGTACTCGCATTTCTGAATTTCTGCTAAGAAGAGAATTTTACTATTGCTGCGCATAACATCATGTTGTTCCAACAACAAGGGGAAAAATAATACGATAGCAACAGTCGTCGCCGTCGTCATTATCATCATCGTCGTCGTCGTCACTTCACTAAAAATACTGTAGATTTTCGATCGGATTCGAACCCACAACGTACAGCATCCAGTCACCTAGAAGTTACATCACAGTCAAAACTCTAAAATATAAAAAGTCAACGTATGACGATGTTTGCAGGCAGCTTTTACAATCTCAAAAATCATGTATGAAACCCAGCAATACATATGAGTCATATTTAGCTATTAAGCCGGCTAAGTTATATTAGTTGAAGGTATAATATATAGGGACATAATTGTTCAAAGTATTTATTGTTCAACTGATAATGTTTCGTCCTAGAAGTCATTTGGTGCATATCTTTGTTTGGCTACGATGGTGAGTAGCCACTAAAAACTTTTTTTTTAAAAGTACGAAATTAAAAAGTACTCCCAGTTAACACTGGACAGGCAAAGTGGGGCTTCTACTTTTGGAACTTTTATTAGAATCCCCCCCCCCCCCCCAACTGCAAACTTGAATACTTCAGCATTGTTTAAATTCATGAGGGAAAATGCCAAGAGGATTTGACCGGTTAAGAAGGGCTTGACTACGCAGTTTCTACATAGTGAAGTGTCATTACGTATTCATGGTGACCCCTGGCCAGCTGTCAATATCTTTAGGGGCTTTTGTCTTTTGGCCTGCTTTGCATATGCGTCGTTGGACACGACCTGCCAATCACCCAGGTAGTCAATTAAACTATTAATTGACTGTTTACCGACCCAATTAACACTATCCAGCAGTATCAGTCATATTTTAATCGCGTGCCCGGTGGGCACAACGTAGGAACGCGTGTATTTCTATGTGTACGTTTCACTTGTGGTGTTGTTTGTATCATCGTGCGTTTGAAGTCCTTGTTTCACTTACAGTATTACCTTCAAGGTGACAGGCTTACTATTAATGTTCAGTATCATTGCACCGAGTTCTGCCCACGGTGAAAACCACCTGTTTTGCCTACTAATTACTGCCCATCGCTGCCCGTCCTGAATGTAGCCTATCTATAGCTACAGTAATCAGTCAATATATAATACCCCGCGCCTTATACTTTTTATATAAACCACAGTCCCTCTATCCACGAGGGACTGTGTATAAACTTATAAAATCATAGTCCAAGCCGTAAAATTGTTGACGTTCGACCCTATATACAGGCTGATCGTTGAATCGCACCGGCGCATCCATGTTTACTTGCCCCATAAGCTTACTACTCTGCAAAGGGTGGGCCTGGTGGGTAGATGGAATTCCTGGGCCAAAAGTGAACACCGGGGCGAAACTTTTTGTGAACCCATGTGAAAACATAAATCGTTTATCAGTTTGATATATACTCCTAAATTGTAAGTTTGATTTTAAAATCGAGACCACATTCAAGGGCTATGCAGACCGTCCATTTACGCACACACAGTGACAAGAAGGCGGCAAACACCTACTAACCAAGCACATCGAATCGGCGAAAGAAGCATAAAAAAGCTAGGCTTATCGCCAAAACAAACGCGCCAAGCGCTAACAAAAACCCATACCAAGCGGCCCTTTTCAGGGCCACTAAATACTCCAAAAAGAGAACTACCAAAAAAACCATAAAATTACATAGAACACACAAACACTTAAAAGAAATAACAAAAATCGTACACATAACAAACAACTGTAACACAACATTAAATACAAAATAAACAATCACCGTAACGTAACAGAAAAAATGGCCGTGGAAATAAATCAGCTATTTCCAAAGAAAAGCCGACAGCAACATGAAATTCAACAACAACCTATCATCGCTCATGCTCAAACTATGAAACTCCGTAAAATAGTACTAGGCAAAAGCCTTAAAATTAATTCGGACACCAACAAAACCAAACAGAATAAAACCACCTCAGGATTTCAACAAATAAAGTCGTAAAATGTGACTACGCTACATCGTGAGACACAAACAATCGCAACAACACCAATTCAAAGAAAAGTCAAATTGGGCTCCACGAACAACAAAAAACAAAAACTTGAAAGCTATCTGAAGCTGCTAAACTCGCACTTCTAGAGATACCCTTTCAAACAAGGAAACAAAACATGTCGCGCGCTAAAAGAATCGCGATAAACCAGCTTGCAAACAATAGACAAATTTCGGGAAAAAAAACCTTCGACAAGGGTCGGGTTTTCGTCATTGTCAACACAACAAGCCAGAACAAACAGTAAACAAAGTAAACGAACTATTAATCAAAATGTAAGAGAACAAGCACATCAACCAGGATACTTGTAAGTATCTAAACATAAAATCCGTACCCCGCAGTGGTACTTATTGCCAAAAATTTCAAAAACCTCCCACCAAACGGACTCACAACGTGACCAAAATTTAATATACTTGCCTCGCTAATCGAAAAGCAAGACCACTAAAATGCATTAAAATAAATTTTCACAAACACAAACTAAGGAATGAATCTACACTGCGACTGATGAGAAACCACACTCGGGTTTCGAAACGCGAGCGTCAAAGGGCGACTCTATCAACTTTTGTAACAACATAGGTCCGGCTGCGTCTCGCCATAAGCTTTCCCCACACAAACAAAACATTACCGTACACACTAATCCAAACTTCTCTACAAATATCCAAAGCGAAATAAACCTTTTTATTAACACACAATGGGATAAGAATGTAAGGACACATTTTCAAAATGAATCAAACACAAACTCGACACAAAAACATTTAGAATAGTTAGGTGGGGAGCCTCTTTCACATTTTTTTACATCTCGCTCTACTGTCTATGATTCTAAAAATAAAGTCATCTGCCACTTTTTCTGTATACGCGGTTTGGCAAAAACTCATCTCTTCAATCGAAAGTCGGGTGATTCCATGGTTCTTTGGGGCACTTAAGTATACGTCGAGCTTAAGGAATGTGGTTACATTCGATTTCTCCTAGGGCAAATGCACGTAATTCATGCTGTTGGAAATACTGGCCGCTCATAAACAAGACAATAAACTCAATATCTGTGCGTCTTTACTTTTATTGTCAAAGTACCACCGACACTCACAAAAAACCAAATGGTTCAGTCCAGGTATTTGCAACTCTGCTATCCGACTGGTCAACAGGAAATCAACCATAGGTGTCTTTTGGCACGCGTATACGCCAGTCACCTCGGCGACGGTAATCTGCACCACTTATCACCATCGGGAAGGCACTCCTCCCCCTATACAACTGGCGATCCCTCCCTCAAGGCAATACGTCATTCGACCAAGCATTGTTATTGTAATTTCCTGCATAAAATTAACAGCGAGGTCAACCGGTCAAACGTCTTGGCATTTTCTGGCATGTTAGTTCAGAAAATTTGTTATTTTATTCTGCATTTTTCCGAGCAGTTATTTTCTCTATAATTTTGAGCACATTGACTTGTTAGAGTGCGAGGCAATTTCTTCAATAAAGTCACCAACATCACTCTACAGTCATGAAAGACAGTTGTAACACGGCACTTAGAAGGAAGCTAAAATGTAAAGTCAAAGTGATATGGAAAGCCAAAACATGATAGGACTTCGTCTTTGGGAGGTTTAAGAGATAAGAAAAGGGACGCTAGAACTTTCTCATCACTTTTGTTCTAAATGTTTTCTCTTTGATAACACAACAAATATATCTTAAGTTATCGCTGTCGAGGCGCGATATACCCTAAGTGTTCATTGGACCATAAGTCCGTTTTTTAGCTCTCGTGTGTAAACACGTGGGCTATTGTCATGGCGATGTCTGTCTGTCTGTCTGTGTGTGTGTGTGTGTGTGTGTGTGTGTGTGTGTCTGTTTACACGATAACTCAAAAACGCGGGGGGGGGGATTCAAGTCAGATTTGGTAGACAGGTACCATATGCTACTTGCAAGAACTGATTAGATTTTGGTTAGTGTGGCTTGCATATTAATGAAGTTATGCAATATCGTTTTTTTCCGTACAATGGTTTCCCTATGGAGACGGTAATGACAGTGTAGACATATATCAAGAAATACTGCACAAAATTTCATGAAACTTTTCACAGATGACAATCTCAGAACATTATGATGATACTGTGAGTGTCATGTCAATTTCTTCTCATTTGCATATTTAATGAACTTTTGTTATGAGTGAGATAACTCTGAAATTCCTGCAGCAAACTTGATGATACTTGCAACAAATATTGATCTGATATATATCTAATTATACTTAGAAGCATTGGACAGTGTCAAGTTAATAAATATGTCATTTGCATATTTTATGAAGTTTTGTAATTAGTCATATAACTTTGATATAACTTCACCAACTGTGATGAAATCTGCTGCAGATACTGATCCGACTGATATCTAACTGTAGTGTAAAGTATTTAGTAGTGTGAAATTAATTAAGGGTTAATTTGCATATTTAATGAACTTTGGAATTAGATATATAACTCTGAAATTACGGCACCCAAGTCTTTGAAATTGGGTACAGATATTGTTTTGATAAATATCTAATTGTACTGAGAAGCATTTGGCAGTGTCAAGTTAACAAATAGGTCATTTGCATATTTTATGAGTTTTGTAATTAGTGATATAACTCCAAAATAACTGCACCAAATGTTATGAAATCTGCTGCAGATACTGATTCGACAGATATCTAATTGTGGTGTAGAGCATGTTACTTGTGTGAATTGTGTGAAGTTAATTAAGGGTTTATTTGCATATTTAATGAACTTTGTAATTAGTGATATTACTCCAAAATTACAGCGTTACGTTAAATTTGATGAACTTGCTACAGATGTTGATCTGATAAATATCCAACGGTACTGAAAAGCATTGAATAGTGTCAAGTTAATAATTAGCTCATTTGCATATTTCATGAAGTTTTATAAGTAGCATATATCTCCGAAATAACTGCATCAAATGTGATGAAAACTGCTGCATATACTGATCTGACAGATATCTAACTGTGTTGTAAAGCATTAAGTAGTGTAAAGTTAATTAAGGGTTCATTTGCATATTTAATAAACTTTGTAAATAGGTATATAACTCTGAAATACGGCCACAATTTTGTGAAATGTGCTACAGATATTGATTTGATAAATATTAAATTGTGCTATGAATCATTGAACAGTGTCAAGTTAATATAGGGATTATTTGCATATTTAATGAACTTTGTAATTAGTGACATTACTCTAAAGTTACTGTATTAAATTAAATAAAACGTACTACAAATGTTGATCTGATGGATATCTAATTGTCCCATGAAGCGTTGAGCAGTGTCAAGTTAATTAACAGCTCATTTGCATATTAAATAAAGTTTTGTAATTAGTGATTAAAATCTGAGAGTACTGTGCGATGTTGAAAAAAAACTGCTTCATTAGTGATAACATATATCTTATTGTTCTGTGAAGCGTACTACTATTAATGAACCTGTTGTAAAACACGTGAGCATATTCAGTTCATATCTGGTTTTCATTTGTAGGTAAAGCTGAATATTCAAGGGATAGTAGCTGTATCTTTCGACAATTTTTCATTATTTTTCTTTTGTACATCAACGACAGACTTGCAGAGTCAAATATCCAAATTTCAGTTTATCAAGATATCGTACATGTGTGTAAAGTGTTGTACTATTTCTAAGACATGAAGTTTGGTCCGGAATGAAAATCCACTTTTTGCCTATACATATTTTGGCTACTTAAACAAGGTAAGTACTGGGCATTACAACAAACATTTAATCCTTTGACCATAATGGTTGCCCTCCAAAGAGGAAAATGGGGCTGAAAAGGTTCAGAGAGTAAAAGACAGTGTGGTTGATTTTAAAGAACAAAAATGACAAAGAAGTTGTATAATCATAAATTACAGCAAAGAAGAATTAAGACAACACAAGTTTAGTCTTCTGTTTATGGTGGTTTAGGTGCAAATGTATATTGTCAGTGACGATGCATTCTTTCATGTCTTTGAAACCGTGCTTTAAAAGTTGCCCTTGCACTAACTTCTAAGATATTGCACATGAATTTTTTCTAACTCGGATTTCCCTGTTTCCTTTTTGATGACAGTTCAAGCAACTTTATAAAAGAAATCACTGGTACCAGTAGCATTAACAAGCTACATCACGCACTTACCAAAACGGTGGCAAGGCAAGATGTTGTCCGGCTGGCTAGAGGGATAGATGTGGCCTTAGACAGGGTCATCCCTGATGCCTTGGAGCAGCTAGAAATTTCGACACAGAGGGATTCAGGCTGGGCGTTCAAGGGGGTTAGTGCCCTATGGCTGGCCATTTCTTGATACCAGCCACTGAGAGGCGGCTCCTACATCCCACTACCAGCAGGCGATCGTCAACATGAAAAACAGAGACGACCACTTCTGCCACTGGACTATTCGCTCAGCTGTCGTATCTCGAAAATGCAATCCTCAAAGGCTCTCATTGTACCCTTCCAAAGACAGCCTGGACAAGGCCTTCAGAGGGGTCGACTCCCCCACTCCCCTCTCTAAGAATGGTAAAGCGGTGTTTTCAATCAGGTTCGAACTCACAAGGTACAGCACCCAGTCACCTAAGGAGAAGTCGGAGAAAAACTGGGAAAAATCCTCAATCTTAGAAAAGATTTATTCAATAACCGAGTGGAGAGACAATGAGGTCTGGCTATGAATGATTTTTCTGATGCACAGGCGTATTTGTCTTCCACGTCAGCTAGCAGTCCACGGTAATGCTCTGGATCAACATGTTAATCGAGGCAGTTGGGAAATTCCACTACACGTCGGCGAAGGACCTCAACTGGCTTTGTCATGACTAGTCAAAGGACAGGCACCACAAACACTTCTGTGTGTACACTGCCTCCACGACTACACCAGGCAAGACCTGCTGGAGGCCTACGAGCCTGAATGCCTAGGCATCAGGGAGACGGCTGTGAGGGTGGAGATGCCAAAAGGGGGCAAAAACAAGTTCGTCATTCAAAACCACAACAAGCAGGTCCCCACCCCTAATGTGATTTACGCCAACTTTGAGGCCCTCATCACCAACATCAAGTCCCCTGAGCCTGGGCAAACGAACAGAATCACTTGAACGACTCAGCAGCACAAACCCTGCAGCTATTGGTATGTGGTCATGTGCTGCAGGGGTCAGATAAACCACCCTGTGGAGTACAGAGGGCCAACCCCAGAAGAGTATTTGCTCAGAGCTATCTAAGAAAAGGAGTGCCAGATCAAGGCATTCCAGGCCACCCCTAAAGCCTTGCGGATGGCACTAAAGGGCTGGCAGGCCTGCAGTTCCATCACAACCTGCCATGTATGCCAGAAGTCACTCGACGGAGACTCTGTCTATGATCATAGGGCTTGCAATCTCAAGTCGTGGCTGAGCCTTAAAACCATGCCTGTACTGGTCGTCTTCCATAACCTTTGGGGCATGACTCCAATATGTTAATGCATCTCTAGAGGTGACCATTTAAGGGTGGAAGGCGAAATCTCCTGCATCCCTAATAACACAGAAAAATACATCAGTACTGGTGTCTTTTGGGATGCGCTGCTCAAACAAACGGCAGTAGAGCTCGACCTGCTTACCAATTAAAAGCAACATCTCCTTATCTAGATAGGATTGCGTGGAGGCATCTCCATGATGTCA
Source organism: Ptychodera flava (assembly GCF_041260155.1). Classification (NCBI taxonomy): domain Eukaryota; kingdom Metazoa; phylum Hemichordata; class Enteropneusta; family Ptychoderidae; genus Ptychodera; species Ptychodera flava. The sequence goes on along the minus strand of NC_091933.1, from coordinate 8,223,589 downwards.
GAAAGATAGGCAAAGGCCGACAATTCCAATGATGGAGGGCCATGACTCACTGAAGTCCAACAGCTACATCCTCTACCTGTACGCCAATAACCTCTATGCTTGTCCAATAAGTCAGGCCCTGCCCACAGAGGGTTTCCAGTGGGTTGAGGACCGTGACCAAACTCATGGTCGTCATTGTCCACCATCTGATGGGCAGCCCTGAAGGCTGCATTCTTAAGATCGACTTCGAGCCGCATGAGGCTCACAACGCTTACAGTCTGCCCCGGTTGAGTAGTGGTGCTTCAGGAAGAGTGGCCGTTGGCATATTAGCGAGAGCTCTTAGGAAGAGGGAGTGCCCTATGACGTTGAAAAGGTGGCCCCAATCTCCATAACAAGGAATGCTACTTGCTCCATCACTGCAATCTCCAGCTGTACCTCTAGCTTGGCCTGCGCCTAAAAAAGCCTCACTTGGCCCTGAAATTCAATCAGAGCTTTTTGATTGAGCCCTATATATGGATAAACACAGAGCTCCAGAAGTGGTCAACCAGCACCTTTAAGGACTTGTACAAGCTAATGGACTCCATCTTTGGGAAGACCATGCAGAACCTCAGCAATAGGTCGACGAGTGGCTTTGCGCACACATGTGGAGGACAAGCTTTGGTGCCTGATAGCCAGCTCTTCCTTTGTGCAGGCTGACATCTTTGACGATGACCTCACAGTGGTTAAGGTCCACAAATGCCGACTTCTCCTCAACTGCTCTTTGTATGCGGGCATTACCATCCTGGATCTCTCAAAGCTCCTCATGTAGGACTTCTGCTACGATCAGATGAAAGTCTAGTACGGGGAGCGCTGCCATCTACTCTACAGGGCCACCAACTACTTCCTCCTCGAGGCCAAGACACAGGATGTCTACCAGGACATTGTCAGGCACCTATAAACACGTCAGACTACCCATGAGAGCACTTCCTCCACAGCACAGAAAATAAGAAGGTGTACACTGGATGTACTGTCGCCGAATATGTTGGCCTGGGCCCCAAGATGTATGCAATCCTGGAGGCTAAGGGGATTGATGTCAACAAGGCAAAGGGCGTGAAAAGAGTATGGTGAAGAAATATGGCAATAATACCTATCCGTAAGCCATATCACTAGGTCAAAATTCGTAATACTCTAGTTATAAACATAGACAAAAAACAGCACAGAACAGACAGTAAAGCACCAGTACACAAAACAAAGTCAAATTCATGAAAGAAAGATATATGGACCTCTGGGGAAAAGGCCAAGAAGTGATGTCAGGTGTTTCAAAAATAGTTAGCGCATCCTGCCCAACATGTGGCACCATGGGCAGAACAAACAGTCCCTCTTTGGCAGGAGGACCTTCAACAATGGCGTGGAAGTGCTGCATTCTGTGTGCCACAGCATCTACGGGCAGCACCTGAATAAGGTATCTCTGGCCCCCTTCAACAGCAAGTGATGGGTTGCAGGAAACAGAGTGGATACCCTGACCTACAGCCACGTAGGCACCATGGGATGGCTTACCGCAGACTGGTAGGTTGAAAACTGCCCCATGCTATCATCGTGCAAGCCATCACAAGTGTCTTGCTCTTGAAAGACGAAGACAAATACGGCAAGTCTGGTGGAAAGTCGGCAGTGAGTCAGCAGCAAGTGACCTGAAGACAGCTAATCCTGCCAGCAAGGGGCTTACCCCAGTCAAAGGAGACACACCACAGAGCCACTGACCAGACCTGTAGTGACATAGATCAATTCCCATATTTTCTGACTAGTGCTGGGCGTGCAGTACTCATAAAACTTTTGCTCATTAGCCATAAGAGTGGTCGCACCCCATCTCTTGCGAAAAGAGCTGCAAGTCACCATCTGTTATTTCAGCTCTCTCTCAGTCTCATGTTCTTGACCACTCTTTCATTGTCTGTATTTTTATTTTGAGGGTGGGTCTCTTCATCGCCTGGGCTCCTCCTGGCGATGTAAAACCATTACTTCTTCTGCACCACCATGATAGCTACAGCCTATAACACCAGGAACTGTTGAACAAGCAATATCAGAAGCGGTAATAGCTTCAATAGTAGCTCTGTAATCACATAAGGCAACAGCAGTAACAACGTCAGCTATAACAGAAACAATGTAGCGATAGCAATAACAGCCATATTAATGACAGCAGCAGTACTAGTAGCGGCAACTGCATCTGCACCATGAGCAACAGAAACAAGAGTAGTAACAGCAGCACCAGTAGAGATAAGCATACAAATAATAGCAATATCAGCCATACTAACGGCTGTATAATATATATCTGGATTTCACCCTTCATCGTATAATGTATGACTTTTGACAAACATTTATCGACAGCAGAAATGTGTCATTTCAGAAGAAAATCTGAACATGGTGATGTGGAGTTTTAAATCAATAAAGTAATGAGAATGGTTTGTGGTCAAGATATTCCAGCGTATATACAACTAACACACGAACAAATACAGCTATCAAGCCCCATAGAAAATATGTTTATAGGCTGTGAATTTGCTGCGATCTACATACTTAGACCGCTTGGATAGGCTTGTGCGCCCTCTCAAGTTGAAAACAAATATTATTATTATTATTTCACTTTATTTCGGACTAAATATGTCATTGAAATCTCAGTACAATAATGAATTAAGGTACAGATAATAAATATCATAATACACACTGAAGAAGTGATTTTAGTGGTGCATTATCATGCAAAAAAAAAAACCCCCAAAACACACAACCGCTCAATGGAAAAGTGATTTTATCCACAGATTGCGGAGATAAGAAATAAAATACATGCAATCATAAACTTGACGTGCACTCGTATTTCCACTGCGTGATAAATGTACTATAAAATCATACATTTGTTTTCTAAGAAGAGCATCAAAGTTGCATAGCCCATTTGTGACAAACATTGAGCTGGCACTACTTCGTCTCTCATAACCCCAAAAAATACGGGCGGCATTGTTGTAGGCAACTTTCAGTTTTCTCATGGCATCAGCAGAATATTTGAACCAGAGGTGACCACCGTACAATTGAGAGCGATACACTTTAAAAATTCTACATTTCACTTGAAAAGAGCACAAGGAAAATTTCCTTAGCAGCATATTTGCTGAGACATAGAATGCTCTCCTTTGTCGCTCAATATCGCTATCGTCTCTAAACTTATGTGTTAACAAAAACCCAAGATATTTCTTTCTTTCGACAAAAAGAATTTTGACACCATTGAGGTAAACAGCGGGAATGTGCTTAACTTTAGAAATCCTGATGTGACACACAAACATTCGGTCTTTTTCGTGTTGAAGACAATGTCATGAGTATTACTATAAGTGCTGCAAATGATGACTAATTTCTGTGTCCCTTTCACAGAGGGACTTATCAGACAAATATCATCAGCATATGCTTATTCATCACACACTTTGTTGTACAGCAACAGTGTTACTGCGTAGTTAATCACAAGAGATGACCGTGAACACCATACGGCTTAAGGTGGGGCTTCTGAAGGCTGAACAGGGGCTGGGGGTTGTTAAACAGAATATTGTGTTGTGTTCTACCTACTTACCACCAAAGGGTTCATCCAGTTATACAAGTGGGGAGGCAATCGAAATCGAAATCATTGAAAATTATGTAATTAATTTATTTACACGATTTACGAATTTCAATGTAATGATAATTAGTGAACGCCAGAATTCGTGACCTTCAAGATTTCATCATTGAAAATGAAGAGCGTAACGTGTTTCTATCTCTTTACTGTGATCTTGATAATTTTTATGTACCTATTCTTAAGACCACGTGCACCAGGCCAATGTCTTTTGCTGTTCCCTTATTGATCTGTGTCAAAGTCACGACTTGTCTGTTTTGAATGGCCGATTTGAGGGCGATGACGTTTGAAATTTCACATGTTGTACCGTAAACGGTGCCGGTGGTACACTAGTTGATTAAATAATCATTCAGAGTACTTTTTCCCTATTTTATACTTTGTGGCAGATTACGCCGTAGACAGTAGAAGGGGAAGATCCTCTACTGTTTATGATTGCGCTGATGTTTCTGATCACTTCCCTGTGTTCTGCATTATTTCTTTCCTGAACGCCACAACTGACCTCTCTCGATGAACGGGATAATATAATTCCGTGTAGACAATTGACTAAATACATTTAAGTGGAAACCTGAGTTATCTAGTGTTTTTTTGGGGTAAATTGCGAGACGGCATCGCAGATTCTCACTTTCAAAAATATAATGCTGCTATACAGACAGGTAATGTAGACAATGATAAAGGTATTTTAAACAATATCGACCGAGCTACTTTTCAAATGAAATATACAGCTGCTAGCAAAAATCACAAGAGTGTAAATGTACATGAAGCGTGGTGGAACAATAAGTGTTAATTGTCCTGGAAGGTATATATATATATATATATATATATTATATATATATTATATATATATATATATATATATATATATATATATATATATATATATATATATATATAATATATATATATATATATATATATATATATATATATATAACGAGTATATTAAAGCCAGAAATTATCATATAAGGCTTAGAAATTGAAAAGTCAAAATTATCAACAAGAACTTTTAACAAACAAAAGTTTAGTCAATTATCAAACGTCTCAGGAGTGGGGAAAGTACGTCACCAAGCGATAGACTGGTTTGATTAATTCCATAATTTATTGGATACTAACGTAAACTCAGACGATTTTAAGTTTGATGAAAACAGAAAGGTTGAGTTAGCAAAGCATGATGAGGATTGTGACTTGTGTAGAGAAGATGAGCCTGCTTCCTTGAATTCCCCCATTTCTTTAAATGAAATTGAACGTACTATCAGGAAATTAAAAACAAACAAGTCACCAAGCCCAGATGACTTTATGAACGAGATATTCATGTGTAGTATTAAAAATATATCAAATTATTTAAGTGACCTTTTCAATGCTATTTTAATTTCTGGTAATTTTCCAAAATATGGTGCAGAGGAATTGTTTATTGTCTACATAGCAAGGGGTCAATGGATAATACTAATTTAAATTATTACTGATGGATATCTGTTTTGTAAACACAACAACAAAGTCTTTCCAAACATTCAAAATGATCGACCTGTTCATAGGGTTGAGATATTTAAATTGACAAGTAATGCACAGGCTGGGTTTCCAAAGGGTTATCAACTATGGACCATTTAATTACTTTGCAGTACACAAATATTTATCAAATCGTAAAGGAAGATGCATGGTCTCTTTGTTGATTTTTCAATAGGCTTCGATTGTGTGCGACATGATTATTTATGGCAAAGGCTTATATCTTATGGCCTTCATGGCAGAGATTTAACAGGTTTTTCGTTCGAGGTACTCAAAATTAGAGTAATGTGTTTTGTGTTATAATAGTCTAACTGGTTATTTTGAATGTAAAGTTGGTACTAGGAAAGGCTGTATGCTTTGTCCGTTATTGTTTAGCATATATACAAGTTAAAGAGAGACATGAGTGCCAATAAGAGAGATGGAATATTTGTTAGTGAGCATTTACCAAATCTTGGTTTGTTGATGTACGCAGATGATGTTCCTGATATCTCGGATCTCCCTCGCATCGCAGCGTAACATTGACCAATTAGCGTTGTGTTATACAAACAATGGTGCATGAGGGTATAATTTTGACAAAACAAGAATTATCGTCTTTGGAAATGGTGGACACTAAAAAGATATGAAAAATAGTCTTATGTAGGGAGTGAAGTTACAACTACCTTGAGTAATTAATCGCGTCAAGGCTATCTTGATCTTCAGCTAAAATTGATTTGGTCTCTCAGGACAAAGAGGACGCAGATTCGCTTTGTTGTAAGGGGTGTTGCACCCGACGCTGGGTATCTTGCTCATGATCACTTTTTTGCAAGTAAATATTCATTGAATTTTATGTAATTTGTCGACCCAAGATAAAAATAGTGGTTGAGTTCACCTTTTAGCTTGTTAAGCAGTAGTAAGTTGGGTAAGAAAGGAGTGTGAACTTATGCAAATTTATGCAAATCATCTGATTTCCTCGATTCTCTTTTCTCCAATTTTCAAGATTCCTAAAGAATTTAACTCAAGTCTGGCTGGTCAAATTTTCTGAAATTTTCACATTATATTCATTAAATATCATTTAACAAAACGATAGTTTGTTGGGCAATACAATTCTTACAGTATGAATAAGAGGCACTTTAATTTTGCTGATCATGACTTTAATCACTTTTTTGAGCGTCAGCCTTTCAACCCCTGCCATTTTAGAATGAGGACAGACATAAACATATACACTTGTTTCAAGTGAAATATTAAATTTCAGAAAATAGTATCAAGTTTTTAACTTAAATTATTTTTTCATCATCAATACCCTAAGTATGTATTCTTCGAGTAAACTATTGCCATCATACTAAACTTTAGAGTCCCTGGTGTTTGAAAATATATAATATGAGGGGGTTTTCTTGTCATCTTTGATGAGAGATATTGCTTAAAAAACTGTGTTGGTAATGCGCAGCTCCTCCTAAGAGATACTTTCTTCTCTGTCTATGCAAAACGCTTTCAAACGGTTTGAAAGTTTCCCCCAGGAAACATCTTTCTGCGAGAACTCCTACTTACCTGTCACTATTTCTTTTGGGTTATCTCATTTGCTGCCTTCCAGAACGAGGCAAAAATTGAAATACACGTGATCTCATCCCAGGCGGAAACCGCCATGAGAATTCACATTCAAACAGTTCTCAACCTCCATAATAGACTATCAAAATAGTGGGGAGGAGGGAGGGAGGAGTGACAGGTTCTCGCAGAAAGATGTTTCCTGGGGGAAACTTTCATTCTGCTTCATCCTCCTACTTACCTGTCACTATTACTTTTGGGTTACACAGAATCCAAAGCTTAAATGGAGGAGGGTATGTCAAACAAAGACTCCCAACCTAGGTAGAGCCACACCTCAAAGAACCTAAAGCAAAACTAGCTTCCATAGGCACATCCTGATCCTTGAGGTAAAAGTTAATAAAGGTATTTGGAGAAGCCCAAAAACCAGCTTTACAAATGTCATCCACTGACACTCCTTTAAACAAAGCCCACGAGGCAGCCATAGCTCGCGTATCATGTGCTCTGATGGAATGCACAAGTCTACAATGGCCATGGGAAGAATCATAGGCAAGTTGGATTGTATCCCTTAACCATCTAGAAATAGTGTCCTTGGACGCTGGATCATGTTGACCTGGAGACACCTTAATGAACAACTGTTCTGTATTACCACGAAGTTGTGCAGTCATCTTAATGTAGTAACGAAGAGCCCTACAAGGACAAATAAGTTTATCCTGAGGATCACTTGAAATATTTTCAAGACTCGGAATGAATATCTCTGTACCAACACGAGATACAGATTCATTCTTTGACAGAAAACCTGCCCTAGGCAACAATCTAACACCTGTAGGCTCCCATCTGAGACAAGCACTGTTGATAGACAAAGATGACTCACTACGTCTACGCCCAGACGCCACAGCTATGAGAAAAACAGTCTTCATAGTTAAATACTTCAAACCAGATTCACTAATAGGCTCGTAAGGAGCTGGCTTTAATGAGTCTAACACTAAAGGAAGACTCCAAGAAGGCAAAAGTCTCCTCTGAGGAGGACGCTTAATAAAAAACCCTTAATCAGAGGATGCTGACCTACACTATGTTCACCATAACTCGGAAGGAAAGAACTCAACGCTGAACGATATGTTGAAATAGTTTGGGGCTTTAGACCTCTAGCCTCCAAAAGAAAAACCAGAAAATCACCCACAGAAATTAGAGGTGGATGCATGGGATCGACATCATGTTCTTTGCACCAATCACTCAATACTCTGAACCTGTAATTGTACGATTTAATGGTTGATGATCTAGGAGAGTTCGCTGCATATTCTGCAGCTCTCGCTGAAAATCCCTCTGAGCAAAAACGTTTCTTGACAGTTTCCAAGCAGTCAACTGGAGGACTGATGGATCTGGTTGAAGAAAACCCGACAACGGTTGGCTCAGAATGTCTGGGGTCTCTGGTAGCTTTATTGGAATTTCTATTAGCAACTCCAGCAATCAAGAAAACCACAGTTGTCTTGGCCAATTCGGCGCTGTCAGAATGACAACACACTCCTCGTGTCTCATCTTGCTTAGTACTCTTGGAATCAGAGACACTGGAGGAAACGCGTATGCGAACATGTTTGTCCAGGGAACTGAAAAGGCATCCACTGCCTCTGCTCTTTGGTCTGGAACTGGAGAACAATACACCTAGTGGGCATTGTGTGCGGTTGCAAACAGATCTATGTGAGGCCTGTCTAACACCTTGAAAAGGGACTCTACCACCTGATGTTTTAACATCCACTCTGTTGGGATAGGTCGTCTCCTGGACAGAGCATCTGCTATCAGATTGCACCTGCCTGATATGTGAGCTGCCCTGATCCTGATATTTCTGATAATGCACCAATTCATTAGATGCCAAGTGAGGATGCAGAGAGATGGAGACCGTGTTCTCTCTTGCCTGTTCAAATATGATACTATGGTTGAATTGTCTGACCTTACAAGAACCAATCTCCCTAAGATATGAGGGACGAAGGCCTTAAAACTTTCCCATACTGCCTGAAGCTCGAGAAAGTTTATGTGCTCTTGTCTCTGGGCTACTGACCAGACTCCTGAAATGGTCAAATCTCCCATATGAGCCCCCAACCTTGCATTGAAGCATCCGTGGTTATTGTAACCTCTGGGGGCTCCAGGGACAGTGAAACTCCCTTGAAAAAAGTGACTCTGTTGGTCCACCAATGAAGATGCTGTATTAACAGGGCGTCTACCCTTATAGGATGACTGAGAGGATTCTGATGTGGTCTCCATTGAGACAGAAGGAAAAATTGCACTGGCCTCATGTTCAACCTTGCCAAAGGTATGAGCTGAACGCAAGATGCCATAAGACCTAGGAGGCGAAGAAAATGCCGCGCCGTCTGAAAACTGCCGGGCAAGAGATGACTTACCATTTCGCAAATAGCTTGAAAACGCTCTGGCATTGGAGTAGCAATCCCTTCCTCCAAATCTATTTTCGACCCTATATAATTAATGATCTGTCTGGGGCAAAGTTCTGACTTCTTTTCGTTTGGTAGCCAGCCTAGACTGACAGCTGTCCTTAAAATACGTGCTGTATCCTGCTGCAATAAACTGATCTGCGTCTGCCTGGCTAGCCAATCATCCAGATACATGTGGACATAAATTTGTTGCTTTCGAAGAAAGGCACCCAAAACTGCTGTGACCTTGGTAAACACACGGGGTGCTGACGACAGACCGAAAGTAAGTGACCGAAACTGAAACACCTTGCCCTGCACTGCGAACCTGAGAAAATGTCTGCAGTCTGGGTGAATAAGGATATGTTGATAAGCGTCTGTTGGATCGATTGAAACTGCATTATCCCCTTTTGACAGATCTGATAAAACTGAACGTAGAGTTTCCATCTTGAAGTGTTTCTTTTTGAGAAAATGGTTTAACGGGCGGAGATTTAAAATTGGTCTCCAACCCCCTGATCTCTTTGGAGTTAGAAACATTGAGCTGTAAAAACCTTTTGATCTGTCTGTGACAGGCTCGATAGCCCTCTTTGAGATTAATGATTCTATGTCCTGAAGGATAGCATTTCTCTTTCCTAAATCCGACGGAAGAGGAAAATTTATAACCTTGCTTGTAAGAGGGGGAACTTGAAGAAATTCCAAGCGATAACCTTCTGAAACTACCCCTAAAACCCACGGGTCGTTGGTTATCTTGGCCCAGTGCTGACTGAAAAGAGATAAAATCTTCCCCCTACTGGCACCTCCGGAAAAGGAATTTGAATATTTAACTGTGCTAGATTTACACACTGAGCCCCTGGCAAACCGTCATTGTTTAAAAGAATGGTCTCTGGGCTTATCCGGAAAGGGCGGCACTGGTGATCTAAAGCTCTTCTTATCCCTTTTACCCTTAAAGTAATTACTAGGTATAGCATAAACAGACCTCTTTACAGAAAGTCTGTTAAGTTTAGCGGAAGGCTGCGACTTGGGCTGAAAAGAAGCAGGTCGCTTAACTCCCTGACGTGGTCTAGAAAGGGAGACTATTTCCCTAACATCTCTAGCTGCTTCAGCTTCCTGGTGGAAAATGTCTGAGACTTCTCCATGGAAGAGTTTATCACCCCGAATAGGAAGCTTAGTCAAACGATTTCGAGTTGATCTTGTAGGAAAATCCATCTGATCAAGGAATAATTCTCTTCTGGCAGAAACTGACAAAGCAATGGCACGCAAGAGTTGATCTGCTGAAGAAGTTAGAGAAAACTGCAAAAATTCCAAACCCTTAGACAATTGGTCATCAGGAATATTAGAACCTGGCGAAACTGCCGTATGTACAAAAGCGGTAGCCAACAATGAATGTGAAATGCATCTCAGTAAAACTCTAAGAGCTTTATCTACCATAAGATGTCCAAGATCAGCCTCGTGGGTAAAACTTCTCAAATCCTTAGCTGAAAAATGTTTCTTATCAGCTGCCAATTTAGTGTGGACAAAACTTTCTACACTAGGCGCTCTGGCAAACTCCTCAAATTTTTTTTCCAGGAACCTAAGATTCTTGTCTACCGACTTTGTGTACTTTGACACTCTGGGCAAACTCTTCTTAATAGCTGTTTATCTTTGTGCAATCAGTCCCTCAATGGGCAAACGAGGAGCACCTGTAACTGTACTATCTCCACCAAGTATAAAAGACTGACGTTGACCATGATTGCTATCATCTTCGGTACAGCCAAGCACATTGCCAATAATGCTAATAATGTCATGCCATTTCCCAGACAAAGCTTCTGACATGTCAGCATCAGCAGTAGAAATTTCTGAATGAGTATCAGAATGAGCAATGTCACTTCGCACATAATCCTGTGACCTAGACATAGAATGACTGTCTCCATCTGCGCTCTCATCAAGATCACTCGGAGCGAACAAAGAAACAGAATCAGGATCTCTATACTTGTAAGACGGCTGTGGAACAACTCCCGACACAGCTGCCGTCTCCTCATTACTTATCACCTCTGTAGGGTCCACATGTAAATCCCTATTCAGACTGTGCTTCTGGTGTTGTGGCTCCACATGATTGCCCTCTGTTACATCAGCACTTTGAGATTGAGCAAGAAAACCAGCCAACAAAGAAGAAACCTTCTCCGAAAATTGCTCAAATCTAGTGTCCAGAATACCCTCAATCTCGTCCTTGGAAACATAGGACTCGTCAAAGGGCAAATAGACAGCTGCACTACTAGCCGACTTCCTGGACTTGTCCTTCTGAGACTTACCTTTTGAAGTTTGTTTACCTTGCAGCAACTCAGGATTAGTAAAAAATGCGCCATGGTTCATCCGACCAATCCTTGCAAATATCACAAGGCTTAGCCTTTGAACACTTGCGACATGCAAGACACTTGTCATGGCTGTCATCAGCAGGAATAATCTTCCTACATCTAGCTGCAGCGCAAACCTTAGAACCGTCACTCGCAGTAACATCGCATAGGTCCATGATACAAGCAGAAACCGGTAAACCTATGGTACACAAAAACCAGCGCGATAAATACCATAAAGTACAATACACAATGTACGAGAAACTGGCTCGCACAGCTGCAGACTGACCACGTCACTGCATTCAAAAACGTGGAAAGCAAACAATAGCAACACACATTTGCTACATAAACTCAAAGCAGTACTTCAAACGGCCTGAAAAACTACCGTCAAACTGACTGCTAAAAAAGAGAAATAAACAGGAAATAATAGATGATACCGTAACTCACGCTCCCAGGAAGGAACAATAGAGCAAAACCAGACGTCAAAAACCATATACTGGAAGGCTGAAAAACGGTGTGTTTACACACACCGAGGCAAATGAGAACTGTTTGAATATGGAATCTCATGGCGGTTTCCGCCTGGGATGAGATCACGTGTATTTAAATTTTTGCCTCGTTCTGGAAGGCAGCAAATGAGATAACCCAAAAGTAATAGTGACAGGTAAGTAGGAGAATGAAGCAGTATGATAGTATTGTTGTTCAAGTCTTGTGCTATAGGGCAGAAAGGTATTCCCCTGGTGTTGAAACAGTACATTTTCATTTTTGTAGATATTTATTAGGTTTTGTAGCAATATAAGCAATGAAGTTGTCTTAAGTAAATTTGGTAGATTTCCACTTATATATGTACATATAAGAAAAAAGGTTTTTAATTATTGGTCAAGACTTTTGGAAATGGATCATTCTCAGTACCCAAAAACTTGTTACGAAATGTTAAGAAAACAAGATGATGCAGGCAAAAAAATTGGGTAACAAACCTTAAATAGCTCCTTATGAGATATGGTTTTGCCTATGTATGGTTAGAGCAGCAAGTAGGTAATTCAGAGGTATATTTATTTCCACAAAGTCAACAAATCTCCTACATTAATATTTTTACTCTACATTTAAGTTTCAACTTGAACCAGAAAGATACTTAACATGTATTCAACCAAATAAGTTTAAAATTACACTTTCAAAATTTCGGAGCTCGAATCACAGTCTCAAAATTAATCAGGTGGACATATTAATAAAGATATTAAAAATAAGTATTGTTCCTTTTTGTGAAAAAACAGAGTGAACCAGTCGTTGAAGATGGAATTCACTTTTTACTATTTTCTAAAATTTAAACATCAATTCGTAGGAATTTATTGCCTTCCTATCTGTATGAATATCCAACTCGCATGATAAAGTGACGTTATTATTTTCTACAAATATCCTTGCTGTATTGACAACATTGTCAATGTTCATTCAACGATTGATTTTTTCGTCATTTGTTCACATACATATATCTGCCTTACTTAAATGTATCTCTTGTAGGTGGATCGGCGGTAGCCCTTTAAATAATAAAATAACTATTAAAAAGCGTTTGATACGACCAGCCAAAACATCTTACTTGCTGAACTGAAATCCTCAGATTCGCATATTTACAGAGAAGGACAATATATTATTAACCGTAGACATTGTTCTTAAAACTGTTCCTGAATAAAACATACGGTTCGGACTCTGTCGTACAATCAGGAGTAACTTACCGTTTGCTCCTGGTGGATTCCGTCTTGCGATACAGCAATTCACGATCGGAGATCACAACGCTGACTCTGGCTAACATCGAGGAAAACCTCCCTTTTTGTAAATTGCGGAACTATGACGTTTATCGTTTTGATTGGATCCCTGAGTGAGTAGGCGAGGAGTATAGGATGACAAAATCTTTCAAATCAACAATACCTTGTATTCTGCTGGGCTAAAAAACCCCGCATTTTTGTAGTATACCTCTGAGAATTATGACAGTCGGGAACACGTTTATGTATGTATGTATGTATGTATGTATGTATGTATGTATGTATGTATGTATGTATGTATGTATGTATGTATGTATGTATGTATGTATGTATGTATGTATGTATGTATGTATGTATGTATGTATGTATGTATGTATGTATGTATGTATGTATGTATGTATGTATGTATGTATGTATGTATGTATGTATGTATGTATGTATGTATGTATGTATGTATGTACGTATGTATGAATGTATGTATGTATGTATGTATGTATGTATGTATGTATGTATGCGTTTACCCTCCGCTCATATCGCGAACAGGACGTATGTATGTATGTATGTATGTATGTATGTATGTATGTATGTATGTATGTATGTATGTATGTATGTATGTATGTATGTATGTATGTGTGTGTGTGTGTGTGTGTGTATGTATGTATGTATGTATGTATGTATGTATGTATGTATGTATGTATGTATGTGGGGAAGGAAGGAGGGAGGAAGGATGGGAGGGTGGGAGGGAAGAAGGAAGGAAGGAAGGAAGGAGGTAGGTAGGTAGGTAGCGCGTATGCAAGCATGTACATATGTATACATGTAAGTAAGGATCATGATTTTGCTGTATCATGGTCAATTGTTGCCAGAACATCGGATTACTCGATCATAAGCAACCGATATAATCTCTGTTTGTTAGAAACGTTTTAGTGCAATGCTTGGAGGTTAACGAGAAATAGGGCCACTTTTTTGTCGAGGCTCTCACAATTTCAAGGCTTTTTCGCATAAAGCTATGTACGACTGTGAGCGTCAAATGAATGCTAGAGAACAAATAACGGACATTCATCGCTTGTATAAAAAAACACCTTAACCCTTCACGGCATTTATGTGGTCCATTCAATTTGAGGTTAACATTGCGAGCAATCGTCTGCTTCGAGCTTGCAATCAGCTGTTTTCTAGAACAATCGTGCTCGAATAGCCTAGCTCGTACTTATAATTTGATCATTTCAAAAAAGCATCCACAACCGCAATCTTGATCTAATAAGAGACATTGTTCTAATGAGAGATCACTGTAAGCAACTGAGTGACAAAATTCACGACACGTGATATGGTGAGTATGGCATGGATCGTTGAATTGTTGAACTGATTTTGCGTTTTAGCTTCAACGGTTACAAATACATTAGTCGGGATATCCATATAAGTAGGATTGTGAAAACCACGTTTGTATTGCGTAAGAGAACTCAAGAAATTTGAGTCGGTCAAAGTGTTTTAATTCATTTTTATAGAGTGACAATTGAGAGCGTTTAAACTTGTTCAATATCTGTTCGGTATGGTAGCGCAACACAGCGGGAGAAAGAAAGCATTGACATATTAGGTGAGATCCCCGCCAAAATTAATTGGATATAAGTTGCCATGCATTGAATCTTTATATTCCGTGCGACTGTTGCGTAAAGCGCACAAAATCATCGCTGATGGTTCCCACTCGGCCCATCATACTTTCCAGAATTTTTTCAACAACCTGTGGAAGCGACTTGAAAAGTTAATATTTAAGTTTAAATTTCTGAGGAATTACAATAACATTTAGTAATGCAAGTAAAAGTCTGTCGCCATCCCCATAACAATAGTAACAATGTTCTGAAAACTGTTTGACCTTCGATTTATACAATTCATACCTTGTTCAACACATGTGTTGTTATGTACAAATCATAATTCAAAGTCCTTTCCTATTCGCCTGTCACTTATAAATGAACAACTCGTATAGAGAACCACGCTGATTTCAAATCATTGCCCTGCACGATATAGCATACTCAAGGATAACAACTACCATCGTCGTTGTATTCATTTATTTATTTATTTTGATTGATTGATTTATTCATTTATTTATTCATTTGTTCATTCATTCATTCATTCATCTATTCTGATGACCAACAGGAATAAATTTCCAATTACAGGAGCCGCAAAACATAACATCATACGATTACTAACAAACATAAAATTTACGAAAATAAATACAATGAACATACAAATCGTAAAAAAAATGATACAATATACTTGTTTTAAAGAAGCCTAAACCTGTCGAAAATGTCAATACTCGAGGTTAATTTGAATATATTGTTATAAGTGCTTAAAGCATGTGACATAAAAGAGTGTTTGGACTCCGTCTTGCGATACAGCAAGTCACGATCGGAGATCACAACGCTGACTCTGGCTGACATCGAGGAAAGCGTCCCACTTTGTAAATTGCGGAAGTATGACGTTTATCGTTTTGATTGGATCCCTAGTGAATAGACCAGGTGTATGGCATGACAAAAGTCTTTCCAATAAACACTATCTTGTATTTTGTTGGGCTAAAATAAAAATTTGTTTTGTAGTATACCTCAGAGAATTACGTCAGTCGGGAAAACGTGTAGGTAGGTAGTGAGGGAGGAAGGGAGGATGGCAACGTGTGAGGGAAGGAAGGAAGGAAGTAGGTGGGTAGGCAGGCAGGTAGATTGGCAGGTAGGAAGGTAGGCACGTATGCACGCACGTACGTAATCCCTATGTGTACAAGTAACTTAGTGTGGATCAGAACTTTGCTGTATCATGGTCAATTATTGCCAGAACATCGAATTACTCGCTTAAGCAACAAGTTCTTGGAGGTTAACGAGAAATAAGGCCACTTTTGGGGTCTCAGGCTGGTAAAGGACCGAGACGTGGGCAGAGTTTTTAACAATTCCAAGGCTTTTTCGCACCAGGTTGTGTACGACTGTGAGCGTCAAGTGTACGCAAGAGAATAAATAGCGGTCATTAACCCTTCACGGCATTTATGTGGTCCGTTCAACATAAGGTTCACCTTGCGAGCAATTGTCCGCTTCGAGCTTGCAATCAGCTGTTTTCCAGAACAATCGTGCTCGAACAGCCTAGCTTGTAATATAATTTGATCATTTCAAAAAGCATCCACAACCGCAATCTTGATGTAATAAAAGACATTGTAAGCAACTGAGTGACAAACTCACGAAACGTGATATGGTGAGTATGGGGTGGCTCGTTGAATTGTTGAACTGGTAAGGTTTTGTTTACGTTTTAGCTTCAACGATTTCAAATACCTTAAGTTAGAATATCCGTATAAGTAAGATCGTGAAACTAACGTTTGTATTGCATAGGAGAACACAAGAAATTTGGAGTCGGTCAAAGTGTTTCAATTTATTTGTATAAAGCGATCATTGAAAGCGTTTAACTTTTTACAATTTATGTTTGGTATGGTAGCCCAACAGAACGGGAGAAAGAAAGGACTCACAGAATAGTTCCGATCGCTATCAAATCGCCATTTATTGAATCGGTAATATCCTTACTTACATGTATTATCGTTTAAGATCCTATTTGCGATTAATTCTGTTCCTTGCCATGGTTAAATTGTAATGTGTTCTTCCCAAGTTTGCAGTCTGGTCATTCTAGCCATTCTCTTGAAATCACCCCTCAGGATAATTTTCAATTCGTTTCAGTAATTACGAACGTCGACTTATAGTTTTACAATGGCAGAAAACATGTTGCATCTCAAAATCACCACATTTGCCTGTATTTGCTTGCATCACTACTTGACATAATATATATTTCCCTATATCTGTGTAATAAACAATTGATAATTGTCCATATCAAGCAAATAAACAACTGATTGCAGCACAGCTGGGGCTCGGAAAAATAATTTATTTCAGACAAAATGCTACATGCGTCTTAATCTTTGGAAAGACATGGAATCATGAAAACATGAAAGCATGGAATCATGAAAACAGAGCATTGAAATTATCACGGCATTAAGCTTTCCTACCAAAATTATAAGTCAATTATGACTACTACATTCATAGAAGATGTTTTATACTGGCCTCATCGATCGTTTATTTCAGGCAACCTTGCGCCCCCTTAAAATACTGCAAACGTGAAATGTGTAACCTGTGAAAAAAACAAATTGACTGGTATTTCCAGTCGTTTACTCCTTCAGGGAAGACAAGCCTCACATTGAATCGTTTGTTATTCAGCATTGACCACGGATCAAAATGCTGCCCTAGTTTTAGATCCTTCATTAACTGCCCTTGTTTACGCACTGTTCATGAACTTCCCCTTTGTACGTCATTCATCCTTCACTAATTGGCCTTGCTTTTAAACACATTCATATTTTTCACCTCGTCTTTGATTATTCATTAACTAGCCTAGTTGTACACATTCGCTAATTGCCCTGGTCTGTACAGAATTGTTTTGCGTAGAAGAGTACACACAAGCACAAGTAAGCAGCTTTTGAGTTGAATAGTATTGCCGCGTGAGTTCATCAAGTTCCATTTCTGCTCTTCTATTTGCACTAGTTATGAAAGGTCTTGCGTGTAGAGTGAGACAGGCATATTTCTGGCATTTCTGTTTTGAATAACAACTTTGCAAAAATCTGATTACCAGCTGATTATACAACTTACAGTTTGTAGAGGATGAAGATTCGATTAAGATAGTAATAAATGTTATGAAGGATATTTACGAGTGCAGCAGGTTAAAAAATGACGGTAAAAAGTCAAAAGCAATGTGGGTAGGGAAAGCAGAAACTGCTACTAATGATAAGGGGGTGATATTGAATATACAAACGGGTCAGTGAAACCCGCGGGGTTTAATTTGGGTGTGATGCAGACAATGTAGAAAACTAAACAGGTCAAATAAATTTTTTTAAAAAGCTAGGAATATTCTAAACCACAAGTAATGCAAGTGATATTCCAGTACTTAATCGGGCCCTTCAGCCTTGAATATAAAGTAGCTGTAACGCTTTATGATTTTGATCTGTATGTAAATCGCAAATGCTTGTTCTACTCCTCAAAGCATGTAAAATACCTGCTATTTAGCTTTGTTTTACGTGTAGAATACACTGTTATTGTTAACACTTGCATTGAAGTCCAGACCAGAATTTACCTATCAACAATACCGATGCAATTTACTGTACAGGCCGGGTTAATGGGCTGAATACTTTACATCCGTGTATGCTGAGTGGAGTAGAACAAGAAACTGTCGTCGACATTAAAACAAAATCAGCCAGAAAAAAATCATCAAAAATTACAACTACTTAGTACTCTGTAAAGTTACTTCCGATCGAAACAACGGGCGTCTAGATAAGAAGGATAATTTGGGTTTTGAACACAAACTATTTTCAAACTTATTTTGCTGCCAAAATCGGTCGGCGATAATGCGGCTTTCGAAAACGAAATGAAAATTAGATTTGCTTTACGAGACACGTTGCTCCGAAAATTTTCTCTTCTTCCGTTCACACCTTCTCCAGTTACACTCTTTAAAACGAGGAACGACGTAGGAAAATGTAAACGACCTGCAATTCGGCAAAATGCCTAATTGAGAATAAACCGATTTTGAACTGAGTTCGGTCGTGTTTTCCGGACTCAACGAAAGTGAACAATAATTAGATGAATAAAACACTTAGTAATATTGCATAGATAATGGTTTAATCTCACATTTCATATGGTGTGAAACCATCGTGACCGGTCGAAACAAAGCTAAAAAAGAGTGGATTTTGGAAATAGAGCGAAAGTCGAAAGTTTGAATAAAGTTAACGTATGCATTTGAATCTGTAATCCGGAAAAAAATTGCAGACGGACGCAGGTACTGACGGGACGGACGGACGGACGCAATGATTGACATATGATTAAAACCATTAAAGTCCCAAAAGCGATAAGTTTAGCATTAATTTTTCCGTGGTAAAATATTCTTTCTCCAATATGTTATAAATCACCCTCATTAAAGGGACATTATTTGTATCTTTTGACTTTTTTTTTCATTTTTTCGATGACTGAAATCCCTGGTCAAATCAATAGGAGACCTAAATTGTGACTATGGACGGCTTCAAGGATATGTAAAACCACCTACGGCAAGGTTCAATGTTGGTAAGGGCGTCCGCGCGATTTGAACCAACCGCCATTATTGAACCCAAGCACATGACCAATATTACTACGCATACGTCAACCATCAAAGTACAGCTGGAATGTGAACGGCCTGTGACCTACACACCAACTTCAGCACAATGGATATCGAGAAGCACACGCGCATAAACAAATGCACGTCTCACAATCTACTGTCAAATAGTGAAACTAAGCAGGGCATTTGCTTGTAAGTTTGATTTTAGTATCGATGACACGGACTGTGAAACAAATAAAACCATAGACGCAATTGGGTCAATGGTAAAACTAAAATGATGTCAGATTGCTGTGGTGATAGTGAAACAGGTGCAGAGTAATGCATTTTCTGTGCATTTGATCGTTGGCAAATGTTCGTCAACTTTCAAGATTTTTAGGGCATTTTCTTGCCATTACGTTGATTCGTTTTACAAACATGACATGATCACTTGTTGAACTTGGAAACATCGCACTCGGACTGAACAGTGCATAGTGTAGCATCGGTGACATCGTGACACCGCACCGGGCGAGTGCTGTCATGGATGTACTGCTCGCGAGTGGAGTCACCTCTCGACACACAAGATCTGTTTGAATGTTGTTATTCTCTGTGCATTGTGTAATTATTTGTATCAGTTGAATCGCATTTCGAACCAAAAGTGAGTACATCGCAATGACAGTTGCCAAGACCCTATACGTCGCTTACGGCCTCCGTGTCTCCGACCCACTCCCAAAAGTGGGCTTTGCGTAAGTATTGAAGCTCAGCTGAGCACATCGTGTACCTAAGCCGTGCGTACAGGTCTGTGTGTTCCCGGCGTTATACGGCCTCCACGCCGTATAACGCCGGGAACACACAGACCTGTACGCAGGGCTAACCGTACCCAGAAGAGGTGGGTGCCGTGCTCAAAAACGAAACTCAATGCAAGCTTGGGATTAAAAATGGGTTGTTTTTGGTGGAGAAACTGCACGCCGCAACCGAGGTGCTGCCAGCGATTTTGCACAGCCCTGCCACGCAGACGGTGACATATGATGTACGTGTCAGTTGTCAAAGTACATTCATTTGCTTCAATTTCGCGATCACCTCGACAATAACATGACTGTCTACTGAAGTTTATCCCTTCATTTTACTATGTTTTCACATTTCTATGCCCACAGGCTTTGGGCAAGTCTATATATACATATGGAGGAACAAACGGGACGAAAAAAATCCACCACTATAGGCCTTGTCATCGACTTCTTGCAGCTTGTAGGCATTTGAAATGCCCATTATAAAATGTGCTCTCTAGCAGCAAAGAATAGTGTATCTAAGAGCAGGATTGGCCGTCAAGATCTCCATGAAAACTGACCGTCAAAATGTAACTGAGCAAACGGCATCAGTATAGGGAATCCCGAAATTGCAATACTGCGCTTTCGACTTTCACTTCGCGTGGTTTATTTTTTTTAAACGCGGATGCTTACAGCGGCCCAGATAGCTGTTAGCAGTGTGGTCTGATCGCAGGTACTAGGTCACCTTGCCAACTCTGAGGTTAAAAGTAGCCCACCATTAACCCCTGACCCAAGGTTTTTCTATACAGTGTACGCAAACGGGATGGAAGTTGTCTATGGTCGACCGTTTTTTAGACATCTTTCAGTAAGTCGAACAACATTATCAACTGCTCGTTTGCAACAATATAAGGTCAAAAGATACAAATAATGTCCCTTTAAACCATACCACCTGCATTTACTCATGTAACCAAGAACACTTGGCCGTCTAATTAGCGTTCATTAGCGGCCGTGGCCGGAAGTTGATGTTGACCATATGGGTAAACCATAGGCCCGTTGATGTTTTGTCTTGACTTGATTTGACTGTACTCTTATTTTTAAAGTATTTTGTCACTCAGTTTGTTTCTATTGAGTCAAAGTCCACCGTGCTGCCACAGACGCTTATATACAGCTGCAGTAGCTCACTGCTGATGCTGGACAGTAGCTTTCACAGTAAAAACAAACAAGCCAGTGTCATGCAGATTCTCCCTCTTTCCAAACTTACCCTTATGAAAATTCGATCAAAAACTAACGTCATATTCAAATAATAGAAATCGTGTTGACGTTTTCCATGTTGGGCTACGCTCTGCGGGAGATCATAGAAAAACGATCATGAATACGCATGATAAAATGCTTTGAGGTCAACTCACTCCATAGTGGAAGGTAAAAATGTAACTTTGATGATAGTAAATCCGCGATTGTCCGTCACTTTGCATGGATGATAATCTTGAAAGCAGTCTCTCAATATCATCTCTTTAGGATAGTTCCTTTGTATTTCACACAAAATGCCCATTAAACGATGCAGCACCCAGATGTCGCCTATGGGAGGAGAATAAATAGCCACTCAGTCAATGGCGGGAAAATGTTGTACGTTGAACTTCAAACAGTCACCCAAGACGCCACTGTTGTCGAAAGATCTGCCTCCGGGCCGAGAATGCGTTCTACAAAAAACAGTATCAACCACGATTTGGTAAAATTTTATTAACTTACAAATCTGCACCTTGATATCACTTTCTTACCCGTTGTTTGTAGCATGATATAGTTGAGTTGCAGGGCCAGCAAAAAATCACACTTAGTGGCCCGACTGTACACAAAGCTATATCATATATCACACTACTTGTTTGTCTATTCTAAAAATTCCGCCTGTAATGCCAAAATCTTGCGATGTTGCAATGGAAACTGGCTTTAAATGTGAAAAAAATCAGAAATAATTGGTATAAACAATTCACCAATATTGAGTGCAGAATGGTTACAAGAGAACAGTGAAGTGATAATTATTTACTTTATTCTATCAAAAATTGATACTGAAATGCAACACACCGAGGCGAAAGTAATTCGACAGTGCCAGATAGGCAATCACATGCAGTCTAAAATAATCTTCACAAATTCTAATTCTAAGTTATAGTGCATCATTAAATATCACCCAATACCAACACTGCAGTGTATGTAGTGTGTGACCCAAAATTCAAAGACGGTATACCACTCGGTTTTGACCAGTTCACTTCATGTATGCACTATCACTGATGAATATATGTTGCGAACCCTTCAAAATCTCGTTGTATATCGTCACTGGGTGCGCTTTATTGCTTAACTTTACTGTCACTGGCTCAAGACCATGCCTTTTCAGCGGCATTGACAGCGCCAGTGTTGACACGGCCAACCCGTTTGTGAACAATACGCTTTGCGAACATCACACGGACACAAACTACAACTGCAAGGGTCGAAGGTGTTCTCAAAGCTGCTATATGCCGGATCATTATTAATGGTCAAGCAAAATTGCTAGATTGTCCATTATCAACCAATATGAAGTGGCACCATGCAGACCACGCATCATGAAAAGCAAGGTCATGAGGCACAATCACTGGCTAAGGACTACCTCTTCTTTTTTTCAAACTATTTTATTATTTTAATAGAATTTTTCACATTTTTTCTTTTTCATATTACTTTGCTTGGAAATGCCTACTGGACAAATAAAAGTAGAATCAAACTAAACCAAGTACACTTCATCTTGCTCTTCCAAGTATATTTTACCCAAGTCATGCAAAAACATGTAAAAACCATTTTAGCTTAGATGGTTCAAACTTGCCTCCTGCTTCGCTACTCGTGCAAGCATATTGAAGGTAAACTCGTCTAAATGGGAAAAGCTATGCCATAAATGGTATATGATGATGAAATACAATCGTTCCCTGTTTATATAGAAGTAAGATATACGTTTACCTTTTCAAATAATGTAAATTAACATTGTGTGCCTATTTTTGCGCAAATAGTTGTGTATGTACTTTACAGCCTTAGGTCGAAGTACTGATATCAGAGCTGAAACATCATCATGCATTCATCCTTGCTATTTCATTGCAAATAACAAGTTCAAATATTACTGTAAGGTACTCATGAATTGCAGTTTGAGTCACGGTGTTATAATGACAGTATAGACGTTCTCTCCTGAAAAAGAAGATTCTTTCTCAATCAGAGAGTCGTGGATATGTATGGAGAAAAACTCATTAATACGCCAGAAACATAATTTTAGCAATAATCTCCTCATGCAGGCATCACATGCCCAAGCCCAGGGGCTTGTACCCAGTGCCGTGTAAATTTATACCGTTTTTTTCTTAATAGTTTCATAATCTGTTGGAGATGACATTAAGAAAATAATTGCAAGCTTCAAGTCGTGGAAAGTCAGAAGATTTTCGATCGGATTCGAACTCACTACGTACGGCACCAAGTTGCCCAGAAGACATAACAGCCAAAGACCTAACAGTCAAAACCCCTCCGCCAAATCCCCACCATTAAAAAGAGTGGTTCAAAAGTTTGTTTTATTGTAAAAATGCATTTTTATATATATTACTTTAATACTTATTTAACCTTCACATATTCGCAAGAGCCACCAAAAGTCGGAATATATGAAAATGTAATGATCATACGGAACCTTCAGAGTTATGGTAATATAGAGAGGCCGTAGCTGTCTCGGGGGAAATCCACATTTTTTGCAATATATAAAAAGAGAGAAAGCTCGCTTGTTTGAAGATGGAAGTAGAAGCGTTTCGCTCCTATCTCAATGTTTGAAGTATAGGAATAGGTCGTTGTGTCGTTCAAAATGCGTGCAATCGCAAGTATATGGCCAAAGGTGTCAATTTACAAGTGGCAACGTGAACTTTTCAATTTAAGCTAATGACACTATCTTTGGTTCAGTGTACAGTGTGAATTTATCGATCGACGTTGAAGGAGGCTCAATCAAGGTTTTCAGGGGCCCAGGGCAGCTGAGCGAGGCCCCGATTGATTTCGTTCTAATTCTACTTCTTCTTCTTTGATTCTTCTTCAATTTTCTTGTGTAGAATGCTGCTACTTGGTCTACTAAAATTTGAAATTAAATTGTAAACAGTCACGTGACCTTGACCGCTATGACGAATGTTTGAAAAGTTTCAGTCAAATAAAAAATATATTCTTCTCTAGAACCAACTGACTATTTGACCTGAAATTTTGCTCAGATCACTATCTATGGGAGTGCTACGTGCAGTCTATAGAGCTGGACGATTTGTGTTGCTTTCTCACGGAACAGTAAGGATAAACTATTCTCACCTATCAAGCTGTACTAAAAATTGCCTTTGTTGCAAATTACCATCACGCTTGGGCCCTGGTAATACTAAATGGAGCTTTAATAAGTCATCTGTCCCTGTGGCCCTGGAGTTATAAAAGGAAGATGACATACGTATGAATTTACTGAAGAACCTAAAGGATAGTTTCGTACATCAAGGTTGTTGTTAATGGATTGACGGCAGGATCAAGATGTAAAAATTCTCACTTGATAAACAAATTTGACATTCAGACAAAACTTGTTTGCAAACTGGATATTACTAGTGTCTTGCTGTATTTAGTTTGAAGCTATCTTTGAAATTGATAGAAATTGACAAAGACATAGTATTTTACTGGGGTAGGTGCAAGAGTGTGTACAGTGCGTTCCTTTCCGGTAAGGCAAAAACAATGTGCTGTTCCGATAACATGATTTTCAAAACTAGGGTAAGTAGAATATTTTTATATATGCATTTTTCAGGGGGTTCGAGGCGATCAAACAGTGGCCACAACATTTCCAGAAAAACTTATCATTCTTAATAAAAGCAATAAAACCATAAAAGGCATCCTCGTTCATGCAAAAATCAAATGCCAGGTGATGAATGCGCGATTTTATGTTTTCTTTCTTTCTTTTTTACTTCTGGTTTATGTAGCTTTAAAAAGGTTTGGGTCGGCAAGTAAAAAATAGGGTAGGTCGGGTTGTCGGAACAGCACAATATTTCTCCTCGACCTAAGAGAAAATATTTTAACTTTAATAATAAAAAAGTTGCATTCTGCTGCACTCGGACACCCTTTCGTATTGTAAAATGTAAACATAGTGACCCCCACTATACCAGAGTCAAAGACACTATGACTTCACCTTAGACCAAATGATGTTTTCCTTACAGTTGAGGAAAGTCCCCCATAAACCTGTACTTGTAAGCTCGTCAATATATGTGACTTGCTTTTTTAGTTTTCCTGGTTTTTTTCTAAGCTGAATCGCAACATTTTGTTTGAGTACTAAATCATGATAAAATGCCGAGTATTAGGCTCATCAACACAGTTCATATATGAAAATTCAAATTTGTCACTATTGAAATTAGGAGATGAGAAGTGAGCACGTATAGGGAGTAAAGCAAAGAGCTTAGTTATGCACACGAAACAAATACACTGCAAGAATTGGCAAAATTTACAGCTTTGTCTTTTCAACACAGCCTTTATTATATATCTTAAGCTGCGTTCACAAAGACAGGGGGCTTGAGGAATTCAGGGGATTCGAAAACTTCCGTAGTAGTAGAGGCGGACTTGAAAGTTTGATCTGCCTGTAAGAGGGGGCTGAAGTTTTTTGGGTCCCTTTTCTTACCATTTCAATGTTTGATGGGTAATTCAATGAAAATGTAACAACGTTGTAATGTCCTCCAATTGTTATAATGTTAGTAAAAATTAAATGAGATCTAGCAGCATTTTGTCGTATTTCATTACTTTTGTCTCAAAAAATCTAAAAAGTGTGAATTTTCGTAAAAAACAAACCAGTAGTTCTAGTATCGGGCAGAAGCTGCAACTGTTGATAATTTTTTCAATATTTCGATGCAGTTTATCAAATACAGTTTCTTGCTGTCTCTTTACAGCATGCTGAAACACAATCAACGTGCCCCCAGCCGTTATTTGTGAACCCAGCCTTAATGATCATTGTTATTGTTGACAAATTAATTTTTGTCCGGACTTTATTTTAACATAAACAATAACAATGTTGACTATACGCATGAGGGCTGTTGATGAAGTAAATATTAAAGGCCAATTCACACTAGCCTTTGATGATTTTTTTCCAATATTTTTTTTTAATTTCAACTATAATTTCTTGTTCTACTTCCCAAAGCATGTTGAGATACGCAGTATTGAGCTCGTCAACTCAGCCTATCAATGTATAAACTGCGTTGTTATTGTTGACAAGTGAATTTTGATCGCACCAGATTTCAAATGTAAACAATAGCAGTGTGTTTTACACATCTAAAAGCTATGTACAATCTAAGGTGTTTCAGTATTATTTTTGGAGTAGAAGAACTTGAAAAATGAAAATTACGAAAAAAATTATGAAAAATTAGCATTATTGGGCCTTTAATACTGAGCTTTTCACCAAGCTTTACGTATTGGAAAAACAAAATTGCAGTTAGTGCTCGGAACAACAATACTGAAAACATTAAACGTTACGGCATTTGGAGCTTGAAATAAATTTCAGGTGATACCAACCCTTCTGATATCATGTAATGAGCACAATCCACGATAACATGTAAGTTCTACAAGATCTTACTGTACACACACTCGGAGCGACCCTGCTCTAACTAAAGAAAATTATGAATGTACTCCAAACACTCAACGTGCATCCACTTTAATCATCAACTAAACCTAGTTCAACACAAAGCACAGTCAAGACAGTGCATAAACAAAGCCTGCCTGTTCTATTCTATTGCGTCTTTGCGTTTTGTGACTCGTTATTTTCTTCAGCTGCTGATTTTGCAATTCCCCAGACAAACTTAAATTTTGACATCTGACATACAGTACCAATCAACGTTCTCCAGCGCCGTGGGTGCCATTTTGTCAATTACATTAGATTACGTCATACTGATACAGATCTGCTTCTTTACATCAGAACAAACATTCGGTCTTACATGGGTAGACGTCATATCGAGAGCTCATATTTCGTCCCCTTGGCCACGCTGTCCCATACTTTCAGTAGAAGTTTATGGTGAGCTTTGCTATATGATATCATAAGGAGAAATTATTCTTCTTGCCAAAATGCCACATCTTCATTGATAATCACAAAAAATAGGCTCTTGTAAAATTTCTTTAGGATATATAACTCCAATAATGATTTTAATATTTCCTATAAAAGCAAGTCGTTGAAATCAAATGACTTTGGTTACTGTGGTTTTGTGGGGTATAATTTCAACGCTTTCTTTTGCGAGTAACTTGATCTTCCCGTATCATTTAAAGGATTTCTGTATGGCTTGCACTTAAAACTCTTTCTTTAATCTTAATTTGTCGTTCTAGAAGAAAATCTTTATTTCAGGAATTGTTCACATCAATATGACTTAGCTGTCATTCCCAATGTCTAACTTTATCATTCCAAAATTTTAAAACAAATTATACTTCTCATTCATAAGAATGATGAGGTTGACCCTATTATTAATATGAAATATTTGATTTTTGGGAACTTTCAATGAGATTGCAACTCAGATGATCAGTATGAGTATGTATTCCATTTTAAAGGTATATTGTCACCTGTTCCAATTTTGCCACAGTTACCATGGAAAGAGAAAATCTAAACAATCACAGATTTTAAGCGGGTGGCCGCTTTTTAAAAACAGCGCCCTCACATGGACATTTCGAATACCAAGGAACGCCCCTTTGACCATATATGGGCATATTTAGATTACAGATGACTGTATACCTTTAAAGAATGGTGCTTACAGAAATGTAACTGCTATAATATCTTTCAACGAGACTTGGAAATCAATATACTTTTTGAGTCTTTATTAGATTGCAAGAGAGCTAAAATGAAATGGGAAACTTAATTTTGTGTAAAAAATTAAATATAGATAAATTTAGAAAAAGAAAAACATTACGTGTCCTCAAAAAACTAAATGTAACTTAAAGTTTATCACCGTCGTTCCATTGTAATACGATGCCACTTTTCCTCGAGTGACCTAACTGACCATCTTTATTGTGTTGTTTTGTTTTAACAACACCTTCATTTTGCTGTGTTATGTGATAAACAAAGATCGTTCAGCCGATCAACAGTCTACACAAGAAACGAGTACACCGCCTACTATAATTAGTCTCGTCCAATCTAATGAGAGAGCGTCACTTTTAAGAGACCTTGTTGTTTGTGTAAGATAGAAATATCGTGTGTTTTGTGCATACAACGTATGTATAACAGACACTAAAACGGCGAGGTAAAGTGAAACCAGCTGTAAATGCTTCAGACAACACTCTAAATGCTTAGGATAACATGCTGAATGCCTGTGACAATATGGTCAATGCCTAAGACAACACCCTAAATGTCTACGGCAACATACTGTTTGCCTAAGACAAAATTGCAAATGCCTAGGCCAGCATAGTAAATGCCTAGGACAAATAATAAAATCGCAGGACAACATGCTGAATCGTAGGACAACATAATGAATCCCCATGAGAACATATTGAAATCCCATTACAACAACATACTGAATGCCTATGACAACATATTAAATGCATTAGATAACATAATGAATGCCTATGACAATATGTTGAATGCATGGCACAATTAGCTAAATGCGTATAGGACAATATGGTCAATGCCTAAGACAACGTAGTAATTGCCTTGGACAACATTGTAAATGCTAAATGCCTAGGACAACATCTGAATGCCTAGCACAATATGTTCAATACCTAGCACAACATAGTAATGCCTTGGAAAACATATTGGATGCCTAGGACAATATTGAATGCCTAGAGAACATAATGAAATCCAAGGACAAGATGTTGAATAGCTAGGACAATATATTGAAATCTGGGACAACACACTGAATGCCAATTACAACATATTAAATTGCATTGGACACATGTTGTATGCCTATAGACAACATTGTAAGTTCATAGGACAACGTTGAAATTCTTTAAACGATATGTTAAATGTACATCACTCATGACGATATGATGTTAGCCCACTTAAGTCAGCCATGATTTCCATAGTATGGGGGTGGTAAGATCGAAACACTAGCACAGTGTTGTGCCTTTGAGCAAGTCAATTTACTCCTCATTGCTCCATTGTAGTAATTGGGTGGGTTATGGGTATGGGTACCTCATCCTTTAATTGGGCGTTCGCCTGTTGGACGATGGATTGCATGAAACTAAAAAACTACAAAAATAAATACAATAATCACCCTTATACTTTTTCGCGTATATTGAACGATTGCAGAATATCTCAGAAACTATATCAGAAAAGACACAACAGATTAGTTTAAGTAGTATACAGAGTGTTTCGATGTAAATAAAAGGAAGGATGAGATAGAATTTTATCAGTGATAGTGCCGATCAAACTTTTCAAAGTCATACGAAAAGATTACTTCTAGGGGAGTTTTATTTTCGAAACCGGTTTGAACCGGTTCATGTTGTGACGACTACACAGTGACTACATGCGCACGCCGTTGTAAACACCCTGTTTTTCAGGTCTTCAAGTTTCAGCTGCTATTCGTTTTGATATGAAATGTTCCAAGAGTTTCAAAATGTAACGGAATTAAAAAACCCGAAAATTTCTCTGGAAAATTTGCCTGATAGGTTCGGTTATTTGGTGACCTTCCTTGCAAAACTCGGCTGATTTCAGACCGCTGCTTGATACTTGCTCTCTGCAACGACGATATAGAACGCTTCTACAATTAGATTAGTATTTTAACATAGATATTTGATTTTATACCAATGAACAGCACGTAGTGGTCGTGTCGTGCACATCATGGAACATTAAAAACCAGTCTCACTTTTCATGAGAGTATTAAAAAAATGAAGCCTGTCGACGACTGGAAGGTCAAGGCTGCGTATATTGCAAATTAAAACGTTATTATCAACCATAACCATTCATTCGGTAGCACTATCTACTTTGAAATGTTCATGTACTGTTACATTTTCCGCATGGTACTTAAATATAGTAAATGTTCTCAGGATATACCTTGCTTAGAACAGATAAGGACGGACTTAGCAAATGAATTTACTGCACTCAATCATTCAACAACTTTAAATACCTTGTGTGATCTGCAACTTCGAAGTTTGATGTCCTGCTTTTTCAGCAATTGGTTGTTCGTCCACACAAATGGCAAAGGCGGTAACCGTAGTACTCTGTTATTTCCACATTTTCACGCAGTCTGGCCACAGTGTTCATTAGCGTATTTCTTCCAACGGGCTCACACGAATACAAACAATCTGATCTTTATTTTGGCCGGTTGTAGATAGAAATCATCTTTAGGGCGATCTGGAGGACTAAATAGATACGGAAGTGTTACTTTACTTAAAAATGTGAAAGGCGTAAATTCGTTCAGATAGATAGATCGATAGGTAGATAGATAGATAGATAGATCTAGATAGATAGATAGATAGATAGATAGATAGATAGATAGTAGATAGATAGATAGATAGATAGATTACACACACCAAGTGATAGTTCACAACATTTTTATTATGGCGGGAGGGCTACCCAAAAGTTTCATGTTGTATGCATCGCTAACGTCGTTTAAGGCCGCGAATTAAATTCGATGAAAAATCTTCTCTTCCGCCCTCTGCCGTTAATAATGCTCGTTTCCTCATTACACGATGTACAGATAAAACCTGCGTTCAATATCGTTCGACCAGTTCTTGTGCGTCGAGAGGTACCGGTAACTGTACAGTCGCCTACGGTATCGATCGACAGTTCCCGGTGTCTCAATGATGTCATCGACGCTACGCCGTCCAGTCGCACTTACGCTTGTTTCCAGTTTCAACAAGAGATCATGTAATGTTTGAAAAATCCTATGGAATGGCAATCAAAAGTCCTAAAGTATCTTAAATATAGATGAAGATTTAGGTACATCAAGATATGCTCACAGTAAATCTGCAAAGAAAACGTATTATTACATATGTACTGCGTATTATTACATATGTACCACAGTTTATTCGCATCGAAGCGCGCGCGTACTACCGGTATTTGCACTGCAGTGCAATACCAAAAACATTATGCCATTCCTTTATGTTAATGAGTATTTACCAATTTTGACCCGGAACTATTTTTGTTTGTAAACACAAAAAATGTCGTCTACAAGATTTCATTTCACTTTGTTCGATGCTAGTTATAGTAAAATGCATGACATTACCGATGAAACTCTACGACAAAGAAAATTGTCTGTACTTATTATAGTGTGAGGATGATTTTTACTATCCGGAAGAGCAGTTTGTTTGTCAGCGAAGCAAAAACATTGACAACTGGCGACGTCCGTTTCTAGTTCCATGGATACACGGTGGCCGCCATACCACGGCGGCCATCACATACATCGAAACACACGTAACTGCGGACGCAGCGGAGCCAATTAAACAGTTAACATTTTCAGAGACGTTTTTGCCAGTAGTTTTCTCACCGGACATTCCCTGTTTACAATCGAAAGTCACTTTTGCATGCAGTTTACTCTGTGCTTGTGTGTCCTACACGCTAATGATAACAGTGATCGCTGTGCACGGTAAACACTGAAATTTGATCGTTCGACAAGTTACGTTTGCCGTATCTTACTCTTAAATTTCCCGTAAAAATCTTCGAACTGTTATTTGTATCGATCATTTAGAAGAATTTCAAGCTCAAAATGTGAAAAAATCAAAAGCGTTCCATGTTCAAAGTTCTCTTCGTTTGGCTATCTGTGGCTACGTATTAGACTCTCCACAGTCGCTGTGCCTTGTTTTGTGCGCGCCGCGATGGGTCTGCATTCGAAGGCTGTGCAGCTGTGAGCACGCGCTGCCAGACACAGCGACTGTCAGTTCTTGCAAGGATATGAATATTCATAAGGGTAGTGATGTCAAAAGAAACACCTATCTAACTGGGCGGAGAGAATATATACTAGTAGCTGGTAGACTTATATACGCTGTATGTTTTTATTTATCATTTTTAATTTTATTTGGCTATGGTACTTGCCATTTTTTGTTTGTGTGACGGATGTGTGGAGTTCTGTAAAGTACCCGGATCAGGCAGAAATCCGACCGGTCGCTTGCAAGAACGTCCAGACCCTGGGATTCGCGTCGCGTCTCTGAAGGGCGCGCGCGTGTTCCAACAGGGAAGAACGCGAATCGCACGGTCTCTGCCAATCTCCACCGTTGGCTGGTCCCCGCCTCAGTGACAAGCACAAAGAGGCAGGTAACGGGAAACCGCCACGTATCGAATTACGAAATCTGATTGGTTGAATCATGGGGCGCTGTCATTGGCTTTCAATTTTACTTCGAAGTAAAGCTAAAATTATCACAGCGAACGTGGCTAGAATTTAATCGAGGATTTAATTAACATTCTTTACAAGTTTTGAAATATTGGCAGGTACCAGACTAGACTAAAAGCACGCGATAAAAAATGATGCACTATGTGCGGGCATGCGCAATCAACAACTTCCGGGAGACCAAAAACTGTCTCATTTCAAAATGGCGGTTTGCCGGTATCTGCGTCTTACTTCGTGCTGCGTCTAGCTAGTCACGTGAGACGCAGTGATCAGCGAAGGTCTCTGCCAATCTCCAGCGCAGAGTTCTTATCGGCGTGTCTTTTTCCCACAATCCTTGCGCTGTCGCCGAAATGACTCTGCCACAGGTGTCTTGTTTACGTGGTAAATCACCACATACCGATCCGCAAACCGGAAGTCAGCTCGAAAACCGACACCGAGACGAACTCGCCGAAAATACAAAGTCCATCCTCGATGCAAAAATGTTCACTGGTTTGAAAACTAATTACTATAAGTTTATAGCAAAACACGAACCGGAAAAACATAATTACCATTGGAACTACTTTTAAATAGTGTAATTATTCGGGAAGAAACAAGGCTTTGACCTGTTCTGACCTTCGGGCGAATCCCCTGTATCGTCTGCTGATGATGTATTTTCTTGAATTGTGACCCCTCCTGCACTCTAAGTTATTTACCAAGGCCGTATATATTAATACTAAAGAAAGAACAGTAAATAAACACTGAAAAGAGAAAACGGCGTTTTTATTTGAATTTGTAGATAACTGTGCGCGTGCTGGAACGAATTCGAACTGCCGCGCGTTACTGTGGCAATACCATAGCTACAGTGCGCGACAGGTAAAAAAGTAGTTCATTGACGTTCCAATGACCTCGGGGTCACATGAATATTAATCTGCCTGTGCCAGAGATACTTATTAGCGTACGCGCGATAAGAACTCTGGTTCGAGAGTGGGTCTCTGCCAGACTAGCTACGTATGTATGTGTGAGCGATCGTAAGCAGAGTTCGAGCCCTCCGACATTCCTCTTACGTCATCCTTGATAAACAAGTAAACAATAGTTAGCCAATCAAAATAGAGGGTGTGACGGCGCTGACCAATGAAAAGTGAAAGCTGATTCGATGCCTCATTACAGTATGTCAATGTTATATAACTCCGCAGGGTCGCCCTGAAGCTTCGACAGACAAGTAGTCCGCACGATTAATCGTCGATTCTCTCGATAAATGATGCAAATAAAGATAGAACATATGTAATAATAACAGAACCCCATGGCCTGTGAGTGCAGCGCGCCGTACTAGCGGTATTTGCACGAGTGCTGTAGTGTATTCGGCTGTCGTTTCACTCGCCGCCGAATACACCGCAGCACTCGTGCAAATACCGCTTGTACGGCGCGCTTGCACTCACAGGTCATGGGGTTCTGTCATATTATTCTATTGTGCCCACCACATAAAGTTGGTATTGAATCTCAGTAATGTGCATATGAGAAAAATAGTTCCTTTTCAAAATTCGGTTTTTGGCAGGATAAATTGCATATCATATTGACCACACAGTTGCTTCCTACACTTTATTAATTTTATCATAATAATACAAAATGTTAACAATAAACTCCTTGTCAAACAGCTAAAAACGTACTAACAGATTGAAGGAGAATGTCATAAGCCATCAAATAACTATGCAAATTAGTCACGTGTCCATTCAATAATTTTTCGGTATTTTCACGCTAAATTATGCAAATGAGTATCAAATTTGGCGGACTACTTTATACTTTGGTAAAAATTGTCGTCTGCTGTATATTGAAACCAGCTCGATTGAGGACCAGCATTACGACTGGCAAAATTGCGAATATGTTGATCATTTTGAAATTGAATTTTATTGCGGGGACACAATGGAAACACCTTGTGACACGGAGAAACAAGTATTTTTTAAGGATAACGCGACGGTAGCGTCGTTGACAGTGCCGTCTGGGACTGCCAGCACAGGGAGATGTGCCCGTGTCAACATAGCTGATGTCGACGTCCAAGTTGGAGCGCAGAAAAAACAAAACACGGAAATGAAAACAAGACGCGAAGTGGCAGTTTTGAAGGAATGGCTTATATTAACACCATGACAGAAGAAACTTGCGAAGTTCTAAAAATTCCACCACCTGAGTTAGATCTTTTTCTTAGCGACGGGACTCACTGACAAATTGAGTAATCACAGCGCTCGTGAAGCCTGCGTACAACGACTGCTCGATGCCGGCGTTCCACCAACTGTGGCTTCACAACTAAGCTAAGCGGGCACAAAAACCCAACCGTTATTCTGTGGCCAGTGCAGACCAGCAGCGCGTCAGATGAGCAACATACTCGCCGGTACACAACCTGCATCCACGACCGACTGCAACCGGAAGTACAAGCCTGATGCCGGCCGAACATACACCGCGACCGGTGGCCGGTCCTTCGTATGCTATTCGAGGTCCCTTGCCGTCAATGCATCAAAATGCCCTCCATCAGTTTCCGCAACTACCAGGGATGTTCTCAAATGCACAAATCAGTGGTGGATCGTTCAACTTTACCTTCAACATCACAGGAAATAATTCCCTATCTGAAGTCTTCACCTGTATACCACGTTGCATCGCCTCCAAACGTCGCCGACCTGCAGTGATCTACTCCGATTCCGACTCAGATTGAATGATTCAACCGATAACATAATTAGACTTTCTGTTTTGAAGTTTTACTCATTGTTCTTGTTTCCAGTGTACATGAATTTCGATTATAATGATATAAAATACGAACGGTTTCACTGAAAACATTTTGTAGTGTCATTTGTGTGAGTGACGTTGTTTGAGTGTACCAGCTGAGTGGCGAATAACTCTACAGGTTAAGTAATATCCATCCGCCGACCCAAAGAATTACGTGTGTAATTTGGGAACATATGTAATAATAACAGAACTCCATGACCTTGCCTTGACGTTTGTGTGGTACGAAAGTTATTTTCACTTGTGATGCGGTGTATCCTTGCTGTATTTTCACTCGCTTCGCTCGTGAAAATACGGCCGCAGGATACACGCATCACTCGTGAAAATAACTTCAGTACCACACAAATGTTAAGGCAAGGTCATGGAGTTCTGTCATATTATTCTATACCTGTTTCGCGTATTATCACCATAGCAGTACTGTTTTAGATTTATCATAAACCCATTGGGTTTATGTTTTGTTTCACAGTCCGAGTAATTCGATAGTTAAATCAAATTTACGAGCAAATGCCTTTTCAAGTTTCACCATTACAGTAGTTCGTATGACGATACGTGTATTTGTTTTTGTGTATGCTTTCCTCATTACCCATTGGGCTGTAGAAGTAAGACCAGGTGCCGCCAACTCAAATCAATTGCTGAAAGTTAAAACATTCTTGTTATAATGTACATCATTAAATTCAAATGTTGCTGCTATGTTGACATGATAGATCCATCCATATATAATGCATTCAATAAACAAGAAAGTCGAACATGCGTAGTTCCGACGACTGCTTCCTCTAAATGTAGCTGATGATTATTTTTTTCCCTAAAATGTTCACAACCATCGCTCAAGAACAAGAAGCGAGTCGTATTGCCGCAGGCTCCCGTTCCCATTAGTTTACCTTCGTCGATATGTCAGGATATGGAAGCGACGAGAGGAACATTGATATAGACTCTAATAACCAGCTCCGCTATCCGGGGCTTGTCATTCATTATCCAAAGAAACGATGTGAGGAAGAATCGACACAAGGACTCCGAAAGAAATACATGTACTCTGAATTCTAATTACTGACTTGTTCGCTTGAATGTCACTTTAAGATTTGTCAAGGCGTCAATCAAGGGTACTTTTGAATCATATCCATCTTTAAAATGTAAACAGACATGTGAATCGAAGTTTTGATGAATATGCGCTTCTCACGCTTTCATCATAGCTTAATTCGCTCGAGTATGAGCCTGTGCACGTTTCAAATGAAATGGGTGGAAATATGATTTGCGTGGGTATGAGGACTGTAAATTCCTGTAAACGTGAGTGAAGTGGCGAGACCTGTTGAGTAGAGGTGTACATACGGGAACGCTTTGGAGTGGACCGCGATTGAAATTTTTTTTTCAGATCCCACCTCAATACCCTCAAAAATTTCAAGTCTCCCCGAGTAACCTGCCCCAGCTAACCATGGTGATTTGAGTAATGCCCTCTCTAACATTGAAATTTTGACTACCCCATCCTCAACTCAGAAAAGTTAAATATCAATACATGTATAAAAAATAGAGCAATAGTAAAGGCCTTTCAAATCCTGGCGTACTCGTTAGATAATTATCAGTTATCTCATGACTGTTGAAAAAGGTGAAACCAACAAAATGAAATTCAAAGTCACAATATGGTGTTGAATTCCTGCCAAAATTACGCTATGCCATTTGTAATTACGACATGCCTTTCGTAGTAACAACATGACATGATGAATGCAAAATGCAATCATTTGGAAATGAAGACTTGACATTCGTAATTACATGACATGATGAGGTACAAAATGCGAATATTTGGACATGAAGACTTGACATTCGTACATGAAGAATGCGAGAATTTGACCGTAAGAATATTCAATGTGAAATTACATTTGATTATGCGCAATGAAAACGCGCGATACATCATGCGGACATGCCATTATGCGAGATACCTACTTGATACTGGGCCTACCTGTTTGTTCGTTTTTACGAAAATTCATATATTTTAGATTTTTAGATTTTAGATTTTTTTAGAGGTTAAAGGAATGAAATGCGATAAAATGGTTCTAGAACGTGTTTAGTTATTACTAACATTTAAACAATCGGATGACATTAAAATGTTATTAAATTTTCTTTGAATTAATCATGAAACCTTAGAATCATAAAAGGAACCAATTAATTTTCAGGCCCCCGCCCTCCCATAGGCAGAGCAAAAATTTCAAGTCCCCCCTCTGCTACCCCAAAACTTTACGAATATCCCGCCTGAACGCCTCCAGCCCCCCCTTATTGTTTTTGTGAACGCCTAATGATTATATGACCCTCCG
Source organism: Ptychodera flava (assembly GCF_041260155.1). Classification (NCBI taxonomy): domain Eukaryota; kingdom Metazoa; phylum Hemichordata; class Enteropneusta; family Ptychoderidae; genus Ptychodera; species Ptychodera flava. Next base: position 8,186,289 of record NC_091933.1, on the reverse strand, counting down.
TCTCCTGTTGATAGAATAGTCCCACACTGCATATCCGCCATTGTTTATTTTTCATTCTCCACGATGTTGGTTTTCATTCTCTAAAACCCGCAATTTCATTTGTTTGAAGCATTATCCTTTCATCTGTGAAGAGTTTTTACCCGTGACTATTACAGCTGTCACTGTCAGTTGTTTTTTTCACACCATTTGATATTGTAATGTTGAGTTTTTACGTGCATGCCATGCAAATGCCAGTTTATAGTTCACACTATGCTGTTGATCGACATGACGTCCTTGTTTCACGTTTATTTTTTATTGTAAGATATGATTTATGTGGGAATTTCACCAAAATGTCACTGATTATGTGTTATTAGTTTGATTTGATGCAGAAATAAATAGCTTCACCATGATCAGATACACTGGCTAATCAAATAATGATATTGCTCATGTATACGGCGACCAAAATTTTGAGGGACCCTTGGTTGCCTAGCAACTCAAGCAGCGTGGATGCTCTAATTCACTCTCTCTCTCTCTCTCTCTCTCTCTCTCTCTCTCTCTCTCTCTCTCTCTCTCTCTCTCCATGATTCTTCCAGTAAATAGCCACCTGAAAACCGTCAATGGGTTCACTTTTTCGAGAACCAATCCTCAGAACATTTTAAACTAACATTTTTTTCAATGACTTAGAAAACGAAATAGGTATGACATCGGGAGGGTCAGCAGCATACAGTTACCGAGTTTAACTTGTGTTAAATAACTCCATTGACTCTGTATACAGAGTCTTGACTCTTGACTCTTGACCTTTATTACATCTCCAATCAAGTCTCTAGTAAAAAGTTTCAGCAGCAGTACCATTGACTCGAACATGTCCGCTGAGAATCTGCGATACCACCACCATAGAATCCGCACAAGTTTCGTCGAACAATCAAATCAGTCAAACAACGGGAAAAAATCCCGTAAATCCAAGAAAAAACGTCTTAGTGAAAAGAAACAGACTGAATCCGTTAAAGTCAATACTGAGACCTTTTGCATGGAAAACTGCAAAATGGACAGATCTGATAAAGGCGAAATGATTCGATGTAGCCTCTGTTATGACTGGTTTCATCTTGATTGTCTAGACATCGATAGTGACGAGGCAAATCGTTTCTTTTGGCCATGTCTCGACTGCAGAAATCTGCCCAAAACCACCGCTGATCTGAGAACTAAAATCGCTGACATTCAAGACAACACCGCTTATCTACGTGATATGTATGCAGCTACTGTTCAAGAGAACAACACTCTAGGAGAGGAAATCATCTCAATACGTGAAGCAAATGCCGAACTTTTAGACAGAGTATATACAGCGGAAACTATGTTCAATCAGTAGCCAAGGAAAATCATAACAGAAACACAAACTGATTTCAATGAATTCCCGCAAATACCGTGCTCCCTCCACAACATCAACAAGCGAGACAAAAACAGACAATTCTGATAGGAGACTCTTTAATTCGCTACATATCACCTAAATCTGCAAATGCTACGGTACTTTCTATCCCGGGAGCGAAAATCAATGACATCTCCAGCCATCTGTCAACTGCAAACCAGGATTCTGTTTACAACGAAATGATTCTTCAGGTTGGAACCAATGATCTAAGTAATATGAGCACAACAGAAGCGATAATATCGCAACTTATTAACACTCGCCAAACCATTATGTAATGATCGAGTCACAGTTGTCAGCATTCCGCTACGAACTGATACTCAAGATGACAAGGGAAAATCGATGAAGTCAATCATGACCTGGCACTGCTCTGCCAACGCGAAGGTGTTACATTCATCGATAATGACTGTACATTCAAATTTCGTAACAATTCTGTAGACAGATCTTTACTGTATCGTGATGGCATCCACTTGAGTGTCAAAGGAATACGGAAAATGCTTGAGAATGCACAACTCGGCCAGATGTTTATCCCCGGTAAATCATTCAATCAATGCAATGAATACTCAAGAATGACCAATGTCAGTAATCGAACAAGGCCTCCGAGACCACACCCAGGTAATCAGCAACCCGTAAGTTATCATCATAGGAACAACATCGGTGCCAACAAAGACAGGTACGAACCCCGCCAGCGAAACAGTAATCAACCGACTGTTAGATGTTTCGACTGTGGTACTCCAGGACATGTTAGAACCAGGTGCCCACTGCGTCGGGAAACAGATCAGCGACGTTTCCATTCTAACGTCAAGTGTCACAATTGTTGCGAAGAGGGTCATGTGAGCAGAGTATGCAGACACGGGATTTCAATCACTTGCTGGTCCTGCGGTTATCCCGGTCACAAGGCAAAGGATTGTCCTACAGCATAGGAATCGGGCCACGAAGAGTGTGCCGTCCAATCTGAAGTCACGAATATTCAACCGTCGTCGCGTAATACGTCTCTGGACAAGTTATATCTACCCTTTCACAATGTCACCACAGGTAAAGGTTTGCGCATTGCTCATTGGAACATACAACACATTACCAACAAGATTGATGAACTACGCCTTTTACTTTGTCATAATAAGAGACCTTTTGATATTCTTATTTTAAGCGAAACTTTTTTAAGTGACTTGAACCAAGACTCCGACTTTGCAATTTCTAATTACGTAGAAATGTAGAAAGGACCGTCCTACTGGTATGGGCGGCGGTCTTGTAGCTTACGTAGCCTCTGATGTGCATTTTATACGGAGATTTGATCTTGAATCCAATGATGTAGAAGCGATTATCCTCGAGGTAATCATATATCATGCTCGCCCTCTCCTGGTAATGGATATTTATCGACCACCAAGTTCATTCCTTTGTGTTGACCGCAAAATCGAATCTGTTATTGAGTCGGCTCAACTTGAAAATAAGGAAATGATTATACTGGGGGATTTTAATATCAACCTTCTTGCATCGAATGGGGAGAATCACTATTTATACAGATGTATGATGTCATTGAACTTTGAACAACTTGTGAATAGTCCTACCCGGCCGGTTTCTGGTTCTCTTTTAGACCATATCTATGTGAAACTATTATTCCCCTTCATGTTTCTTCTGTATGTGTACCTGAAGTAGGTCTCTCTGACCATTACCCTATCTGTGTAATTAAACGCCATAACAGTAATTGTGGTGGTACTGGTGATCATATATATGTTAAGCACAGACAATATCGTAATTTCGTTTCAGATAATTTGAACTCAGTCTCCTGGCCTTATGTTGACAATATGAATGACATCAACGAAACTTTTAATGAGTGGATTAACTCGTTTAATTCTGTTTGTAACAACCACGCCCCCTACAATGTCAGAAGAGTTAAAAGGCTTAAAACAGCCACCATGGTTCTCTACACATATTTTAGATCTCATGCACGCTAGGGACTTCAATCTTGTCAAGGCTTCCCGTTCAAACTCGCCTGATGACTGGCTCCTTTACAATCTCATAGAAATAAGGTTGTTCACACCATTGCCTCCGAAAAACGTCGTCATTATAAAAATGTTTTTTACAGAAAATTCCAGGAATTCCTCGGTTGTGTGGCGTACTAGCTGTTAATGAAATACTGTCCAAAGGAAACTCCCCATCCCAAAGTCCTCGTATTGTTCACAATGATGTATTGCTCTCTGACAATAAGGCCATCGCAAATGCGTTCAATACCCACTTTACAAGTATTGTAAATAGTTATCGCCAAAGTGTTCACACTGAGCCAGACTTTAGTCTGATTAAAGTATGGGTAACTGAACAAATGGATCCTGCCCCTGTCACTTTTCAAATCCCACCTATTTCCTGTAGTTTTGTTATGGATCAACTTTCTTCATTAGATATCAATAAGACCGAGGGAAATGACAACATTTCCCCGAAACTTCTCCAAGTTGGTGCTGCCAGCATTGCTGATTCTGTCACGAAAATATTTAATTTGTCAATTGTAAATGGTTCGTTTTCGAAATGTTTTAAATGTGCTAAAGTTGTACCAGTTCACAAGAGTGGGTCAAAACAACTTTAAATAACTACAGGCCCATTCTGCCTGCTTTATCGAAGATTCTTGAGAGGCATGTTTATAAGAGTTTCTATGATTATCTTCAAACAAACAATCTTTTGATCAGCTCGCAGTCTGGTTTTAGACAATTTCATTCATGCCACACTGCACTTCTTAAGCTTACAGATCAACTTTTAAATAATATTGATCTGGGTTTGTATAATGGTTTAATGTTTTTAGATCTATGTAAAGCTTTCGATCTTGTTGATCATCAAATTCTCATTAGAAAGCTTTCTATTTATGGTGTCACTGGTTCCTCTTTAAGCTGGTTTCGATCGTACCTCACTGATAGGAGTCAGTTTACCAGCTACTTAGGGGAGAAATCATATACTTTACCAATTGTATGTGGAGTACCTCAAGGCTCCATTTTAGGACCACTTTTATTTCTGATTTTCATAAACGACCTTCCTTTATGTCTAAATATGTGTAACTTAGACATGTTTGCTGATGATCAAACTTTATTTGTATCTGGGGATGGTATTGATGAAGTTGAAAAACAATTCAGGAAGATGTGCTACCTATCTCTACCTGGGTTAACAACAATGCGATGTCCATCAATACCACAAAGACAAAGAGTATGATTGTAGCGTCAAACCCGAAGGTTAAAAATTTAAAAGAGTCAAATGTAACAATTAATGTATGTATAAACAACTGTGAGATTTCAAATGTTTTCAGTCACAACCTTCTCGGTATTGAGATTGACAGTACTCTAAGTTGGGATAATCATGTAAATAAGTTGTGTAAGAAATTATCTATGAGAATAGGAGTCTTGCAAAGGCTGCGTCCTTTAACTCCTTATAGTGTCCTTATTTTAGTTTACAATGCCACTTTTCTTTCTGTTTTCGATTATTGCTATACTGTATGGGGAAACACCACAAAGAGTAATTTACAAAGATTTACAGGCTTCAAAAGAGAGCGGCCAGGGTTATTTTAGGTGTTGACATTACAGTCTACACGTACTCTTTTCTCTCGCCTTCTTTGGCTACCCATTGACTTTCGAATTGATTATTTCATTGCTGTAATGACCTTTAAAATCTTGAATGGGCTTGCACCTGATTACTTAAACCAGTTCCGTTATATCTCTGACGTGAGTAATATTACTACCCGTAGTTCTAGTAACAGGAATTTATACGCTCCAATTTTCAAAACAGCTACTGGACAGAGATCGTTCATTTATCGAGCCACAACGATTTGGAATAATATTCCTATTTCAATCCGAAGTATTGAAAGACTATCGCAGTTCAAATCTCAATTGCGCAATTTTCTTTTTCAAAATTCATTAATGAGGGTTCATCACTGGAGTAGATGCTTTCGTTGTATCTTTTTTTTTTCTTTAGATGTCTAATTAATTACTTTGTATTGATTTGTTGCTTTCTTGACGAGGGCTCTGATGTAAATTACAATTCATTTGTAACTCAGATTACCCTCTATAAATAAAGAGTAATAATAATAATAATAATAATAATAATAATAATACACAATGCTAAGAATCCAGTTTATTTGCCTGTTTTTGAAAAACAAATCTTATCAAGAAAATGACGACTCTGATAATCATTAAGCTATCAAAATACGCTTAAATCAGGATCATATGAGAGTTGATATTATGAATTTAAAATCAAATCAAATCAAAACAAAATACCAATTCTGAATCTGCGATTATATGTTAGTACATGTGAACAAAGTCACGATAGCGATTGTCTGAAGACAAGTATTTGGAAGTTAATAACAAAACATTTCAAGTCTAAAAAAATCAGAAAAAAAAATCAGACACTGTCATTTCTCCACGGAGATCAATAAAGTATTGCATTGTATTTTATACTAATTGTAATACATTGTTAGTGTTCAGGAACAGTAGAACTTTCAAAGACCTCCGTATAATACTACATCTAGCCATTTGCATGGCTATAAGAGACCAGGTAAAATTTAAACTCATGATTACGAGGGACTAGGTAAAATTATAACTCATGATTATAAGTGACCACATAAGTGTTAACTCAGTAACTGTATGGTGTGAATTTCAACTACCGCTGACGTGAAGCAAGTTGCAAATTTGCATGAAGTTGAATACCATGCACCACAATAATATGCGGATGTACTGCCTGGTGGAAAAGTCACTGAAATGACCTAATGGCAAGACTTTCTTCCCTATAGTATTGTTAAGAACCAACAGTCGAAAACTGATGCAAATCAATACACAACTGGGACTTGAGGAATCTTCGTAATAAAAGTCATCTTGAAAAAACTGCTGACTATGAGTACGTATGGAAATATTCACGAAATTAAAATCTGCACCAGTCTTTTCAATCAGGTAGAGAATTCTGTACTGTTATTTTTACTGGGATAGCAGTGTTTTACTGTATGTGTAATGTACAGAATTATACCGAAACTAGAATAAATTTGCCTGAATACCATATTCAGAGAAATAAACCTTATCGGATACAATGTGTGATGCTTTGTGATTATAGCAGAGATTATATCTTTAATATGTTCCAAGCTTGTAATTATATCAGGTACACCTCGTCTTCTACTGATTTCCAGTCAAGTCTTCGACTAATTTATCCAGCGTAGTTGCATGACATTCCTTCTCACAATTTCCATAGCTATCCAGAGCGTCCATAAACTGTAAAATGTCACAAAATGCAGTCTGAAGGTTGTAAATACATTCGCTGTGTAAAGCATCGTTTTACATACTGTAGCTCAGTCGCCTTTTGTACCCGATTGCTTCAATCTGTATATGTACAGTAGACTGGTTATTTGTACATCGCGATTTGCCGCATGTGTCTGTACGTATGAGATTAGGGATCTTTCAAATTTAACTGGAAAATGATATAGGTGTTTGTTTCATAATTTCATACACACTACTGATTGAAAAGTCAGTTTTACTGATTCTTATTCAGATCACTCATGAAAAATTTACTCACGTCTTTTATTAGTAGATTCACCGCTCTGTGACGCATCAACATAAAGTGATTGTATTCAGTTCGATAACAATGTCCAAAATTGGTTTCTAGAATAATACATTTAAATTTAGTGTTGCTTTGATGAAGGAAACAATTTAAATGTTGAATGCGGCGAATTAAGAAAAATTGCATCATACATTCAAATTTATTACAACTGATCATAATAAAGTGTCATACCTTGTCTTTGTGTGCGATGAGAAACTTCAGCAGTTCATCAAAAGCTGCCTTACGATGAGACAAACCACGCAGATCCTAAAACAGGATATACTCCGGTCAAAGTTAGGATCTTAAAATGTTGTTTTCCAGATTGTCAATTTTCAGACTTGTTTCAAACTCTTTTCCACATTTCGTATTTTCCTATGGCTTTAAGACACAATGTCTGATCTGACTGTGCCAAATGAATATAACTTTTTTATTACTCTAAAATTTTACGTTTACGGTACCTTTGACGACACGCACAATTCCACCAAACGTTCATTTAAACCCACAACATTTTGTCTTGTAAATCCTTCATCGAAAGAAATGTGAAATATGGTCGACGGTAAGCGCTACAATGAAACGCTATGACTGATGATAGTACGGTGATTTAATGTTACTTCAACCGTTTATCATGATCATAATACGCCAGAATAGACATTAAATATCATGACACATTATTTCAAGCCAAAGAACTTCAAATTAACAAACCAAATTCTCCATATTTGCTTAAAAGTGTTTTTGCATTGCTATGAGTGCATGGTTGCACATAATGTGTTGTGATCTTCAAAATCTAAAAGCTCTCTCGCTGGATCACAGTTTCAGATACATCATTTGAGTATTCCATCTTACTCCACAAAGATAATCAATATTTTAAATCTAGGGGTTAAATTTATCATCTATCTATTTCACACCCATACTGTAATGTACATGTACACTTTTCATGGAGCTCTTGACTGTCAGCTAGACCTCTATACAAAACCTTAAAGAACAGAATCTTGCTGGTATACAAGTGGTTAAACGTTTAGACAATACGGAGTATAAACATACCAAGTTAATGTTGAAGGTATCACAACACTGGCCCGGATCTCTCTCCAAGCAGTGAGGCTCACAGTGGTCAACATATTGAATTATTTCCTTCTCAACGAGCTACAATGGCACATGTATCATTGTATATGGAATTATGTAATAAAGTTGATGAGTGAAGTAGTTTTCCAATACTTTGGAGACGCCTCCTAAAGACATTGTTTTGTTAAGGGCAGACCTCCGTATTGGCTTCACTTTCTATCATACATTGTCTTTACTATTAGTTTGTATTAGATTGTATATCTCACCTTCATAACCATGCATATCGTCAATTACATGGTAACCATAATTCCACCTCAGAGTTAGACTGGCATGCATTTCTGGTTGAAATGATTCGTAGGTGTACTGACAAAAGAGAATAATGACCTCATAATATTTTGAAAAATAAATTGTTATTATTATACATCTGTTGCCGTAACTGGCGTTTCGTTCAATACGCCATCCATACGAGGTCGTATTTGCGATTAACCGTATGGTGCAATATTAAGTGAAATCGCACACCATTATCTTATACTTGTGAAAATCTAAATTAAATTTTATCCCGCAAACACAGGGATAGCAGCCATTTTCAATTTCAAGTATTGGTAAATATCGGGAAACCTGTTTTTCTGGTTAATTTAGATTTACACGGTGACCCATAATTTTATTAATATTATTTCGAAAGTGAATATTTATTTAATTTTTCCGCAAGGAAAGTTTGAACGAAAGTTAGTCTTTCAATTTCGAGGCACTAACTACGCTAAACATAATATGACGAGAATATCTCTGTCAACTTTCTAGCTTAGAGACGATAAGATTAGCGCAAACTGTCTTCCCTCGTGTTGAAAAATTACTATTTCTGATAAATATTCGTCATGTGAACATAATTACCATATGTACAGTCCATGGTTTACTTGCCAGAAAAAAGGTCTGAATGTCAGATGCAAATTGCCTAATTTGTTCGAGTTGGTCTGTGCGATATGAAAGCCTATTCAGTGTTCAATGCGTGAGTCTGCACCAGCCCCTGTGTCATCTACTTCTCTGTTCGCCATGTGTGCCAGTCCACCAAGTATTAAAAAGCCATATGCCATTTCATATTGCCGTGTATCTTATAAAAGTGACAGAGTTGCCGAGAATCCCGTCGTGTACCATAAAATACATTTTCCAAAACCTAGTGTTCACATACCTTTCTCATGTTGCACGTCACTAATGTTTCATTATGTCTTGTTGCTTCGATGGTTTGAGGTTTGCCTTCAACCATCAGAACACACTCGTATTCACCTAAATCCTAAGATTCGAGTAAAAGTCCGAGTAAAGGTACATGTCTGTGTTCAAGTTCAATAACACTGAGGTGAAAGGTAAGTTTACTCTGAGAAAATGTGTTTCGCTAGTCTATCGTCGAAATCGCATAAAACTTCTTCAACAACACACAAAACTACCAATGATTCTTTAAGGCTGTCAAAATGGCATGAGAGTTAAATCCAACATACCCCATTCTCGTTCATTACTTTTATTTACCTTATTATCATAGATGTTAAGTGTTGGAAGTTGGATCTTTGTGTTGACATTGACCGGTATTAACACCTCTCCCTTCTGTACGTCTAGCTGAGGACAAAATTCCTGTCCCTTGATACCAGTGTCTTTGAACTTGTTCTTGTTAAAAGGAAAAAGAAAATAGCAATAACTTTAGGTAGACAATATCAGATCAAAGGGATCTGACGAATCCACACTGTTCGTATGCTTTTGTGCAACTCTTTTCATCATCAAAACTATATCAAAGAAAACGGGATGGAAAGATTACTATAAAGGATCAGAATCTACAAGATGATCAATATATCATGTAAACTTGTAAAATACATTGAAATCGTCTGCTGACTCTTACTTCGCTTTATATTTCCCGAAATCCACACAGTTAAGGTAGAATGCACCTCGGGGACAGATACGTTAATGCGCAAGTTTATACAGGTCGTTTCTGGTCTACCACTTTTTTTTGAGGGGGGGGGTTCATTTTGAAGCTCTTGGAGTAGGAAAAATGTTCACTCTCTTTGTTTTTCGAAAGTCGATAATTTTATTTTTCCCCACAGTGTTTAAAAAAGGGATGGCAGCCATGCTTAATTTTAAATGTCGGTAAATTTGTGTTATTTGTTTCTCTAGTACCAAATTCTGAATGGTGACCCTGACTTTTATTCTCGATTTCTAGAAGAAATAGTGGAAAGATTACTTACGGAAAGTTTGGCAAAAGTTTAAGATTTTCAATTTCCAGGCGTGCTGGTTTTACCATCACCTTTTCGTTGTGATGCATTTGTACTTACATTGATTCCAACTACGACTGACGAAGAATCATCTCTTTGGCATATGTCCAAGTAATGTGTACATCGGTTTTCGTAGACACACCAATTGCAGGCCCAGTCACTGGTTACGCAGCTTGTACATCTGGAAAAATAAATTGAGGTTTATTACTCTTTGAAGTGCGATTAGATGTGTGTCATACACAACAGGTGTCATCAGCATTAACATGTAATCAATGAATTTTGATCAAGAAGGAAAACAAATTGTATGATATGTTTCCAGTTCTGCCACTATAAATATACCTATGTCCTCAAATACTGTATTCTGTAATATCAATGGCGATTTACTGAAGGCGTACCTAGTTGCAGCTGTACGTATACTATCACATTATGGCTAATGTTGTCAAAGTACTTTACTGTTACTACCGATGATGATGATGATGATGATGATGATGATGATGATGATGATGATAATGATGGTGGTGGTGGTGATTATGGTGGTGGTGATGGTGATGGTGGTGGTGATGGTGGCGGTGGTGATGGTGGTGGTGGTTGCGGTCACACTTCGATGAGAAGCTTCCATATAGTTTCTATAAAACCAGTGAATAAGACGATGATTCACTCACGATTTATGCACAGAGCAATCGTAATAATGGAAATCTGTGTCTGAGTAGTCTCCATTTGTTGTGTCATCCGTGACATTCAGTATTTCGGTGATGTGATCTGTAAAACGATATATTGATACGCAAATTAAAGAGTTCCACCTGATCAATGCTTGTTGTGCTTTTAGAATCTTGACACTGTAATAAATGATACTAACTTACAGGCAGATGACAAAAACATTGTTTTTATGGTCCTATTGAGCACCACATTTTCCATCGTCATTTTAATTTCCTTATATTATGACCGTTCGGGTCCGTATTCAAGAAATTCAAAGTAGGATGGAAAACTGCAGATTGAAACACCATTTTCACAAAATGAGCACATTTCAGCCACTAACGCGATTTCAAACCAATGAATTGTACATGATCAATTACTGTCTGTCAAGGAAATGTGCCCCGTAATCTTTAATTACGATAACTTTAATTGAGCGAAATAACGATAAAAAGGTAATACATCACATCCTATATCGACTTTCAGTCGGTGTAACGAGGATATGATTGAAAGGCGGGGATGCAAATGAAAACACGATACATTTTGTTGAAACATGGACTAATTGTGTGTATGCTTATCATGGTATACCGGCACTTCGGTCTCTTTTTTCAAGGACGTTTTTGAATACTGAGCCGTGAAATAGTCCGCGTTCCGTTCTCGCAGCGTCTTGTTGTGAGAAAAATTTCGTACGAAAAAATGATACCTACCCTCATCGCAAGGAATGTGCGGACGATAGCCTGGTGGCGGTGTATCACAGGTTAAACTCTGACCATCCCTATCTGCAACTGTCGAGTAGCCATTATAGTTGCACGTATAAGATATGCTATCATCATCGTCTGGTAGGCCTGCCATATTCAAGGTTATCTGTGAAATAGAATTGGCATGATCTTTAGCAAGACAAAATGCCTTTGAAATCCGTGCTTAATACGTCAAAGGCAACCGACGAGTTTCTTAACTCAGTGTTCTAAAGGCTTCGCTATGTATATGCAGAGTTCGTTTCAAATTTCCGATCAAGTTGTACATGCGGCAAGGTTAATGCAGTCAGCCTCACAGTGAAATATCTAATGGCAATGTTGCCATGGTATTATATTGTTTCGTTACTGAATCATACCGGATGGGCCACATTTATCGGTATACTGTCTTCGGGATCTGTTGATTCTATTTCAATGCCAACACACACGTCGTCGTCGAAGTGATGAAGCCAGCTTGAGGAAGGCTGAGAATCTGCGCAGCTTGCATAAGTTGAACATCTGCAAGACAGTGAAAACTACGATATTAGAGGTGCTGACATTCGGTAAGTTGTGCTGCATAAGTTTAGAGCCACAATAATTATATGTCAATACATATGCAAGTTGTTGATTGTCAACATTAACGATGCAAGGAAAGGAAACAGCTATGACTGTCACATCGCAAGCGAAATGATACTGTGTGCATGTGATATTGACACATGTTTTCTTTTGTTTATCTTTCTGTCTCCATAGCAATTCTATAGGAAACTCAACAAAAACGTAGTGTTAAACAGTTTCACAATCTGAATTGAATCTTTAATTAAAGTTACGACTCAATTACTGTCACCGAAAAGCCAAGCAATATCATTACCTAAACTTGCCATTTCTGTATGTATGCCTCTGGCCTGACACAAAAAATATTGCAATTGAAGTTTCGGCGCGGTCATTACACCATCATGCAAGTATTTCAGATGAACAGCTTTATTTATATAGGATGTTCTCTCTAATCAGCTATGTTGCCCATAATATAATCAACACACATGTAATATCTGGTATTGTGATGTTAATTTGTTTACCTTCAGCATATACCAGATTAAGCTTTTCTTTCAGTCATGGTATTTTAACTTACTATCTCTTAATCTACACATTTTCAAGACTGAACATTTTTCTTCTTTAATAGAATACGAATCAATTTATTGTTACCAACTTCAAACAAAAACGTTCTAACTAATGTTGCTATATCAAGTCAATGTGGAACGAACACTTTTGCTGCCGAGAACATGATTTTCATTCTGATTCAGGGTTAATCATTTTACTCAGTCAACGTCAAACCGAAAATGAAGCTTCTAGCCCTTCACAAACCTTGTCATTAAGAGCTGGATAATTTTTACCTCGGTAAGAATTCTTACGATTTCCTCGGAGTCATGTACACCATAGTTGCGGATGTATTTTACGACTTACTAGTAAGTTTTCGTTACGCCAGCTAAAACGCAGAGTGATCTGACTGACCTCACACAAGTAATATTATCTTGTGCTTTGATTTAAAAATCCTACTTGATACTTATAGAGACAGCATTGTCATTGACTTTTTATCACCGTTATCACATCCGCTCGAGAAAATGGAATACGGGCTCTGTGCCTTCCGTACTACTGCATTCGTAATCCTTCCACAAATTTACGCAGAAATCTCAATAAACCGACTCTGAAGGAATGGATACAATTGTACAATTAGAGAGCATTTCCACCAATGACTTTCATTGTACATTTCGAAATGGATTGGCCGAAAAACGAAACCAAACTCATGCCCATGACTTCACAGCAACATACACAAACCTCTTGTCCAACAAACACCAACCACAATACGGATCCAATGACCTCAGACAGCTCGCACATGTGGTATATTGGCTGCAGTCTTCTACCTTGATCTTTCGGACCTAATAGAAAGATATAGTCAGGAAATCGATGTTGACTTACGACCTTAACGAAAATAATAGATGGGCGAAACATGTTAAATAACAAAGAACCATTCTGCAGCGTATCTTTAATTATGATACACATTTTGATGGAAATCGATAAGAGGAACTTCTGATATTTGCCAAGAACACTGGGACAAGTAGAACTATTATGACTAGATGCGGCAACACACGCATAATCTTAATCATCACTTTCTATTACGTTAAAATGTGGCATTGCAATGACTTACACTCTTGACAGACAGTCTATACAAATGCTCTTCAGTCACATCGAACATCATATCTGGAAGAACTTGAGACTGACTTTCGTCGAAGTCAACCACTTCAAAGGTGTTTGCAAAGGATGTATTGACGAGATGAAGCTGTCAAAAGAGCAGAATATTTAACGCCTGTAATACACGTAAGATTCAAAGATATGTGCTCAAATGGATGTCACTAATTTATTCTCATGACCTAAAATGAATATTAAAATATGAAAATGATCTATCTTTGTCTACATGTTTTGTGGTTTCAATAATACATCTTCCTCTTTATTTATGAAATTTTCTATTTTCTGTTTTTCAATTTGACACTGTGACAGCACTTGTTATCAATTCTCTGGAGAAGACACACATTCAAACTAACAGCTTCACCGCTCGATTAATTTTAGAAGAAGCTAAATAACTCGACTTAACAGTTTCTTTCTTTCCCTTGAGACCATTCATACTTTTAGGCGACGATGGGAATGGCGATTGCAGTAGTTCTATGGAACAGGGATGGCGGCCGTTCTGAGTTTCAAATATCGGTAAATCTTGCTGTTGGTAATTTGTTTCTCTAGTACCAAAACTTGCACGGTGACCCCCGATTGTTATTCTTAATTTTGAAAGGGAAGGTATGAAATATTCCTTGGGAAAAGTTTGAGCAAAAGTTCAGTCTCCTAAGATGTAGATTTTCAGAGATTCTCAAAGTCAAATGCAGACGAAATTATCTTTATTCATTTACTATGCAGTAGAATTTCTTGAAACGAGAAGACCAGAGAGGAATAGAATCCATGACATATGTTGTTTTCTTTAGTACAATCATGATGGTTTTGATCAACCTTTTTAACATCAAGGCTAATTGAGCAGAGGATTGTTCAAATCAATGCTCTCTTCCCTTCGGCAATTGATTGTGCGAGGATCCAGCATGTGCAGCATTCACTCATGGTACGTTGCTGACACCGCGTCTTGACCAATTATAACCCGGTAGCCGTCTGAGGTTACAATAACTACCCAAACACAATTGGCCTGTGGGGACTAATAAACAGGGAGAGGTAGTATTCTCACAAGCATGATTTATACAATAAATAATACAACAATGATTCGCCAATGATCTGCGCTTTACTAAATCATGACCTAAAATGCACAATCATTTCAATTCATGCAGATGATGTAATCTTTAATAATATTAAAGAGATGACAAGGCAAGTAACAATCCTATTTCATCAACGTAGACCCATTAGATATGATGCCATACCTTAAGAACACTCCCGTATCAGTACCCAAGAAACCGACAGTATGTTGTTCCACTGTAGTGACAGCTATTGACGTCACTGGAGTATCTGGATAGTCTTCCACTGCATATCCATATTGATCGTCCACTCCATTGGCATACTTAAAGTTAGTTACTGCATGGCATTCGTGAACTCCCCTAAAGAACTAAAGTTGACAAGTAAGACGTTGCCATAAGTATTGTGGTTAGTGCAGACCTTACCGGAATTCGAGGATAAATTACAAACAACACTTGCGAACGGCTGCTTATTAATGCATTAGGCGCTTAGATAAAATAGTTTGTTTGCAGTCCGCGTGCTGGTAGGCTAATGAAATGCAAGACGCACTGAACATCCTAGAGATTTCCAATGAATCCAAGAAAACCGTCAAAATTACGAAAATTTTCCACGCAAAAGACAACGGGGCCCCAGAACTTGCATTAGAGATATGTTGTACTCACTGAACAGTACGTGCTGCTCTATATGCGAGCTCAGTGAGAAGTGCACTGTCACGCGTGCTGTATAAATTTTGCAAATCCGGATGATTTTTTTGTTGAAAAAAGCGTAAACTCGGTCAACAAGCGCTCCATTTTACTTTCATGATTGATAATGATCTTCATACAAATCACAATGTACGTTTAAAGCTGTAAAGTTACGATACTGTGAGTTGTTAACATTATTATTCATATTCAAGGGCATGTCCAAAAACTATTACTGTCTATTTGTGGTCAGTCACTGGTTCAGCTCGACTTTTCAATGCGAAGGACAGGGAATTGGAATATAATAGACGTTAACAGTCAACACTCTTACCCGTTTTCCTTCAATCCTTACTTTGTGTTCTTGTTACCATGACTATCATAACGGGGCTGTTAAACATTGCGCGGAAAATGGTACAGAGAAGACTCAATTATTGAGGTGGACAGGTCCAGAATTCCGCGTGCTGGTAGGCTAATGAAATGCAAGACGCACTGAACATCCTAGAGATTTCCAATGAATCCAAGAAAACCGTCAAAATTACGAAAATTTTCCACGCAAAAGACAACGGGGCCCCAGAACTTGCATTAGAGATATGTTGTACTCACTGAACAGTACGTGCTGCTCTATATGCGAGCTCAGTGAGTAGTGCACTGTCACGCGTGCTGTATAAATTTTGCAAATCCGGATGATTTTTTTGTTGAAAAAAGCGTAAACTCGGTCAACAAGCGCTCCATTTTACTTTCATGATTGATAATGATCTTCATACAAATCACAATGTACGTTTAAGCTGTAAAGTTACGATACTGTGAGTTGTTAACATTATTATTCATATTCAAGGGCATGTCCAAAAACTATTACTGTCTATTTGTGGTCAGTCACTGGTTCAGCTCGACTTTTTCAATGCGAAGGAAGCAGGGATTGGAATATAATAGACGTTAACAGTCAACACTCTTACCCGTTTTCCTTCAATCCTTACTTTGTGTTCTTGTTACCATGACTATCATAACGGGGCTGTTAAACATTGCGCGGAAAATGTTACAGAGAAGACTCAATTATTGAGGTGGACAGGTCCAGAATTAAAAAAAATATCATGGGGTTGTTTTATAGGAATAATTTTATTCACACTTACAGGTAACGAGCTATAGCAGGAAGCACCGAGCATCCAGTAAGCAGTAAACTCTTGCACACCATCGCCTTCCATACATCCTTCAACTGCATCTTGGAAGGCTCTCTCAAGTACACTCATTTTATACATGCATATTGCCGACTTTGTAGTTGGTGCTGGAGGATCATTCTCATCAACAGCAAACGTGACAAACAGAACTTCTTCAGCGTCATTCAATGCCAAGGATTGAATGAGGTCTTGTCCAGGTCTAGTGATATATGCTGCTTAAGCAAGGCTTTATGAATCATCTCGGCACTTCAATGTCACTTCAGTGTAAGAATTAAAGTTGTGCCGCTCTGCCCTCTGACATACACGGACAAGCTTGGAAATGTACTCCGAACCTGATGTTGATGACTTTTGTGTTGTCACAAAGTAACTGTAACCATTGTAGCTGAACCCGGCCATATAGCTGACTGGAAATGTGGTGATGTACGGTAAAGCAACATCCACTCTTGTCTTTTCTCCACCGTCTTCAAAAACCTCAAATATGTTATTACCTTGGAGTAGCCTGCCACTCACCAGCGGGCTACCAGGATTTACTGATGTACTTGATGTACCAACAACAGCAATGGTTGACCAAGTAATAATGTGGTGCAATGAATCCAACAGTACATTCATCGGTCTTGTTTGTGACAACATAGACTACGGCGCTATTTTCATTGGTCACGGACAAATCATGAATATGTCGTTTTTGGCAAACACCTTGATATCCACCACAGGTTATAAAATAATCGCAATCATACCAATCCATAATCCAATAACACTAGGTCAAAATTTGTAAGACAATAGTTGTAAACATAGACACAAAACAGCACAGAACAGACAGTAAATAGACGGTACACAAACAAAGTCATATTCATGAAAGAAAGATATATGGACCTCTGGCCAGAAGACCAAGAAGTGATGTCAGGTGTTTCGAAAATAGTAAGCGCATCCTGCCCCACATGTGGCACCCGCCATATATCAATCTGTAAGTCAGATAGGTAGTGGTCACTAACTAAGGCCCCATGTCACCGATGCCATCAGTGATCATTTGTCGAAGAGAGATATCGTATTTATCAACCAGCTTGCGATACCTGCCAAAAAAGCGTTTGAATGTAGAGACAAGTCTTGCTCTGGTGTAACCTTGATTTAACAGTTTGAAAGAGAGATGGCCATGTCTCTCTACAAAATCACCATATGAACTGCATGCTCTTGCATATCGAATAAGCTGGGAAATGTATACCCCATAAGCAGGTGAGAGTGGAATATTACTGATGAGGTGTGGAAAATTAATTATACTAAAGTTGAAATCATCTCTCTTGTCATATAGCCTAGTAGAAAGGTGACCATTAGAGTCAAATTCAAGTAAAATGTCCAGATATGAAGCAGAAGAGGCCGTTTCTGTAGTCTCTTTAATCGCCAATTCTGGAGGATAAATCATAGCGAGATATTTACTGAATTCAGAGTTATTCAATGAAATAACATCGTCTGTGTATCTAAATGTAAGGTTGAAAGTTCACCGTCACCATCGTAATATATTGTCAGTATTTTGTTGAAAGTATCATATGCTTCATCATCATCATCATACTCCGGTCCCGTAGTTACATTTGCTTTAAGTTCCAAGTCTGCATTCAACCTATACAGCTGATTCACTCCACCAACGTACACATCGCCGGTTTCATTATGTACGGTCAAATGGTTGAATCCAGTAAAGGTGACGTCGGTGAAAACTGCAACCTCATAGATGTTTGAAGGATGGACAAGTGCAAAAATGCTGAACAGGATAATGGTCTCGAACAGCTCGAAGGAATGCGAGATCAGAAATGTTCGGCCCATTTTGTATGAGGCAGTGTTGATAATTTGAACTGCATCACAAAAATATAAAGTAAGAGTGCATTTAACATGCTTGCATGTCATTCATTTTGACGTCATGGAAAGTTTTTGTATCGAGAAGTAAGCATATAACTGAATACTATAAATTCAAATGGGTCTTGGGTTTGTCGTCACCAGGTATTAAGAATAACTTCCGTAAAACAAATTTCTACAAGGCCCGGGGTCACTTACAAAACCAGTAAACGGTCGACATTACTGTTTGTTAAATGCTGAATACTTTTCTCGCAAGGTCAAATATGTCTTTTGGATGCAACTACTCAAAGATAAGAAGATATTAAAACTAAACATAATTCTGACATGACTTATTGGAATTGTTATTTACAATTTATTTGGTATTAAATGTAGATTATAGTTGATCAGAATTAGTAAATAAACAATCCATGGCAAGGATCAATGCAGAGGAGTTGAAATTATGCGCCTGAAAGCAAGTTGTATGTTTTCGGGGATTTATTGACAGTTTTTGGGTGACTCTAACAATTTTGTAACCCCAGTCTAACTTCTAATACATTAATGCCATTTCTAAAAGATTTCTTTGCTCGACATTGTATGCGCTACAAAAAATATCGTGTTTAACTAGCGCTGGAGTGTCCTTTTCTCAGTATGTAGGTTAGACGATAAGATTAGAAATAATTTTGCTAGGTATTGGGAGTAAAGGTTTGTTATGACCAACATCTACACTGCAATAAAACGTGATATAGGGCCCTCAATAATTTTATAACTTAATGTTCAGTTCCATATTTTACTCCAATAAAACGTGATATAGGGCCCTCAATAATTTTATAACTTAATGTTCAGTTCCACATTTTACTTTAAGCATATCAATGTTCCTGTTGCAAATCGGGGCAACAGGAAGGTTACTTTAAAAACTCCATTTAGAACAATATTAGTTGGGAAATGTCATTCATTTGGTTTAGTTCTTTCTTTTGCTGAGCCATTACAGTCAAAGTCTGATGAATAAAGAAAATAAATAAAACATACGGCTACATCCACCATAGAAAACTTTATATATCAAGCAAATCATTTTAGATTGCCTTTCGTTTCAATAGACCTTTATCAATGAGTGGCAAAGGAGAATTAGATGAGCGAGACAAAAATTGAAGAACTAACTTCGAGCTACAGTCAAAAAAATAAAAAAACGTATATTACTTAAGGAATTTACGCACTTGTTGAACAAATTTAGAGATTGGTCTGACGATGAAATATGAACAAATGGACTGATCATATAGTAGACAGTCCCTCAATAGTTGTAAGTGACAGCTCTGATAACTGTAAAGTGTATTGCATGTTCCTATGCAGCCATTCTGAATACACAAATAACCACTGATGACATAGTCCCCACCGGATAAAATGTTGTTTGGAGCCATTGATCCCTGTTTGGGTTGTAACAATTCATAGTTGTGCTTGTTAAAATCATCCTAGAGACAAAAAATGACGTTCGTATGAAATCGCGGTGATATTCTTGTACCAAATTTTAATTCCGTATGTTAAGATGGCTGTGAATACGAAAAAATCGTGACTAGCTTAAATGGTCGCATTGCATTCACATTTGATTGTATTGTCACACATATTGACATGCATGTGAATGTCATTGTATTGTGTCCATATACCAACTTTGAATGAGATATGTTCCAACGTTTTTGCAGGACTGAAAGTCGTACCAAGTGCCCCTCCCGCTGGCCGTATTCATTGATATGTATAGCGATAGAAATTTACATGCACATACGTTTAATATAACACACTGTCATTGTACCAATTTTGAAACAAATCAGTTCAGCATGTCTTTGTTCTAGACAAGAGAAACTTGAAACAAAATTGCCCTTGGCAGCCTAATTAGATCTTATGGAAAAACACATATGCATATGCATGGCGAATGGTAATGTCCCTGTACCATACAATGTACAATACAGGGTTATTTCCTTTTATCAACTTTGAAGCAAATCGATCTAGCACCGAGTCTAGCTCCAGACATAAAACATTAAAAATCAAAAACAAAACTTCCAGCCGCATGTCGTACTGCAAAATAAATCCACATTGCCTGTATATGACGCATGATTGTGTTCTTCTACAAACCTTGGCAGAATTGGGCCAACATCTCCGATTAAAGCTTACGGACGCATGCACGCATGCACGAACGTGACCAAACTATACTCTCATTACTTCATCTGCGGGGACCAAACAGGTAGACCAGACCTTTTTATTACCTTTATGTATATTATAATCATTTACAGATTTTTATTTGTCATAACGCCGACTTTATGTTATTTTTGTGCAGTTTTTGAAAACATGAACATTTCTGCACCAGATGAGGAGCCTGCTTCAGCACAAGTAAATTACGATCGTTATACAACATATATCCCGAGCCGTTAAAATCAGGAGGATGCTTCGCGTAATAAATTGACTCGCTGATATAATACATTACGTATAAGAAACATTGTTTGAAGCGAAGATAGTACTTGCCAAAATGACTGGGACACATAGCGTAATTATCTGTCTAGTACTTGATCAACACACTATCCAGAGAGCAAGAAGTTCATGTTGAGCGTTTTCGAACAGTTTGCAACGCCACTGACATATCAAGGGCTGAAAATCGCTCGGTAAGGTTGACTGAACATAACAATCACAGATGATTCTTGTATATTTCCAAGATGCGCATTATAGGAAATACGTATTAGTATTTAAACTTACCTTGACGCGGGTTTTGCAGCAGATGTAACCTTCCTTACAGAAATGTTAAGTCTGTCGATCCGATGAAGTACACTTCCTGAAGGCCCACGCGAAATGGAATGCTATGACGTAGGTATATAATTAAGCAATAAAGTACACTCATATGCATGAGCAATAGCGAGGCATATATGAAATGAACTGGGCAGGTGGTATACTCCTTGCTTGGGTGGTTTATTGCTATTACTTCTGAATTTGTTTCTAGCTGAGAGCGTGGTTTATCCGTGCTATATTGCGAATAAAACCGGTTATCTTCACGTCTCGACCAATCAGATCGCTTTATTTGCAACATCAATATAATGGTATGATTTACTTATACGGTGTTTTCAATAGGATTCGAACTCATAGCATACGGCATCCTAGCGGAGGAGCAGCAGACAGAACCCCTCGGCCAAATATCCCCACTCTCAATAAAGAGTGGTTCAATAACCGGGCTAAGTTGTTACATTTTTCTGATTGCGACTTCTCCAAAGTAGAGTTCATGAAGCACTCACGCTCGTACACGCACTATCACACATCGGACACAAACTTTATTGAAGCAATGAATACATCGCTTAAAGTGGGAGAAAGACAACCTTGGGGACAACTCTGTCCACCAGCAGAGCTATCATGATCAAGTAATGATCAAGTAAAACGTGCTATCGTTCAGGGGGTGAAATGAATTGGCACAAGAATATTTTGTTATTGCCTTTGGTTAACTCTAGCATCAAAATCTCGTCGTTTACACTTTAAGTTCGATGACATAGAGTACAATTTTAGCAGCACACGGCTCCTTCATAACAATACAAGTATTTATGTACAACATGAGTCTATTGTTATTTGACTTTATACGTAGTTAACTTCTTGGTTCCTCTTTTTAGTGTGTTCCGCAAATCGCTCGCTCGCCCACCACACATTCCTAAT
Source organism: Ptychodera flava (assembly GCF_041260155.1). Lineage (NCBI taxonomy): Eukaryota > Metazoa > Hemichordata > Enteropneusta > Ptychoderidae > Ptychodera > Ptychodera flava. Next base: position 8,163,993 of record NC_091933.1, on the reverse strand, counting down.
ATTTTTGTTAATACTGGGCCAACTTGCAATGTACTTTAATCAATTGCTGCTTTCTTTATTGACTTTCTTTAATTGAAAGTACAGAATACGAAACTGACAGAAAAGTAGGCCATGGTGAACTACAAGAATGTCTTTACTGGGCACAAAATGAATGCCAGTGAGCTAAGCTCCCTATTTTGGGAAATTCATCAAAAGACCTAAACATTAAACGTTTCTGCCGAGTTCTTTTATTTTTGAACGTGTGATTTTCAGGTGTTTACCATTATTAAAACACGTTTCTTGTTGCAGATATCCAAGTGACTCAATATGTGGTGCAATGGTACGTATACGCCCGAAGCTGAAGTGGCGGATAGTAATTCCTCATCATAAAAATGATGCCATGTCTGATAAAACCTTAAAGGTGCCCCTGACCTAAACGGTGTACCCATGCTAAATGTGCACTGAGATAGGGGGTTAACTCAAGTTTGACAATACCCATCGCATAACAAGATGCTTTTGTAGTATGGACATTTTAAAGTCATATAAGCTCCTATTTAATACTTAAATTTGGAAAAAATTAAAAAAGTTAGGGCTGAGGACGCAATTAATGGAGGGGGCTAGTGTCTATATGACATTATACCTACTCTATAAAATGACGGTTTCGAAGTCATATAGACATTTTGAAGTCATACTAAGAACTGCGTAAATAGGGCTTGAGACAGCATTTTAAATGGAAGGGGCTATTTTTTCTGCTAAAATATACCTATTCTTTAAAGAGATGCTATTGAAGTCATGCACTGTTTTGAAGTCATACTAGTTGACGCTATTCAATTCTTCAAGTGTTAGGACTCTAAGAGAGTTGTTAAGGGGAAAGCTAGTGTTTAAAAAGACCTATACCCAGTGATACTGACTGCTTGTATTTAATACTTCAAGTTGGATATAAAAATACAAGACTATGGCCTGGAACAGATTTAACAAGGACTGAGGCTGGCGCTTTTAAGAATATACCGGCAATACATTGGGACGATTTTGAAGTCACAGTATACGCTGATATTTAAAATTTCAAGCAGCATAAAATCATTGCTTGGAACAGAACTAACAAGGCTATTGGATTGTATTTTTATCTTAGCATGCATTGCCTAAAGAGGGATGCTTGTTAGTTGATAGGAACAACTTCTAAGTCATAGCTACAACTGCTTGTTAATAATGCAAGTTAGATATAAAATAAAAAAATTAAGGTTACTTGTAGAAAAAAATTGCTTCAATTAGACGAAAATAGTTGGACATAGCGGTGGGAGTATACTACTTTAGTCATCAGAATTATCCAGGGACACTTTTGAGGCCATAAGGACATTTTTTGAGTCGACTATTTTTTTTCAATTTGATACTTAATGTTTGACAAAACAGAGGATGTGTACATTAATGCTATCCGTAACTGGCACTTTACAGAAAACCTGCTACAGTTTTGAAGTCAAACACATTCCTTCAATTCGTAAAAGTACGTGGATATAGCAGTGGGAGCATATAACCAACAGGATTATCTGGGATTTTGAGGTCGTGGGAACACGTTTGGAGTCATAGGTATTTTTTTCAAGTCGACACTTAATGTTACACAAGGTAATGGAAGGTTACCATAATCAAAATAGTAATTGGCACTTTACAGGTCAAGAAGCACATATTTCAGTCAAACATATTCCTTCCATTACGTAAAAATAGTTGGGTATAGCAGTGGGAGCATATAATCATCAGAATAATCCAGGACACTCTTGAGGTCATAGGGACAATTTTGAAGTCAAAGACATTTGTTCAAATCAATAATCGATGTCGGACAAAGTCGTAATGCTACTATTTACTGAGACTTTACAGGTCACTTGGCACAGTTTTGAAGTCAAATTAATTCCTTCAAATTACGTATAGCAGTAGATGCATATAATCGTCAGAATTATCCGGGTAATCCATCAATCAATCAATCAAACATCCATCAACGTTGTACTAGTTCAAATTTACAGTATTGATCTTTGATATATACCTTAGAAATCTGATCAAATCCTCCTATATTTCATGCCCATGAACTTGCAGTATAACGTAATGTTAGTATAACTTTTGTACCTTAGAAGTTTGATAAAATTCGCTTGATTCACTTTTGACAAATAGCTTTGATATAGTAATTACACGTATTCATTACTGTTCACAGGAAACCATATTTAAAAAGAAGTTTTACAATTTTTTTAAAGGGACAATGTCTCGATCGCTATATATGACCTATCAAGAAAATATGGAATACTTTTTATGTATTTTATAAGTCGGAATCGGATGAGGGGCGGTGCTGGGCCAGCGAAAAGGTTGCAGTGAGAACGACACTTGTACTAATTTAAGTCATTCTCGAAGTTTAGGGGTATGACATACCATAATTAGCTCATTTACACATTGAACAACCTTTTGTAATAAGGCTATGAACAAAAGTGAATAAAGTGGATTTGATCACACTTTTAAGGTACATTTGATATACTTATTTTTGCTCATGAAGAAAGTTTAAGGGGACAAAGTCGGCCATTTTTCGTGAATTTTGTTTGATGCGAGATACTATTTATATTGTTTGACATGTCGAAAGATAGTGAATGAATGGGTGACCATGAATATATTCGACCCCGGTTTTAGACACGATCAATGAAACGATCGTGAAAATGAATTAATGGTCATACTAAATTTCGTCATGCTGGAAGGTTTATGAGTGACATATCTATGTAAGATTCACTATGTGTAGGCCAAATAACAAAGCTGATTAGTCTGAATTTGAACAAGTATAACACTTATGAATGACCTGCGTTTACCTCAAACATAAGTATGATAAGCGGCATCAAGTTTGTGTATAACGTCCACATGTATGGATAAACACCTGTTTTAGAAATGTTTGCTTCCATTCCAAGTTTTAAATTTTAAATATTCAAATTATTATTTATTATGGATAAACACCTGTTTTGCACATTTTTGCTTCCATTCCAAGTTTTAGATTTAAAATATTCCAATTATTGTTTTATTATGGATAAACACTTGTTTTAGTAATTTTGTTCCAATATCAAGTTTTACATTTAAAATATTCTAATTGTTGTTTTATTATTGATAAACATCTGTTTTAGTATTTGTGCTCTCATACCAAGTTTTAAATTTAAAATATTCTAATTGTTGTTTTATTATTGATAACATCGGTTTTAGTAATTTTGCTCTCATACCAAGTTTTAAATTTAAATATTTCAATTATTGTTTTTTTTATTATAAATGACTATTACTATTTATCTAAAAGTAATCTATAGAATTGTCATATACAATTACTTAATTGTAAAATGTCATTTAGAATGTTTTCCGTAGTTTTGGACTTTATAGGAGTCACTACTGTCAGAAATCGAGTTGTAAAAGCTGATTATTTAATTATCAATTATGGCTTGCGGCATTTGCGTCCGAGATTTGAACAAGCGATTATGAAAGATGTTCTTTCAAACAAAACAACTTGAATATGATACACATGCATAGAATTGGAAAACCTTTGATGTCAATCATTCCCATTCACTTACATTGACCTTGTCACATCATTACTTATTTACAATTTGAAAGGCATTACAGACCTACAAAACAATCCATCTAGAATCATTCATTCATAGCGCAGGGGAATAATTCCAAAGTTACACTTCACAAGTTTAACTTTCTCTAACTTTTATTGCAGTTGCTATGTAAATTTCCAAGTTTGTTAGTGTTACTTGAAAAAGGCATGTGTTTTTTCTATTTTAAACCTTATTTGTTTTGCTTCTTTTACTCAAATAAAAGAGTGAGTTATACTCAATTTCTTGTTATCACTGTTAGTAAAAATATTTGTAAACTGGTCTTCAATTAAGCCCATGTGGCTTAAAAGATCCCTCTCTCATTCTCGTATGTACATCCTCAAAGTTTTACATCATACGTGCACAACTCGTTTTACTTTGATGAATTCAAATAGTGACAGATTTTATTATTTGAACAAGTAAGCCGCATTCAATCTTATATTTTTTCCAATTATTGCCGCATTGGCGACTAAATTTTACTTTGAATTTTCTTCTTGAGCAATGTTATAATACCTCATTGCTGGGAATTTGACAAACTCCCACCATTAAAGACACTGTTTGACGAATCAATAATCATCTCATCCAGTAATATCCATCAGACACGGTAAAATTCAATGGTAAAACTATCGTATCCAGGTGTCATGTTCTTATTTATTTGAACTAACACCCGGCGACATTCTTCGTCAGAAAAAAAAACCTTCAGAGCTATTCATTTGTGTTTGGCTAGCTCGGGTAGTTAACACATTTTTTTCGTAAAATCGTCAAAGCTAAGAGCCTGTGATTTTTCCCTGTTCAAAATTCTGTAAATATATAAAGTTAATGCCTTCATTTAAATAGTGTCTAAGTCATTGATTTCATTCGCATTCTGTAAGTTTCAAAATATTTTTCTTAGTGCTAATTCATCTTTCTAGCTCAGAACTAGTTTGCGCTTTTCATTCTTTTTACATCTAACTGGCTCTTGCTCTAATAAGGCATTCTTCTGTCTCTTTTTGTAAAATACTATGAAACTCTGCAAATGCTGCGTCTAAGGCACGATAATTTTCCACTGATGGATAATCATCAGGCGCAACCACACAGAAAAAAATACAATGTTTGTCCATGAATGACACCTATTTATTACCACTTATGGAAAAGTTACACCACAAGTTGCCACAGCAACATATACACATACAGACGTTAAAACTAAACAAGTTACTATCCTCAGCTCTAGCTCATCATGTACCGAGTTTCGCAATTGAGACTCACGTAATTCCAGACAATGAAATTTGTAAATAGACCATTTTGCTATCAAAATAACCAGATTCATCTTTCAAATTTATGATTCATTTCAATCCCAAGTACAATATTCTGCCAACTAAAAGCTCGATGTAAGTTAAATAGCCAATGCCCAATGTTTTCTACAATTCCCCATACTTCTTTGGCGACGATACAGTCAAAATGGCAATGATGAGCTGTGTCTTTTACATTAAAAAACCTGCAAATGTATTATCTCTCATTTTCCAAAGATACAGTTTTATATTATTTATACATTTCTCATGCAAGGATTTCCAATTAAATGCTCATCGTTCTCATTTGTAACTCTATGAGCTAAAGTCCAAACACCCTTCCTATCGATGATTTGTCCTCACTCATATTGCCAGCTCAAAGTACTGGCATGACACAACTTACTAGAAATCTATATAATCTCCTGTCTTCATTTTCATAAAATGCACTTTCTTATTCTAAATTTCTATGTATTCTACACTACGTTTTACATTAACACAGATATAATATTTAAAGTTTCACAAAATGGTATAAGAGTAATGTTAACGTCATTCAAGGATGGGATATAAGTTCGATGCTTTCAAACCATGTCGATAAAAAGATAATCTTGATACAATAGGCTCAGTGGAAAAATACTAGTATTTGAGAATACATCCATGAAAATTGAAGAATCCGAACAGGAATCAAATAAAGCGGGTAATTCTTCCAACACGCATTACAACCCATCAGTCAAGCGTACAATCCACATAAACATAAGTGCAATCACTTTCCATTTAAAGAATGGCATATTACAGCCTCCTTCATGTAATGACACAGTTAACACATTTTTGGCCAGTTTTCTAAGGCGCTTTGTAATAAACTTGTACATTAACCTGTTTTAATGACATATTCTGGTACCACAGTTATCGATGCTGGATATAAAAGGTGGGATAATGCAAGAGTATTCACTATCAAAACTTTGCCATGAGGCATTGAATCTCTCTTACTTCATGATTTCAAGACATTCTCAAATTTCACCACTTTTTAACTGCTCACATTTTAACGATCGTACCCAAACATCGAGTGCTTTAGTACAGAAAAAAATACTTACACTTACTATACTTTGTTTTGGTAATTCAAACTACACATATCCTCGACTACACCTTTTCATTACTGAAATTAAAAGCAAACCCCGCAAAGTGGGCAAAACAGTTTTAAATAACGTGATTGAAATGACGCTTTACAATACTATACAAACAATTATCAAGGTGTACATTTGCCACTTTAAAATTGTATTACAGATGTCTACATAAAAATGAAAATGCAACAAACTGACTGACAAGAAAACATTCATGAAAAATTTATTTGCGTTTTCTTAAGGGAAACAACAAATACTGTTATCCTTTTTACTAATTAATAAACTTTATTTTCAAGAAAACACACAAATCGGAACGTCTGCCTCGAAAGACTTTCGACAACATACACGTACTTTGAATTTCGTTGGCTGACTACCAGACCGTCTTAACATTGCTAGGATAAGCTGTGGGAAAGAACTTTAGGCCAACAGGCAATGCCGCAAACCACCACCAAGGCTCGGCCTCTCAGTCTAATTGTGAACTCTGAAATTCCTCTACCATTATTTAGTACAGCAACAAAAGATGGATAAAACACGCACAATCATGGTTCATTATGTCACCCTCTAGTTTTACGAGGGTTATTGTGGTGAAGTTGGTCCTGAAGTCTTAAAAATACTACGCTGTTGGCCCTTTCTGGCTCTGTTAGCTTTCAGATCTAAAAGAAAATTGTCAAGCACCAGCTCGTCTTAAATAGTCGATTTATCGGTAAAATGGTGCATGTCACATACGGTCTGATTCTCTTTTACTTTCCTGCAACAGGCATTGTAGTATAGACCAACTGTGCGCAAGCGCATCAAGAACGCTAAGAAAATGAAAACTCCTTGTAAGGTATTCGCAACTATAAAGATATAATCTAAGACACCGCTCTGTAGGAATCCATCGAGAAACCCAATAATCCAAGTCAGTCCCATAACAGTTGACATTTTTATAGAGAATATCACGTGCTTAGTTGTGTATGATTTCTGACGGTGATGTTTCATTTTCCTTTCGGATGTGAACATCGACCAAATGGTGTACAGAAAGCAGATAGTGTTGTAGAGCAGAATCAGACCAACGGGGACCAGAAAAGTAACGACTAAGGAAGTAAGTCGACCAATCCAACATATAGGACCTTCACTGTAACCAATCTGATATCAGTTGGTGCAAAATTATCCATTATGACACAGATTCCAACGAACACAAACGGTAAAAGCCAGGCATAGAGAGAGTAATAGACGAACACTTTCCCGTCTCCAGAGATATGTCCCGTCAAGTGAGTACGCATGTAATGATGTCAGTTGCCATGACACTCATCCAACAGAACGCAGAAAGCCAAAAATAGTGAGAGAAAATAGCAGTTATCTTACACAACCAAGAATATGAACTACGTCCATCACTGTAATAAATAGCAATTGGACTGTGACAAGAGCTATTGCCAAATTCAAGATAATCTTACCAGGGCGGGTTCTCATTTGTTTAAATGCACATATCGTAATGATTGATACGACCAAATAGATGATGGATAAAATACAACCTATAAGAGTTAAAAGCTGTTTTAGTTTTGTCTTTGAACTTGTGTTCCAAAACGACGCTACCTTTTGATTGATATGACATATATAAGCGTAGGACTGATCATCCGATAGGACAAACTGATCCTCTGGATAAATAGATGAATCAACAACAAGAATACCTTCTGTTATTTCGAAGTCGTCTGCGGCAAGTTTCAAAATTACCCCATTTGCACATGTAAACGGCGTTTCGTCATCTTCATCGCTTTTAGAAATACACATCACCATTTCAATAGCGATGTTTTGCAAGTTGGAACTTTCTCGTTCATAAAAGCATGATTTGGACATAAAATGTGAAAAAGTGAACACGGGGTGCCATGTAATATTAGCCACCTCATCTTCGTTCAAGGTTTCGTTATTGTACTCAAAAATGCTGCCTTTGAGTGTGACTCTATCCGTCATGTTACTACAATTACCATTCGGCAGTTCAAAGGTTACAGATTGAATCTCAGCACCAACCATTGACACTTCTGATTCTGAGTCAGCCCATGTTCTCATACACGCTGATGGCAAAATTTCTTCCGTAAAGACGTTAGAGGTGGATTCCACGTCGACTTTAAGTGTAATCGTTGCATCCTGTGCGTTAAATAATTGTAATTCCGATTCAGAAATACTGATCATATTGTTTAGTGGTAATGATCTGCGTATGAATGACGTAACGTTCCTTTCAAACTCAGTCAAGGCAGGACGGACGTTTTGGGATGGAAAGGAAATGTGAAAAGTCAATAAAATATACCAGGATATCATATCACGGGACATTGATCTTGTGTTGACAATAGACGCCCGGTTTTCAAATTCACTTTGCGGATAACGGACTTTCTTTACACACTTTTCTAAAAACATGTCAAACATTTCATCGTGGTCACAGTTCCATTGTTCTGTGTAGTAGTCTCCATGTGCAAAGACACGTTGAAATCCTTGAGCGGTGAAGTCGAAGAGAACGTTAAATGAGGGAAGTCGTTGGAAACCCGTGTAATCTGCAGGAATGCCGCAGAAAATTTCGGAAAGGTTGACTTGTGGCTCATTACAAAGTGCGCAATGAATATTCTTGTAAAAGCGCAGAGCAAATCTAATAGATGTCGCTGAACCAACTTGAATATTTGCCGTGAAATTTTGACATCGCTGGACCAAATTTAGATCCCCAAAGTCTGATGGGCATTCTTTTATGTAATTCACACAAATTGGCAACTTTTCCTGGACGTCATTGGGGACGCCAACTGTGAGTTTACAGTCTGGAATCTTCTGGACCGTTGCAATCGCTGACGAAATGTTGTGTTGTCTCAGTATATGCCATATCTCGGCTTTCGTGCGTCGTGGTATGTCGCAGGACCACTGCAACGGTAAAAACTGCACTGCTGAAGGGTCGATTCCGTTGCAAACGGCACAGTAAATATTTTGATACACGTCATGGTCAGATAATGTGAACACCGGTGTTAGGTCTAATACAGACGTATCTGAAACACAAAAAGGATCGACAAAATGAATTTGGATTTCCAGAAAGTCATTTATGCATACGTTGAGAAGATACGTGTAGGCTAACACAAGCACTTCATTACATGTTTGACCAGCCGTTCATGTTACTTTTTTAGCAAGGTAATGACTTGGAAGCGCGACATGTTGAGTATGGTGATTGTAATGCCAGTCGCAAATTGTTTTGATTGTTTGTTAATCGTTTGGTTTACAATTCTACGGCGAGATTTACTACTATACCTACCTACCTACCTACCTACCTACCTACATATACATACATGTATGCATGCATGCACGCATGCATGCATGCATGCATATATGTATGCATACATGCGTACATGCATGCATACGTAGATATTGAAAGTATACATATCGGATACACAGCGGAACTGATTGAAATACAGTAATCAAGTGCATAAGACCATAAAAAACTTTAAAAGTTTGCACAGCCACAAACACTCAATTAAAATCTATGTCATTTGCTAACTATGACGTGAACAAAATAGTTTTGATCGACTCTGTGACATCAACACTAAAAACGACGCTACTGGTTTTTTTGAAGTTTGTAGATTCGTTTTTGTAAAATAGCGCTACACACTAACAACATGACCTTTCATCAAGGTCTTTCTTGAATACATTATTAATATTAGAATCCCAGCCCAACTACTGTCAAACTCAATACCAAGAACAGTGTGATTAAAGACATGTACATTGTCAGTATCATTTTGTGATTACTCGAAGAACTGACTGACTGACTTAGACGGTAACTGATCCAAAAAGCTCCATTTTGCAAAACATATGTATAGCGTACATACACATATTACCCGACACAAATATTCGGAAACGGTATTGAAGTGAACCTCTCCGGCGATTTAGTATGGTCGGCCAATATTTCCGACGCCTCCAAATCGTCGTGGAAAGTTGTGGGCCACGGAACTGCAGCAAGGGTGAGTCTAGCTATTTACTCTAGCCTTACAAACCTCTGTGTCACTGTCGACTTATGTGAAAGAATGTTGCCACTTATATCCACCGTTATGTTGAGAATTGAATATCATACGGACATATTTAACTGAATGAAGATTATGTTCTCTTACCATTAGTCTTCTCGCATTTTTTTCTGAACTCATCATCCGACCATTCTCTCTGACATCTATGAATTATCACAATATCGTACATATCTGGCCTCGACAGACAGTAACTAGATGGCCACAGATCGTCCAGAGTCGGCGGATTCTCGCTGTTACGTATACACACATCCATGAAGTCATAACAACAGTCTTCACTTAGCAGACATTGAGGTTGGCAACTACACAAGACGATTTCTTTTTCATGTAATTTGGCAGTCTTCATACCGTTACAGATAGACCCAGTCGGCGTAAGACACGAGTCGAGTCTTTGGTCACTGCCTGGATAGAGACATAGCAGCGTATCTTTGTCAATCGCGACAAAGTCTTGAACGTAATAACTATCACTGTTTCCTGAACTTGTGGTAGGGGAAGCTGAAACTGTTTGAGTGATGTGCGCATGAGTAGTGTTATCGTCGACAATGTCGCCACTCTCCATTGAAATTCTTGGAATACAACTGTGCCTATTAATGAGCAGAGCGATGTGTATGAAGGTCCAAAGCAACTTCATTGTGGTTTGAACTTGGCCTAAATGGAGCAACAAAATAGAACGGAGGTTTCATCAGTACCGTTGACGACATGATTAGAAGTCGAAGTTCTCCAAAGTCACGTCGATAAAATTGAGGCGTTATGAGGGACACTCTACATTAATTAGGCTTGGAAATATTTTGGAATAAACTGGTGATGAAAGGTGAAAGAAGTATACTGTGGTAAAAATGTATATTGCGCTCTGTATTGTATAAGCTTTGGTCTTTCAATGCCTATACTGTAGCAATTTTCGACAAAGTCGAGTGATCTCATATTTTACATTCTAGGTGATATTTCGGTCAACTGATGATCATTGCCTGTACATGAAAATTTTCAAATGTTGTCAGTTTCATATTGTGTTTAAAATACAGTTGACTAGACCCCTTATGTTGATTCTCGTAATTACGAGTACTAAAATATCGTAATTATGAGGATCGAAAATCAAAATCTTGTAATTACGAGTAATGAAATGTGAACAGGAAGCAAATGCAAGTTACGCAGGACTGGCTGAATGTGGTCTGATTTCTTAGTTTTTGAAACCAAGCGTGTAGCGGAGTTCTGAACCAGTTGTAGTTTCCTTATTTCATTTGTGGGTAAACCGAAAAGCAAGCTGTTACAGTAATCCAGTCTGGATGTTACGAAAGCATGAACCAATTTTTCATAGATAATTTTATTAAGGAGGCAGTTCAACCAGTACTCTTAGTCTTCTAATAATCTTTATTTAGAATACACCGACGTTTCGGCAACACACAAGTTGCCTTCTTCATCAGGGTAAAAGCTGACAAATAAAAGTGAGCACATACAAAAGTAAAAATCAGCCCGGTACAAGGTAAACTGAGGATAAAATCGAAATCAAATGAAAATTACAATACTTATAAAAACTGGAACTACAGTGAGCGAAAAAACAAAACCTATAGTAGTAAGAAACGAAATTAAAAATCACTTGTGATTTAAAAACATTGAAAAGCGCTGTGACTAAAAATTAAAGTTCAGTAAGCTGTTTGAACCTGAAGAAGGCAACTTGTGTGTTGGCGAAACGTCGGTACATTTTAAATAAAGAACGTTAGAAGACAAGAGTACTGGTTAAACTGCCTCCTTTATAAAATTATCTATGCGTGATCCTGATGTGTTCCCGCACTGTACGTGTTGCTTCTGTGTTTGCAGTTGGACTGACTCTTTTTAGAACAATCTCCCTAATTTTTCAGTCGAACCACCGGGTACTGCAGGCATTATTCGTCTAAAAGTTATGAATAAATAAATAATAAATAAATGTCACGTATTAAACTTTTATCATACTACAAGCCTTAACTGTGTCGAGTGTGTGCCTATTATATACGGTCCATATCTGTTAATTGCCATCCATATTACCCTTCATTAATTTGTTCAACCGATCATCAACGCTTGCCTTAATCGCCCAAATCAAAGTACTCGTTAGCAGCTCATAAGGTAAAAGACGTAACGCGCAGCATAGTTTTCCAGTATTCTTCACGATCTTACAATGGCAGTGACAAGAAGCTATTTAGCGAAAACGTCGACGAACGTTAGTTATATTTCTCAACCTGGAGACGTCTCTACTCAGTCACAAATTTCACATCGGACGTTGATAAAATACTTCATTGAAAAATAATATATACAAATGGGAATTTGGCGGGTCGCACCAGCAATATTGATTAATCAAGTAGTTGATTGACCATAACTCCCAGATCGCTATCACTGATACACGAGTTCTTCATAATTTAGCCAATGCGTACGACGTTCCACGCTGTCATATTTCTGTATTCGGTAATAGCAAGGAAGTGGAATAGTTTGTATGGAAAAAGACGAGGTCAAAATTTTACTATGGATTTTTGCCACCGCATCGCTGTGAAGTGAATAACCTAGATTGCCTTCTAGTGATGTTGTGATCAGTATTGCATGCCCTACCGCAAGGCATTCTCTGCCACTTCTCTTTATTATGTCCAGCACGTACAGTGTCGCGCTTTTCCATTAGCAATATGAACCATTTCGTTATGGTAACAAGTAACTTTCAATGATCAACCTTGACTGCCCATGCAAAATCCGAGAGTCAAAAAATTGTCACCTTACACGAAGGAAATCATGTTGCTCTAACCACGGGTACACTCGGTACTTCTGAATTGATAGTCTACAGAAACTAAGCTTATATGACAATACGAACTTTGATGTTGACAGATGTACAAGAAAATTGCATGATAACTGAATGACGTTCCCTTTGAAATGTCAACGACAGAACGTATTGAATAAGCTACCTCACCAGATCTTGGTCGGACTTTGGCTTCATTAACGTAAATGCAAGCTGTTACATCGACCGCATTTTTCCTTGCTCACACGGAAAAACGCGCGCGCAGCGCCGTACCCGTACACGTACACACGTACGCTCGCACGACCTGCACCTTGTCGTCTCACGTATATGCAAATCATTTCTGGACGATTTGTTTTTACCGATGATGAGAATCGGTTTTGTAGCACAATTTAAATGATAACGTTTCTTTAGCCCTTATTTCAATGAGACGTTAATTACAATATTAGCTTCAAAAGCATTACAAGAGCGAAAAAATGACTTACAGATCCTGTTACATTTTAGATAGTCGTTTGTGCAGTTTTTTCATCTTCATTATGTCGCTAAGTTTATATGGCGTGATATTCCCAGTGAGGAAGTAAAATCGGAATATATGTTACACTTTAGATTTAAATGCCTTTCCAAAGCTTTCGTAAACACTATTGTTGTTCATTGTCAGAGCACTGTAGAGAGCTTCAGCAAGAAAGTGTTATAATACTGCCAGTAATGATGGACGTCCTTCCATGCTTTAAAAGCTCTACTGGGTGAATTGTTTTGTTTACGAATATTTAATATCCTTTTTGAGAGGGCAGTGTGATAATGCATTCATTGAAATCAGAAATTGGGGAGGGGGGATTGAATCAAAACCATAACTGATAAATGGAGTCAGGCGATACTACGAATGAGATTGTCCCATTGTGCTCTGTCCTCTTATTTCCTTGAATTAAGTACTTCATCAGTTTTGTATTTCTTACGCTACAAATTACAGAAATCAAGATAAAGATTATCACACCTTTTCTTAACAATTTTCAGATAATTTCATGATGGTTATCACCTATTGCCATGATGATTATCACATATTGTCATGATAATTGTCACACTGTCATGATGATTATAATCTATTTATCTAGCTAGCTATCTACTGTCATTGATGATTATCGGGTACTGCAAAAGCATTTCAAGCTATTATCAATGAACATATTTACTAGATTGTTTTCCATGTAATTGTAAATGTAATGTGGTTTGTCGGTAAACTATATGTACGCCTCTTCCCACTCAAGTCTTGTGATAATCAGATGATAACTACAGTTAGTTTTGTAAGTGCATAGGTTACATCTTGCGATCACTGAGACTTTTAACTTCTGCTCAAAGCATCCATTTTGTCATTCTTTATAAGTGGATTATATATGTCGTTTGAATGCATTTGGGTGTATAGTTGATTCAGATTTTAATACGAGACAAATAGTCATACGAGATAAGCATTTATTTATTAAATGTGTAAAGACCATGACTAAATTACAATACTAAGGTTTTTGAAAGTTACACGATCTTTCGTGTCTTGAAAGGGTATTCATATTCCATTATGATCTATACCATATTGACATGTCGGTAAGCTAGCCTTGCAACAGCGACTACCTCCATAGAAAGTAAATATACCTTACAAAGGGCACGAAATTGACTCAATAAAATATCAGAATTAAATATGAATTGCACATAGCGGGTTTACTTCTGATGTTTTTTTTTCTAATCTGTACAATACACACATAAGGAAACAAAGACGAGGCACTTACAGTGGATTTCAAAATAGCTTGGAATTACAACGTGCTTTGGTGATTAGAGAAACGTTTCTGGCGACAGAAAATAGCGTCAACTGCATTCATTACAAACGTTCTACTGTGATAGTTTTGCAACGATTTAACTCACGTACAGAACACGTTCAGTGTATGAAATACCAATTGTTGTACCAACCTGTACACACTGTACCGAAAAAAAATATCGTAGCGTTCTGTGCAGTTTCATTGACGGGAAATGTGGTAAAGGCAAAATAATTATGTCCAAGCAGTCAGTGTACGAGTGAGTTTTTCAATGGGAGTGCAGCAACACTGATGATGTTGACTGTAACACAGTGAAAGTCGTATTGTGTTAAATTGTTGCAAAATTTAAGCGAAGGAGAACGCTTTGCAGTTGACGTTATTTTCTATCGCCAGAGACTTTTTCTAACCATCCAAGCACGTTGTAATTCCAAGCTATTTTGAAATCCACTGTATGTAAAAGAATATTTTATGTTACTGAAGTACTATATATCACGAAGACAATGTCACGTTTTCCACAGTGTTGCGATTTTCTTACTTTGATGGAAAGTAGAAACTTCACGTGAAAGTCTCAAAAACTTAAAGGTGTTAATCTACCTTGAATTCTCGCCCGTCATGGTAAGCTAAGGGAGTAAATTGACTCGCTAAGTGCCGACTGTAGTCAAGTATTAACTGGAGTATGAGAAATATATCGAAAAATAGTCCACGTTTTTGTTCTAAACTTGATCGGATAGTTGAAAATACGCCAAAAACAAACTCCCTTGGTTGGTGTAGCTTCAGTTGATAATACGCAGTTTATTCTTACGGATATTTATTCCTCCCGTTATAGATCATTTTGACGTTCAGAAGCCCAAACATACAAATCAAGGATTAATTTTGTGTCTATTACTCATCCTATGCCAACATTGTTCAATACACAGTTTATGCTTGACAATGCCAACATTTGACCATGCCAACATTGTCCAAAACACATTTTATGCTTGACAATGCCAACAAGGTCCAATACACATTTTATGCTTGACAATGCCAACATTGTCCAATACACACTTTATGCTTGACTATGCCAACATTGTCCAATACACAATTTATGCATGACAATGCCAACATTGTCCAATACACATTTTATGCTTGACTATGCCAACATTGTCCAATACACATTTTATACTTGGCTATGCCAACATTGTCCAATACACATTTTATGTTTGGTGTAGATGATATGTGATCTGCCACAAGTATGTTCGCGCAGATACATGCTATGGAGGTCTTTTTAGCTCCTACATTTGTACGAAATGGTATTTAAAATTTTCGAAAAATTAAGCAAGACCACTCATTAGCCAAACAATTCTCTAACGATAATATGCATTGCTCCACATGTGAGTGAAAGTGATCAGCTTTCTACATATTCACTGGGCAGTATGCTTTATTAAACTTGCCACTGGCTCTCCAGACTTTCAAAACGTTACAGCTAACAAGTGATTAAGTTATAATAGAGACAGGAAGTAATTATTGTGTCGTGGATGAGTTCTATAATTATTGTTGTTCACAACAATGCCTGACAGTTCTCTCACACATCTAGTAGAATTGCCAGAAACCTTTTATGGGGAATCGATTTCTTTGCCATTGATATTACAACCTAACCTCGAAGGTCACAAAATCATTGCATCAAGGAAGCTATAGTTGGTTACCAAAACCAGAACTCGCGCACCTTTGTGACCTGAGGAACACATTAGCGCAAGTCATATATGCAGTTGTAGCAAGGCACTTGACGAGCAACTGTCTGATTAGCAGAGAAGTGAAAATACAGTCATGCGAAAGATCAAGGTTCAGCTGAAGGTTAGAAGACGAAAAGATTAAGTCTGCAGACGTCAAAAATTTTCAAAACTTCAAAAATCTATCGGAATGGTGTAAGCTATTCCTTCAAGTTCAAATAAATCGCAAGTTTTCATACCGTGCTGCCCTATAGTCGGCTGATGTGCCAATTGGTCACCAAATACTCATCTGATACGTAACAGATATTATCAGCAATTAAAAAAAATTATCGTAAGCACTCATCAAATAGGAGCAACATAAAACGGTGTAGATCTTTTTTCATGTGCCCAAAGAGAGATCGAGATTTCGAAGGGGAAATCTTCATTTGACATAACTTCGATAAACAACGTTTAAAAAACGCTTTGTCAATAATAGGTAACAGCATATTGAGATTATTTACAAGTCCTGGGATCCTCCATATCAACCTGTCTTCTCCTGTCTTCCTTAAAGACGACTTGGAGCATTTGTTTTGTGCGACGCCAGTATAGGCAATGATTTACATTTATTAATGTTTTTTAGTTCAACTGTATATCTCTAAATCCCTCATACAGGTTTGTGTGTAAAAATTCTAATGGATTAAGCTTATGTGTAGTCACTGACTTATTCTTCAACAAAATCGTATTTAACATAAATCATAAAATAGAAGACAG
This sequence comes from Ptychodera flava, assembly GCF_041260155.1. NCBI lineage: Eukaryota > Metazoa > Hemichordata > Enteropneusta > Ptychoderidae > Ptychodera > Ptychodera flava. The sequence continues at coordinate 8,147,027 of NC_091933.1, read as the reverse complement.
TATTTTAAGTTTATGAATAATGCAGTCAAGCCTCACAAACGTGCATCTTATAACTTAAAGTCACAACTTAAGCTTTTCAAAAATTGACCTACCTAGTATGCGATGAAAATTCACTACCAATGAACTTCAGATAATGCACGATTTCAGTTTTCTGCAGTAATTCACAAATATGGACATTACTAGCCAAAGATATTACACCTGAAGCTGTTCGCTGTTTTTACTCTGTCACACAATAAATGTCATAGAAAACAACTCACCAGTTGTTCGTCGTTTGATTTCGCCTCTCACTTGACGCCTGTCCGACGACTGCACAACTCTGACTCTAGCCAACAAGGAGATCAGCTTTTCTTTGTTCATAAATTGCGGAAGAAGACGTTTACAGCTTTGACTGGATCTCTGAGTGAGTAGGCGAGGTGTGTGGGATGGTGAACTCTGGGAAATCAGCAATCTATTGTATTGCTGAATATTAAATGTGTCATCAGTGACATGTCTCCGTGAATTATAAATAAATCTTGAACATTTATTTATTAATATATTTACTTATACATAGAGATTGTACATTACTTGTGCTTATATATAAACATTGTACATTACTTGTTTACATGTATTATGAACATCAGCTTTTCGCAGTTATTATAATTGTATTATAAAATGGTTCTCTAAGTTTTTGATTAAAATTATGGAACTATTTTTTCCCAAAATACAAATAACTTTCGGTAATTGTTTAATTTGAAACATCTTAATATAACGTAGCTGATTTTGAAATACATTGTTCGGCAGTCACTGTCATTTAACTGGACCAGTGAAGAAAATATGCATAATTTTGCAATTCTGATGATCCAATCGACAAACCTCATCAACAGAGATTCATAAAGCTGTGTCTACCCCACTACAATTATAATGAAACTAACATATAAAATCAATACGTGTTCCTTCAAGTGTTCTTGCTCAGGTGGAAGGTATTGCCCTTTTCACGATTATCATTTCAGAAATCCAATTTCTTTTATCTTTCCATTTACATGAAATAAAATTGGCTTGGGTGAACCCTTTATCTTTGTTTAGCTGTCATTGACAAAGGAGGTTTCGGTTTGGATAGATTGTTACCTGTAGAACAAATTGAAGCATCTTTGATGCATGAGCAATATCTTTTTGCAGGACACTTTACATGTCATTATATCCAAGACTTAGTTGATAACTTTGAACGTCAGAGAGATTGTTTCCATACAAACATACATACATACATACATACTACATACATACATACATACATACATACATACATACATACAGACATACATTTTTACCGTATATATATATATATATATATATATATATATATATATATATATATATATATATATATATATATATTTGTGTATGTGTGTGTTGTGTGTGTGTTGGTGTGTGTGTGTGTGTGTGTGTGTGTGTGCGTGTGTATAATTTATTTATTTATTCCAAATCAGCAATCCAAATTGATGACCGAAGACCCTGTTACTTACCATAGTATTAGAGCAATGATGGGTGAGAGAGGCGACCACGTCAGTTATTGCAGGACCATAGCACTCAATGAGAACGGTTAACATTCAGAAATCTTTTCGATATTGTGCTCTCAACGGAGAGTATCACAAAACCGAAGGACTATAGTAGAAAAGTATACGCTACAGAGGAAGCAATGAGTATTTTCGATTGAGTAGAAAGCACCTGAACGTTTCAAGGTTGGTATGTAAGCAAGCGGGACCTGCTTCGCGCTTGCAATCACCCGTCCAGCAATGCGAGTGTGCTCGCGGAGCCGTGTTATTCATTCATTTCCAATGCATCCAGCAACATCATTTAATAGCATTTAATCAATTTATCGTCATACATCGAATACATGTTCGTAGACGTCCAGATGTGGAATTTACTACCTTGGAAAGGGACTTGGTTAGCATCTGAGGGACGAAGACGGGAAAACACAGAGTGTATGTATAAGACTCATAATATATTATTATTTGTGCAGCATCTAGAAAAGTGATCTTATTTGTTTGCTCCGGGAGAAGGAAGCTGCTTTTCGTAATTATAAGAGGGGCATTGCTTCTTATAGTGAATTTTCTAAAGCTCGAGCAGAATTTAACGAGCAAGTAGAATTAAATACAAAGAGTATGATTCAAATGTTGAATATGACATTCAAAACAATATTAAACGTTTCTTGGGACGAGTAAAATTAAGATGTTAATCAAAATCTGTCCCAAACTCAGTGTGCTATAAACATCAGTCTGCCTCTAAATCGAAAGAAGTTGCAGATTTATTTAACAATTTCTTTCAGTCCGTTTTCAAACAGGATGACGAAACCACAGGTGTTCCACCTTTTGATTATGTCAAAAGTGATGCCTCATTCAATATTCATATTTCTGTAGACATCATTCTCAAACATCTCAATACATTGGATCCTAACAAAGCCATGGGTCCAGATAACGTCTCAAGCATTTTATTAAAGATATGTGCAAATCAACTCGCTTACCCACTGATGGTTTTATACAACAAGTCAATTGAGAAACTTCATTTCCAGGCCGGTTTAAGCAAGCAAATGTTGTTCCAATTTTAAAAAGTGGAAGCAAATGCGATGTCACAAACTATAGACCAGTGTCACTTCTCTCATTAATAAGCAAAACATTTGAGAAAGTGATCTTTGATGATATATTTAACCATGTTAAACAGTATATATGTAATTCACAGCATGGCTTCATTTAGACTCGCTCTACTCAGACTAACCTTGTAACCTATGTTGATTTTCTTGCAATTTGAACTGTTTTGACAAGAAACTACAGGTTGATAGCATCTACACTGACTTCTGTAAGGCTTTTGACTCTAGATCTGTTAATCATAGACTGTTAGTTTACAAACTGGAACGTTATGGTTTTTCTGGTCAAGTTCTACAGTTGTTAAAATCATATTTAAGTAACCGTCAACAGAGAGTAGTTATTGACGATCGCTTTTCTGGGTGTTGCCCAGTATCATCGGGTGTACCTTAGGGGTCACTACTAGACCCACTGTTATTCAGTATTTATGTAAATGATTTACCAGGTGTTTGTATAGATTCACAATGTCTCTTATATGCAGACGATGCTAAAATCTTTAGACCTATTAAAACTATTTCAGATTGTTTAAAACTTCAAGAAGATGTTGATAGAGTAGCCTTCTGGTGTCGATCTTGGAAACTCGATTTAAATGTCAAAAAGTGTTCTGTGATCTCTTTTACCAACAAGAGGACTTTAATTCATTTTGACTATTGTATTTTAGATATCATTCTTAATAGACAGCAAAAAGTTAAAGATTTGGGAGTTATTTTAACCTCAAACTTAAGTTTTTCAGATCATATTTCTTTTACTGTAAATAAATCTTTTAGAATGCTGGGTTTTATAAAACGAAACTCTCAAAATTTTACTCAGGTTCAAACTTTTAAATCTCTTTATACTGCTCTTGTAAGGAGCTGTCTCGAGTATGGTTCTGTTGTCTGGAACCCTTGCAAAAGTCAGATATGGAATTACTTGAAAACGTTCAACGTAAATTCATAAAATATTTGTGTTGCAAAACACATATTTCATATCATGCTGACCAGTATGAAGCTCTCTGTACCTTGTTTAACTTACCAACTTTGGAGAAACGTCGCTGTTATCTTGATATGATGTTTTTACACAAGTGTGCAACTGGATTTTATAATTTACCAGATGTTTTATCAAAGCTATGCTTTTAATCTTCCCCCTCCACAGTCTATGCTTTAATGCACCTGGCAAACTTTTGCGCATCTGTCCCACATTCAGACCACCTCGTAGCCGTATCAATGTTTTTAAATTTTCTCCTCTTAACAGATGTATGAGTAATTTTAATGAATTGTTTCGTAATAATCATGATATTGATATTTTTAATGACTCATTTAAGTCTGACATTAGACATGTTATTTTTAATGGCTGTTCTTGTTGAGTTGTTTGCTTTGTTTTTTGTCTGTGTGTGTCCTACATTTGATTTTAGTTTTGTAAATACTTTTTGTTTGGTGCTGTCTTGTTCAGTGTTTTGTTTTTTTTTAACCGTTTTCTTTTGAGCTTTTGAGGAACCTGTAAATGGGACTTGATCCCGTAGGATTTCCGAATAAATAAATAAATAAATAAATAAATAAAAATAAATAAATAAATAAATAAATAAATAAATAAAAGTCGTTCATGTGGTGGACTGGTTGCAACTTTTAAGTTAGACCGCAGTCTTTCCACCGCGTAACGTTTTATTTCGGGCCGTATCAATATGCAAATGTCTCATCCAAAATATATGATAAGAGTCACTTAAAATCATTCATACGACTCAATCATTATATCGTCGAAGACAAAAACTCACAATACCAACATATTACTTTGTGATAATTGAGTTATTACTGGTAATCGCGTAGAAAGGGCCTTCAGGGACCTTAGGCAACGCCTTTCATGAAAATTACAACCATTACGTTTTCTTTTCCAAGTCGATTTGACCATTATTCTGCCCTGGTAATTAGACCACGAGGTCCAGGAAGACGTGTTTCGATCAGTGTAAGCTTTGTCGCACTAACCTTACGCACATAAATTACCATGCTGAAACAAAGTCTTAGTGGATTTTGTCCTGCCGGAGACACAGAATTTTTGTTATGAAAGATTCATGAGTATGTCATTATGTATTAAACCAATTTTCACCTCTATCTTCTCTAAGCAAATGTCTTACTGTCTTACGTGAGAAATCTCTTCAAAAAAGTACCTGGCATTGCGAATTACCGGTAATACTTTTTTGTTACCTTCAACATTGGCTGAACAAAAATACCCTCAGTTTTTAACATTTCTAATTAAATGAATAAAGATTTCAACGTGAATCCGTTACAAGCTTAAAAAACAAATAAATGTAATCTCAAAGCGCGCCAATAACACGTGAAACAACATTAAAAATGATCGGAATATGATCACCATCCTTGTCTGGCAATTTGATTGACTGCTATGGCGAGGTGTACAACGTATGCCTGCCAATATTAGTCATCAAAACCAAGGTAACGCACACCTGGTAAAAGAAGAGTGTTCAATTTCGTGTTTTTATTTATCCAATTGAAATCGGTTGTACAAGGACAAATCCGCAAATGTAAAAACAGATCTGAACAAGGAAGGCATTGCAGTCTCAAATGATCTGCGCAAATTCTAATTTTAAGTCACTGCGCATTATTAAATAGCATCCAATACCAGTCGTGCATGTAGTGTGTGACATGTAAAAATACAAAGTGGATTACTGTTTCAAGGAATTTTACCCTTCAATGAACATAAATGTTGTCTTTCATTCAGCATTGGATCAGATCAGAATGCTACCAAATCAGTTATTACTTGCAATTGTTTTTTCTACCGTTAACTTGTTGCTCAAGCTTTTACACCATTGTTGGGGCAATTGATAGATTGGAAAAGAGAGGGAAAGTAAAGAAGAGTCAACATGCAGGGCTTGGTCAATGAGACGGGGGCTCAGCATTTCGGTACAGGTACTCTATGCCGAAATTCGCAGAATAAACCGTTTCAAATGTGAAGCTATTTGGCATTTGACAACCCACATGGTGTCAGTATTGTTCGCATGTAATTGCATTTTTATTGATGCACGGTTGAAATGTCACCTCGTCATTGCATTGCCAGAGATCAGCAATCAGATAAGACAAAGAAACTTTAGATAGGTTAAGTTCTCTTCGATATTGTTACGTGCAGAGAAAACGACAAAAGGGTAAACTCAGCAGTTAACGTTTAAACAAAATTTATTACGAAAACAAAAACTAATTGCTAAGTCAGGGACAGAGTACAAGCTTTAAAAGTGTACAGACTACTTATCTAAGCTGGGACGGCAAAGCTCCAGTCTCAGAGTTGTAACAGTCAGTCGGATGAATGAACAGTCTTTGGCTTGCAGGCTTGGAGCTGCACAAAGTCCATAGTATAAATCCAGCGTTGACAGTGAAGGTCTTGAAAAGTCTTGAGAATGACTACTGCTGGAGTTTAATAACACACAAGAGACACGATCCCAAAAGTCTGACTGGAAGCTGTGCACGTCCCTTTTATACATAAGGCATATAAGAACAATCTAGAACTTTTATTGACATGCTAATTACTGTTCTAAAATTATCTCTCTTACACAACTAATTAAATTTCTAGAACATTCCAAAGATGATTAATTGAATTCAAGGTTGTGAGGTCAAAGGGTAGTGACCTTGAGAATGTTCTAGAGTAATTGAACTCAGGTCATGATGAGTGTGGGGGGAAATGACCTACATAACACACCCCCTCTTCAAAAAAAGAAAATGTAATCTTAAAAGTGTGAACAACAATAAGCTCTAAATACGAGAGAGACAGTCTGCAATTAAATTGTCTCTGCCTTTGATATGTCTAATGTCAAGATTAAACTCCTGTAACATTAAACTCCATCTTAGCAATCTCTGAGTTTTGCCTTTAAATATCTGCAGAAAAACAAGAGGGTTGTGATCAATATAACCACTATTGGCTGTTTGAAGAAGTAACATAAACTTCAAAATGCTGTAAAGCTAATATCAAAGATAAACACTCTTTTTCAATTGTAGAGTAGTTTCTCTGGGATTTGTTAAATTTGCGTGAAAAATAGCAAACAGGATGATCTACACCATGACTATCCTCTTGCAATAAAACAGCACCAGCAGCCGTATCACTAGCATCCACAGCTAATTTGAATGGCAAAGTGAAATCTGGTGCAGACAACACTGGAGCACTTTGCAGTATGGCTTTAAATGTATCAAATGCCTGTTGGCATTGCTCTGACCAACAAACTTTACTTTCTTTTTAAGTAGTTAGTCAAAGGCTCAGTAATTGTGGAGAAATTTGGACAGAATTTTCTGTAGTAACCAGCCATACCAAGAAAGCGCATCAGTTGTCGTTTGCAGCTTGGTATGGGAAAACTTGAAATGGCACTGATTTGGCATCAACAGGTTTTACATCACCCTGTCGTACAGTATGTCCGAGGTAAGTCCCCCTTGCCCAACCAAACTCAGATTTGGCAAGGTTGACAGACAACATTGCTTTACTCAGTCTCTCAAAGAACTTCCGCATGAGCTTGATGTGTTCCTCCCAGGTGTCACTATACAGACGACGTCGTCAACGTAGGCTGCACACACCGTCTTGCCCGGATATGACGTCGTTGATCATCCGTTGGAACGTTGCTGGAGAGTTCTTCATTCATTCCGAATGGCATCACCTTGTACTGGAACAATCCTTCTAGGGTGTAACAAAGGCGGATATTTCACGAGCACGATCCGTCAGAGGGACTTGCCAAAATCCCTTCAGTAGGTCAAATTTCGTCACATACTTGGCTTTTCCCACTCGGTCGATGCAGTCATCAATCCTCGGGATTGGGGAAGTGTCTGTCTTTGTTAAAGTGTTGACCTTCTAAAGTCCGTGCACATACGATAACTGTGATCTGATTTGGGAACAAGTATGCACGGCGAACTCCAGTTACTTTTACTGGGTTCAATGAAGTCATTGTCCAGCAGGTATTTGACTTCTTCCTGGAGATATTTTGCTTTTGTTGGATTCAGTCTGTATGGATGTTGTTTTACAGGCTTACTGTCCCCAACATCAACGTCGTGATAGATGACGTTTGTCTTCGTTGGAACATCTTGAAACAGGTGTTTATATTCGTGGAGAAGTTCTTTCACCTGTTGTTGTTGTTCTGGCTGGAGGTGTGCCAACTTTGTAGACTCCAGCTTCTCCAGGATTTCTGAGTTCTGAAGCTTGACCGAGCCCAGCTTTGAGTTTAGAGTATTTTCACTCAAGTCAGTTTCAGTATCACTATCTTCATAATGGCCAGAACTGACGGTACTGACAGGCTGAATTATAGTAGGATTATCCCTATCCAAATATGGCTTAAGCATATTCATGTGACATAGCTGTTTTTGTTTTCGCCTGTCAGGTGTTATTATGATGTAATTTAAATCACTTAATTTCTTACCAATTAGATATGCCCAAAGTAACGAGCATGGAGTGGTTTGCCAGGAATTGGAAGTAGAACAAGAACCTTTTGACCTGGTTCAAACTTCCGTTTTGAGGTGCTTTATCATATTTGGTTTTCATTGACTGCTGAGATGACTCAAGATTTTCTCTGGCTAATTCACATGCTTTAGAGAGTTTTGTACGAAAACTGACACATATTGCAAAATATTCAGACAATCATCATCGTCTGATAGGAATTTCTCTTTAACGAGCTTAAGTGGACCATGGACTGTATGTCCAAATACAAGCTCAAATGGGCTAAAACCAAGAGACTCTTGAATTGATTCTCTAACAGCAAAGAGCAGAAAATGAATTCCTTCATCCCACTGCTTCTCTGTGTCAAAACAGTAGGTCCTAATCATGTTTTTCAAAGTTTGATGAAATCGCTCAAGAGCACCCTGACTTTCTGGGTGATAGGCGGAAGACCTATACTGTTTAATGCCTAACTGATCCATGACTTGTTAAAAAATTCCAGACATAAAGATGGAGCCTTGATCGGACTGGGCAAATTTAGGAAGGCTAAATAAAGTGAAAAATTTGACTAAAGCTCTCAATATAGTCTTTGCCTTTATGTTTCTCAGTGGAATAGCTTCTGGAAACCGAGTAGATGTACACATTATTGTCAGCATGTACTCATTTCCTGATCTTGTTTTTGGTAGGGGCCTAACACAGTCTATTAGTATCCTACTAAATGGTTCTTGAAATGCAGGAATTGGCTGTAAAGGGGCCTTTGGAATGGTCTGATTTGGCTTTCCTACCATTTGACATGTGTGACAAGTTTTACAGAAATGTGCTACATCCTGCCTGAGATTAGGCCAATAAAAGTGACTGAGAATTTTATGATAAGTTTTCCTGACTCCTAAATGACCAGCCCAGGGGGTTTCATGGGCCAGGCACAATATTTCAGCACGGTAGGACTTTGGAACACAATTTGATGTTTTATAGCCCAATCGTCATCAACCAAAACGTCTGGAGGTCTCCATTTGCGCATGAGAATACCAGATTTTGTATAATAGGAAACAGAGCTATCTGAAGTTTAACCTTCTTCATCTACCCTGTCAAACAAAGACAAAATATATGGGTCTTTGTGTTGTTCTGCAATGAGATTTGATCTAGAAAATGTCTGACTATGGTCAGCAGAAGTTTTACTGGAAGTTTCAAATCCACGAGGGATAACAGAATGATCTGTGTCAAACACCTGACTGAGAAAGGCGTCATTTAAGTCAACATCTGTGACATTGTTTTTGAGAGTATTTTGATTCTCAGAAGTTTTCTTTGACATGGCTCGAGTAATAGCACATGAAGGAAATAAGTCAGGTATCTCTTGTTCAATGGCTCTTGATCCTGATCTAAATTAGGATTATCAGTCACAAGTGGATTAGTAATGACCTTGTCCCCAGCAAGGTCGTTTCCAAGAAGAAGGTGAATCCCTTCGAAAGGCAAAAAGGGCCTAATACCTAAAGTCACAGGTCCAGAAACAAAGTCCGAAGACAAATAGACATTATGGAGAGGAACAGGAATGTAGTCATTACAATCTACCCCCTTAATAAGAACTTTAGAACCTGAAAGTGACTTTTCAGAAAATGGCAGGGTATCTGCCAACAAAAGAGACTGGGACGCCCCGGTATCTCTTAAAATTTTGACAGGGGTAGCGGAAGACAAATCACTAGAAAGTGATATAAAACCATCATGAATAAATGGTTCGAAAATACCCATAATGCTATCTTCAGAAGAATTGACCTTGACCTCATTAATTGGGGATAAGAGGGGTTTAACCTCAGAAAATGTGTTACACACATTATTAGACTCTAATTGAGATGATGAAGAAATAAAGCCGGTGGGCTTAGATCCACTTTGACCACTTTGACCTTCACGTTTTCTTTTCAATTTGAAACACTCTGACATTAAATGGCCGTCTTTCTTACAATAATTACAAGAAAGTGTACCAAACTGTTTGTCAGAAGGAGATTGAGACTTGGGATCTGATGATGTGGGAGTGTTACTTGAACTCTGTGAACTGTTGTCATTTGATTTTCTACTGTCCTTTGAAAATTCTTGGATGAAAAGGACGAGTTAAATTTACCTGCATTGTTTCTGTATGAAAAGGACTGGGATGGTTTGCTGAGAAAGGAAGATTTGTGGGTCAATGAATAATCATCGGCCAAACGGGCAGCAACCTCCAATGTATCTGCCTTTTGTTCATTGATAAACGTCTTGATGTCACTCCGGATGCACCTTTTAAATTCCTCAATCAAAACAAGCTGTCGTAATTTGTCATAATTCTGACTGACCTTTTCAGAAGAACACAAACGGTCGAACAGTTGTTCTTTTGTCCGAGCGAATTCAACATAAGTTTGATCTTTCGCCTTCTCACAATTCCTAAATTTCTGACAGTAAGCTTCAGGCACCAACTCATAGCCCTTGAGAATTAATTCCTTCACAGAATCATAATTTGAAGCCTGCTCTACTGACAACTGAATGTAAATTTCTCTGGCTTTACCCACCAAAGCACTCTGCAAAAGCATAGACCAGGAATCCTTAGGCCAATTCAGACTCTGAGCAATTTTCTCAAAATGAAGGAAATATTTATCAACATCCTTTTCTTGGAAAGGGGGAACTAACCTGAAATGCTTAGTGATATCAAAACCGTGTGAAGGGAAGGATTTTCCTGACTGTCCAAGCTCTAAACGTTTTATTTCTACCTGTAATCGCTGTTCTTCTAATCGCAATTCTTTTTCTCTCTGTCTTGCTTCCATTTCTAATCTTTCCTGCCTTTCTTTTTCTTTCTGTCTTTCTTCCATTTGCAATCTTTCCTTTTCTAATGCCTGTCTCTCTTTTTCCATTTGTAATTTTTCCTTTTCTAATTCCAATTTCTTAAGCTCCAAATCTGCCTGTATTTCTAATTCTAATTTTTTGAGTTCGAAGGAAGACTCAGGCTCATAATCTTTTAAGGCAGACTCCTCAAAATGGCCAGAATTAACTAAATGTTTTGCAATCTTGAACTGTATTTCTCGCTTGCGCATAGATCTTTTAACTTCTACTTTAAGGAAATTTGCCAGTGCTATGAGATTGTCTTTTCTGAGGGAATTAAATGTGTCCTGATCAAGGTCATCCATAAATTCGTCTGGTTTGAATTCCGCCATGATTGAATTTCGCTGAGTTCACAGTATACAGTAGTTTTGAAAAAGCAGTCAAAATGTTGTCAAGAGGCTCAAAATATTCGTCTCCCGGACGAGCCCCCAATTTGTTACGTGCAGAGAAAACGACAAAAGGGTGAACTCAGCAGTTAACGTTTAAACAAAATTTATTACGAAAACAAAACTAATTGCTAAGTCAGGGACAGAGTACAAGCTTTAAAAGTGTACAGACTACTTATCTAAGCTGGGACGGCAAAGCTCCAGTCTCAGAGTTGTAACAGTCAGTCGGATGAATGAACAGTCCTTTGGCTTGCAGGCTTGAAGCTGCACAAAGTCCACAGTATAAATCCAGCGTTGACAGTGAAGGTCTTGAAAAGTCTTGAGAATGACTACTGCTGGAGTTTAGTAACACACAAGAGACACGATCCCAAAAGTCTGACTGGAAGCTGTGCACGTCCCTTTTATACATAAGGGCATATAAGAACAATCTAGAACTTTTATTGACATGCTAATTACTGTTCTAAAATTATCTCTCTTACACAACTAATTAAATTTCTAGAACATTCCAAACATGATTAATTGAATTCAAGGTTGTGAGGTCATTAAGGGCAGTGACCTTGAGAATGTTCTAGACTAATTGAACTCAGGTCATGATGAGTGTGGGGGAAATGACCTACATAACAATATCACTCACTAGCCGTTCCTCCAATTCATTAGTCAAATATATTTTCTTTTTCTATGCAGATTGATCATGTCACGGTCGGCCACGTTGCGTTTTCAACAGAGTTTAGGGAGTGTTCAGTTATTACGGCCGGGAGTGGGCGGCAAAATCCAGGGTCACCTTAAATTTGAAAACTGCGAAGGGGGGGGGGGGTTCCAAGTATTTTTCAAATAGCTCAGAGGGAGGTCACTTAATTTTCATAAGTATCTGTCCCGTAAAAAAGCAGTTTCGCGCTACAGTTTACACGGCCAACCCCTTTGTGACCAATCAGCTTATGTTTTGCAAACACAAATTACAACTGCAACTGTCAACGATGCTCCCAAAGCTACTATATGCCGGATCATTATTAATGGTAAAGCAAAATTGCTATTGTCTATTATCAACTAATGTGAAGTTGCGTCATGCCAACCTTGGATTTTGAAAAACAAGGTCTTACGAATAACTGGCGAAGGACTACCTTTTCCTTTTGCAATACTATTTTATGATTTGAATGACATTTCAGATTTTTTCTTGTTTCACATTACTTTGCTCTGGAATGCCTTCAGGACAAATCAAGGCCGCAGAACCAACAAAATCAAGTGTGCTTTATCTAGGTCGTCCAAGTATATTTTACCAAGTCATGCAGACACGTTTACATAAATGTAACAACCAGATTAATAAAACGGTTCAAAGGCCATCTGCTTCGCTTCTTGTGCAAGCATATTGAAAGTGAACATGCTTAAATGGAAATACCTATTCCATAAATGGTGTGGTGATGAAATACAATAGTTTCATGTTATTTTAGAATTACGTAGCACGTTTACCTTTTCAAAACAATATCAAACATTATAATATACGTACATTCACCTGCCTGTGTAAAGCTATGGGGAAAGCGCCTTCACATCCGTGCACTTTTTACGCATCACGCCCCGGTCCGGTGCCAAAACTTGGATGAATGCGTCGACTTTCAGACCTACTTTTGTATTTAGAAGTTTTACTTTTTACTTTATTCTTGTTACTACGCGTGTTTCTATCCGCAAGCGTTCCATTCATACGCAGGCAGCCAGCATGAGATTATAAACGTCTGCTCGCTCAGATCGTAGTGGTGACAGTGGAGCCGCGCCGATGACATCAGTTGATATTTCAAAATTCTAGTGAAATCCTGTGTATATTAATGCGTGCCTATTCAGTGTAAATTACGACAATTTACTTCACGCTTTTGTCCAACTTACACCTCGATTTCTGCTCGGATCTCTGTTGGTCACGTAGTATGTTGCTTGCATGTTCTAGAATTCTGTAGGTAAACAAGTGGCGTCCTTATGTATGTTAATGCGCTACGCTTTTCTGAAAAACTGACACAAATGGCGATGAATTTTCGATATCACACGCATATTTATCTCCAAAACAATGCTGAATATTAGGTAAACTACATATTTATCATTCCATATGGTATATGATAAAAAAGTTTTTGCCTTTGCTGACCTTGGTCGTACGGCGTACGATATTCTGTACCTATATATTCGAGCAAACAGTTGTGTATGTACTTTGCAACCTTACGTTGATATCAAAGCTGAAACATCATCATGTATTCGTCCTTTTATTTCTTAGCAAATAACACGTTCAAATACTGTAAGGTATTCAAGAGTGCTACAGCAGTTTGAGTGGCAGTATTTCCCCCTTGAAAAGTTTCCTTCTCAATCAGCAAATCGCGGGTATGTGTTGGAGAAACCCACATTGACGTAATATGGCCCTCGAAAGTAAAAGACTTGAACTTTTGCTTAAACCTTCTTCAAAGAATCTTTCAACTATTCTCTTTCAAAATCAAGAATAAAAAATCGGGGTCACCATGCAAATGTTGGTACTAGAGATACAAATTACCAAAGATTTACCAAATATTTTTTCGATTTCGAAAAAGTAAGACGGTAACAATTTTTCTACACCAAGAGCTTTAAAATGAACCCCACAAGTAGTGACCAGAAAAGAATGGAAAAGTTTAAGAGTCCGAATATCTGTCATCGAGGCGCATTCTACCTTAATACACCAGAAACATATTTTGAGCGATAATCCCCTTCGCATGCGGGCATCACTCACCGTCCAGCTGGGTACCGATGTCATGTATATATTTATGCAGTTTTTGCTTCTATATTTTGTTTGCAATGACATTTATAAAGAACATTCGCAAAATTCAAGTCAAGGAAAGTTTGTTTTTACTGTAAAATTGCCTGACATTTCCATATATTCTGACTTTTGGTGGCTCTTGCTAATATGTGTAGGTTACACCAGTGTTAAAGTTATATAATATAAAAAGTTTTTTACAGTAAAAATAACTTTCATCGTCATGAATCTCACACGGAAATGTGAACTGCCCCTATGCTGCAGGCGACATTTTACACACACGTTTTTGGGTGTTGTGCGTTTTCCATAATATACATTTTATGTCTTTTTACAGAGCTTCCGTGAATTCAAAATCCTGCGTATTTCACGCATAAATTCTCTGAAGTACGCAAACTCAATTGACATATGCGTAATCCGATACGCATTGAAAAAAAGTGTCCGTAACAAAGATATGAGCACACGGGGTTTCCCTAAAATGCGTAGTTTATCCATGACTAAAAATAAAATGTTTGCTGATAACAAATGTTCATGATTTGCAACTTTTTGTCCAACATCCTGTAAATCACGTCGCGTCCTCCAAGGCTGTACCAATAAAAATGTAACACGTTCAATAGAGTTCATCATTATTTCAAAAATGTTTTTTTTTCCATTGCTCCTGATTCGTAATTATGAACCCTGAAGATATCCGCGTCAGATATCAACAATTTCAGCTAATGCCACGCGGCCTTAGAAATAATAGTTTTTGCACGCTTCTTTATGAATATCGTGATTCTTTACCGAATATTGCAGTTGGCCATAATTGCAGTCGTGATTCCAGTCTCATCTGTCCCATGTGAAAATAGACTCAGTATCCAAAACAGGATCAAAACATGAAATTTTGTTGTTTGAGTGAAGATGTCATAAATAATCTGATGGTGATAACCATGGAAGGCCCACGACTTGGCGAATTTGACTTCAGAGCAGCGATGATAGTCCAGGCAGCAAAGATATCGTCGGAAGTGGTAGACAGAAAAAGTAAAGAATTGAATACCGACGACATAGAATATAACAGAACAGTATTAAAGATTGTAAAACTCATCAAAGAAAAACTATTGTCACTGCTGATATGTATTGAACACTATATTCATTGACTTTTGAAGCGGTTTTCGACATCGTATATACAGCTATTGTAGTTGATGTTACGTACCTTTTTCCTTCCGGGTTCTGTCGGATTACTGTGTACATGTTCTAATTCGATTACTGCAGCGCATGAATTTGCCAAAGGGTATGTGATTCTGTGCATGTTTCTCTTTGTGACTTAAACCTAAAAACTTTTTTACTCGAATTTAGGCAATTTTGCGTGTCAACACCGCTTGTACATGCAGGCTGTGTATAAAATCCTATTTTACAACGAATTCAAATATATCCAAGGCTGCATAACAGCATACTCCCGCAAGCACAAAATACAAAGTGAACCTTGCAATTTTACTCCTTTTTAAGTCGTAGTCTTCATCGCAAGAGAAGCTGGTGATTCATTCTTCGGGGTTGCTTAAACAGTGAAGCAGTAGTGAAATTAGTAATTGGCCATACACTCACAAACTATTTACAACCGCGTGATGGCGCTTTACCTGTATAGCATGGTCTGTAAGGGAAGTTTTGCGGGAAAGACCCTGCTACAATGAACACTCTTTTGAGGACCACTGCATACTTAATTAGTCCGTGGGCTAGAGGGGGGTCTACGTGCACCCCCCCCACAGGATAACAAACCTGTATTTTTCAGAACCCTTGGGTCCCTAGAATACGAAATGGAATTTTAACAGAAAAAATATAGGGACGCAATAGCTGTTATGGTCATGTTTTGAAGGGTACCGCAAAATCACGATTTTCCAAGCCAAATGCATTTTCGTCAAATCTGTCTTCTTGTAAGTCATGTGCTGAGCTCATTTTTTAACATAACCTCATTTGTTTGGTATCATTGGAAAGAAAATTTATTCGTCTTTAAGATGACATATTGCATTATGCAATATCTTCTACAGTTTTTGTCAAATATAACCAAAACTTACCCCTTACCCCAAAATTTAACATTACAAATTACAGAAAATCTCAAATTCTACCAATTTTTTAGCTAGGCATAATAAAAAATGCAATGCTTTGTCTGAAATCTGTTTTATTTGATACAGAGACATGTCAGAAATATGAAATAGACTTTTAACAGAAAAAATATTGGGAATCTACAGCTGTAACAGTCATATTTTGAAGGGTACCGCAAAATAATAGTGTTGCAGATTTGCATGCATTTTTGTTAAAACTGTCTTCCTATAAGTTATCTGCTGAGCTTGTTTTTGAATATAACCTGGCTTGTTAGGTATCATTAGAAAGATAATTTACTAATCTTTAGAATGACATATTGTAACATGCAATATTTTCTATAGTTTTCATGATATATAACCCAAACTTACCCCATACCCCAAAGTTTACATGAAAATTTCAGTCATAGCTAAAACCAAATTCTACCATTTTTTTAGCTTGACACAAACAATCTGGCCGTTTTTGCTATTAAATCTGTTTTATTTGGTACAAGAACATATGAGAAATATGAAATAGACTTTTTACAGAAAAAATATTAGGAATGTACAGCTGTAACAGTCATATTTTGAAGGGTACCGCAAAATCACAGTGTAGCAGATTTGCATGCATTTTTGTTAAAATTGTCTTCTTATAAGTTATCTGCTGAGCTTAGTTTTGAATATAACCTGGCTTGTTAGGTATCATTAGAAAGATAATTCACTAATCTTTAGAATGACATATTGTAACATGCAATATCTTCTATAGTTTTCATGATATGTAACCCAAACTTACCCCTTACCCCAAAGTTTACATTGAAAATTTCAGTCATAGCTAAAACCAAATTCTACCAATTTTTTAGCTTGACACAAAAAATCTGGCCGTTTTTGCTATCAAATCTATTTTATTTGGTACAGGGACATGTCAGAATTATGAAATAGACTTTTAACAGAAAAAATATTAGGAATGTACAGCTGTAACAGTCATATTTTGAAGGGTACCGCAAAATCATAGTGTAGCAGATTTGTATGCATTTTTGTTAAATTTGTCTTCTTATAAGTTATCTGCTGAGCTTGTTGTTGAATATAATCTGACTTGTTAGGTATCATTAGAAAGATAATTTACTAATCTTTAGAATGACATATCGTAACATGCAATATCTTCTACAGTTTTCATGAATATGACCAAAACTTACCCCATACCCCAAAATTTACATTGAAAATTGCAGTCATAGCTAAAATCAAATTCTACCATTTTCTTTACCTAGACATATAAATTCCGGCATTTATTTGTATGAAATCTATTTCATTCGGTAATGGGTCATGTCAAAAATATAAAATAAACTTTTAACAGAAAAAAGATTGGAATTCTGTAGTTGTAACAGTCAGATTTTGAAGGGTACAGCAAAATCTCAGTATTCCTGACTTGCGTGCATTTTTGTTGAATCTATCGTCTTTTAAGTCATCTGCTGAGCTTCTTATAGAATATAATGTAAGTTTTTAGGTATCATTAGTAAGATTATTTACTAGTCTTTAAAATGACATATTGCAATATCTTGTACAGATTTTTATGAAATATGACCAAAACTTACCCCATACCCCAAAATTTACATCGAAAACTACTGTCATAGCTAATGTCAAATTCAAGCAATTTTTTACGCAGACATAAAAAATTAGGCAATTTTTTGTATGAAATCTGTTTTATTGTGTACTTGGCCATATCAGAAATATAAAAATGAACTTTTAACAGAAAAAATATTGGGATTCTATAACTGTAACAGCTGTATTTTGAAGGGTACAGCAAAATCTCAGTATTCCTGATTCGCATGCGTTTTTGTTAAATCTGTCACCTTATAAGTCGTCTAATGAGCTTGTTATTGATTATAACCGGGTTTGTTTAGTATCATTGAAAAGGTAATTATATAGTCTTTACAATGACATATTGTAACAGGTAATATCTTGTATAGTTTTCATGGAATATGACCAAAACTTACCCCATACCCCAAGGTTTATATTGAAAGTACTGTCATAGATAACGTGATCAAATTCCGTGAATTTTTAGCTAGACATGATAAAAATAGCTCTGTTTCGGTATTAAATCTGTTGTATATGGTACTGGGTCTTGTCAGAAATGTGAAATAGACTTTTAACAGAAAAAATATTTGGACTGTATAGTTGTAACAGCCATATTTTGAAGGGAAATGCTAAATCGCAGTACCGCAAATTGGCACCTTTTTTGTTAAATTCTTCTTCTTGTAAGTCATCTGCTGAACTTATTTTGTGACACAACCTGGCTTGTAAGGTATCATTAGTAGGGAAATTCATTCTTCTTTAAGATGACATATTGTAATATACAATGTCATACATAGTTTTCCTGGAATATGGTCAAACTAATGTCATACATAGTTTTCCTGGAATATGGTCAAAACTTTACCCCATACCCAAAAGTTCAAATCGCAAATTACAGCGTATCTTAAATTCTACCATTTTTTGCTGCACATAATACAAAAGGCAATTCTTGTTTAAAATGTGATTTATTTGTTACAAAAGTATGTCACAAGTATAAAATTAACTTTTAACTTTAAGATGATACAATTTAGTAGCCATTTGGATCATTTTTGGAGGGGGAACCCATATATTGCAAATGTATGTGTTTCGGCAAATTTGCCCTGATACCTGGGTACCCTTCCAAATATGATCCAAAAGGCTACAAAATCATATTATGTTCCTGTTAAAAGTTAATTTAATATTTGTAACATACTCTTTAACAAAACGCATATTTCATAGATTGCATACAAGCATTGCCTTTGGTATATAAAGTTAATAAATTGTAAAAAATGCTAGAGTTTCAGATTTGCAGTAATTTGCTGTGTAAACCTAGGGTATGGGGTAAGCTTTGGTCCTATTTCATGAAACTTAAACAAGACATTGCATATTACAATATGTCATTTTAAAGACTAGTGAATTACCTTTCTATTGATACCTAACAAGCCAAATTATGTCAAAAATAAAGCTCAGCAGATGACTTTTAAGAAGACAGATTTTACAAAAAAGCAAGCGAGTTGGCAATACTGTGATTTTGCGAGACCCTTCAAAATATGACTGTTACAGCTGTAGAGTCCCAATATTTTTTCTGTTAAAAGTCTATTTCATATTCTGACATGTCTCTGTACCAATAAACAGATTTAATAGCAAAACGGCCAGATTTTATATGTCTAGGTAAAAAATGGTAGAATTTAGTTTTAGCTATGACTGAAATTTTCAATGTAAACTTTGGGGTATGGGATAACTTTTGGTTATATATCATGAAAACTATAGAAGATATTGCATGTTACAATATGTCATTCTAAAGATTAGTGAATTATCTTTCTAATGATACCTAACAAACCAGGTTATATTCAACAACAAGCTCAGCAGATAACTTATAGGAAGACAGTTTTAACAAAAATGCATACAAATCTGCTACACTATGATTTTTGCGGTACCCTTCAAAATATGACAGTCACAGATGTAGATTCCCAATATTTTTTCTGTTAAAAGTCTATTTCATAATTCCAACATGTCCTTGTACCAAATAAAATAGATTTAATAGCTAAAACGGCCATATTTTTTGTGTCAAGCTAAAAAATGGTAGAATTTGGTTTTAGCTATGACTGAAATTTTCAATGTAAACTTTGGGGTATGGGGTAAGTTTGGGTTACATATCATGAAAACTATAAAGATATTGCATGTTACAATATGTCATTTTAAAGATTAGTAAATTATCTTTCTTATGATACCCAACAAGCCAGGTTATATTCACTACCAAGCTCAGCAGATAGCTTATAAGAAGACAATTTTAACAAAATGCATACAAATCTGCAACACTGTGATTTTGCGGTACCCTTCAAAATATGACTGTTACAGCTGTAGATTCCCAATATTTTTTCTGTTAAAAGTCTATTTCATATTTCTGACATGTCTCTGTACCACATAAAACAGATTTAATAGCTAAAACGGCCAGATTTTATATGTCTAGGTAAAAAAATGGCAGAATTTGGTTCTAGCTATGACTGAAATTTTCAATGTAAACTTTGGGGTATTGGGTAAGTTTGGGTTATATATCATGAAAACTATAGAAGATATTGCATGTTACAATATGTCATTTTAAAGATTAGTAAATTATCTTTCTAATGATACCTAACAAGCCAGATTATATTCAACAACAAGCTCAGCAGATAACTTATAAGAAGACAAATTTAACAAAAATGCATACAAATCTGCTACACTATGATTTTGCGGTACCCTTCAAAATATGACAGTTACAGATGTAGATTCCCAATATTTTTTCTGTTAAAAGTCTATTTCATAGTTTGGATATGTCCCTGTACCAAATAAAAGAGATTTAATAGCAAAAACGGCCAGATTTTATATGTCTAGGTAAAAAAATGGTAGAATTTGGTTCTAGCTACGACTGAAATTTTCAATGTAAACTTTGGGGTATGGGGTAAGTTTGGGTTACATATCATGAAAACTATAGAAAATATTGCATGTTACAATATGTCATTCTAAAGATTAGTAATTATCTTTCTAATGATACCCAACAAGCCAGGTTATATAAAAAACAAGCTCAGCAGATAACTTACAGGAAGACAGTTTTAACAAAAATGCATGCAAATCTGCAACACTATATTTTGCGGTACCCTTCAAAATGTGACTGTTACAGATGTAGATTCCCAATATTTTTTCTGTTAAAAGTCTATTTCATATTTCTGACATGTCTCTGTATCAAATAAAACAGATTTCAGACAAAGCATTGCATTTTTTATTATGCCTAGCTAAAAAATTGGTAGAATTTGAGATTTTCTGTAATTTGTAATGTTAAATTTTGGGGTAAGGGGTAAGTTTTGGTTATATTTGACAAAAACTGTAGCAGATATTGCATAATGCAATATGTCATCTTAAAGACGAATAAATTGT
Source organism: Ptychodera flava (assembly GCF_041260155.1). Classification (NCBI taxonomy): domain Eukaryota; kingdom Metazoa; phylum Hemichordata; class Enteropneusta; family Ptychoderidae; genus Ptychodera; species Ptychodera flava. The sequence continues at coordinate 8,126,047 of NC_091933.1, read as the reverse complement.
CTTTCCAATGATACCAAACAAATGAGGTTATGTTAAAAAATGAGCTCAGCACATAACTTACAAGAAGACAGATTTGACGAAAATGCATTTGGCTTGGAAAATCGTGATTTTGCGGTACCCTTCAAAACATGACCATAACAGCTATTGCGTCCCTATATTTTTCTGTTAAAATTCCATTTCGTATTCTAGGGACCCCAAGGGTTCTGAAAATACAGGTTTGTTATCCTGTGGGGGGGGGGGTGCACGTGGACCCCTTCTAGCCCACGGACTAAATGTTGTTGTCTAGAAAGTGTTGTCGTTGCGTTTCGATAAGCGAGAAATCTACTTATTCCAAATCGTCTATCACACAATTAACGATGTAAGATAGAATATATTTGACGTAGATGTAAATTATAATAATTCATAATTGATAAGTTGACACTCTATGGGAATATACTAGGGTTGGTGCAGATGGAATACATATTGATACAGTTCACTAAAAGGCTTGACTATCCTTTCTCCGAATTCGCTTGACTCATGCAGAGTACGCCAGTTTGTAAATCGCTGAAATTTGTTCATAACTTCGAACAACATCAGACTGAAAATTCGGTATTGGCAAGGAGATATTGCAAAATAATGAATTAATGACTGGATCGAAAGGCTATTCCGATACGTAGAGGTTCAACAGTGAGTATTTTAAAAAAGAGCTTGCAATGTCCTAGGAATATTAAACAGCGAAAAATCGGTTGATAGTCAGGTGGCTTAACAACAAAAAACAGCTGCAAGATCGTTACACGGATGACAAAAGTGCCAAATTTACTACAGAGGTTCACATATGTGTGTAGATCAAAATTAGCTATTGCTCCAAAAATTTTGGCCACCGGAAATGCTCGATGACGTCCTAACTTCAAAATGGCCGCCATTATAACGCTTAAAAATGGTAAAATACAGTTTATTAAGCCAGTTTTCACTATTCTTATAAATAAACTGACTCAAACATTCTCAATCATAAACAAAACATTTAATTAATGCAAATTTATTCTTATGATGACGTCATAAAGCCAAAATGGCCGACCAAATTCAAAATGTCCGCCATAACATTGTCTAAAAGTGTTAAAACACTGTTAATGAAGCCTGTTTTCAGCTCTTTATCACCTGAACCGAAATGAACACCCCAAATTACAGAAAAACAGATAATTGATGCAAATTAATTATTAAGATGACGTCATAAAACCGGAATGGCAACCGAACGTTACAAAATGGAGATTATTAAGTTCACTGTGCTTGGTACAATAGCCCATTTACGTGACAAATGATAGTATAAAAGTAATGTACAATGTGTATTAATATTCCATAAACTTAAAATAAAAGATAAATGTATCAAAACTTAGCCAATAAGTTCAACACAAGTAAAAAACTCTTATGAGATTATTGATTACTAAAATGGTTGTGTTTGAAAAATCGAATCGATATAAAGGAAATGAAGGCAACTTCACACCCTGGTTCTACCTTTGCTTGTGATACGGTATAGTGAGTAGATCAATGTGGTTTGGTGATAAGGGAAAATGGTGAGAAACCAGTGAATCGATAGTGCTTTGACCCTCGTAATGTGACCTTGGTCCCGGAAATAAGGTTTTATGTTGGTTATTCCTCCTAGCGGCGTTTCGGGCCAAAGTGAGTCCCTTCTTCAGTCACTTGAATGGTTTTGTATTCCCAGTGGCACATGCTCATTTTAATGGTAGCCATTGTTCATCAAAGAGAGATGCTAAAATCATTATGTTTTGGTCAGAATTTTGCGTGAATTGTTGCTCAGACCGTTCATTTGTACTCTCCTTGTGTTTGAATTTTGCTTGAAGGAGGATATATTGTATGTTTTTCTTCCTTTTATACGTTATTATAGGTTCTCTGGAAAACTATGGCCAGCGTTTAATCGCCCTTCATAATTTCCAGATTCTTATCACATTGTTTGATTAGGCTGGTTTTGATGAGGTTGTGCTGACTAGTATTTTGTTACATCATTACTCTTACTTTTGTTGATGAAGGATGGCTGACGTTTTGTTACATTCTTTTTTATACAAGCTATGTCTTTCTTTTTGTAATCTCTTTGTTGAAGATTTTGCGTTGAGAAATTGACCTTTTTATGAAGTCCATATTGTTGTTGCATGTACATATCTGAGTAATTCACCTTCAATTAAGCATTTGAAAGTCGTAATTCACCTTCAATTAAGCATTTGAAAGTCGGTGGCAGATAAACATCGTCAGATGGTTTTTTGTGGGTTTTAAAATCGGGCCATCTCTCACAATTGCGTCAAGATATGAGATTTTGTCGATAAAATGTTCAATTATGAATTCCCAAGTTGAATGTAGAGTACAGGGTGCACTCCTCGACAAATGTTCTGAATGTTAAAAGTTGATGTTAGATTCCTATGTAAACCATGAACATGTCACCTTTTAAATTTCCATACGAATATTTGACCGGATTTAGGATTTGGAATTTAATATAACTTTCTCCGTTTCATGGTATAGGATATCAGCTCTTTCTGGTGAGCCCTTACTGCATCCATAGATTCGTTTGTATTTTTCTAAGTTGAATTAAAATATGTTGCGTTTCAGAATAATCGACAGTTAAGAGTAGTAAAGAAAGGGTGGACAACTGGGATTAAGTAAGAATTTTACACCCATTTTATTCATTTATCTACATGAAGCGAAGGAAAATTTAACCATCCATGTAACTAAAGTATAACCCTGACCTATATACGAACTCACGCACGCGCAGCAGTGCATTGTCCTGAACTAAGCGGGGAAATTCCCTGCTGAGTCACACACAACATGTTTATACATGTACGGGAAATTCCGTGTGAGTCATCACCATCAAACTAGCCTATATAAAGGAGCCCCGTTGTCAGTCAGTTGCGGAGTCTAGCTGATGTTGAACTCGGAGTTCCTATCGGTACGAACTTGTTCACCCGATAGATAAAATTTTAGTAATTTCCTCTGAACTTAAAATATGTCGGAAGACCATTACTTCAAACAAAATGAGTCGTTTCATATGAATGGTACTGATATCTAAAGTGTTCACTCTTTTATCTTTACGTACAAATGTAGTTCCTAAGTCGTTCTCTATTCTATTCCCGCCAACAAAACATTCAATACTCATTTCCCCTCCCCGATCTTTATCAATACTTATGATAATATCACAAGTTGTTCTGTTATCTGTTTTCATAGCATAATATCCAACCAAATCGTCAATTCATCTCCAGTAGCTAACTTTACACATCTAATGAGAACTGTACCATGTTGAAGTATTTTCATATTATCAGTCATCTGTTGATTTACAGTCTGTAAAGTGAGAACAGCTGCCTCATAACCGACACTTTTAAGACCCAGTTTCTTTAAAGTTGTGTCCCAAAATAATCTAACTGGAACTCCGCTAGCTGTATACGAGCAATAATTCTCCCCCTCGTTTATCCACCTTCTTAGTGTATTATCTGCCTTCATTATTGTATTAAGAGGACTAATTTTAAGATGAATTGGTATACCAAGAAGTGCAATGTATGGATTTGTAGGAGTAAGCCAACTACGAAAATCTAACAATTTATATTTGTTTACATTGCTATCAAAATAAATCACATTCGGAGTTCCTGGTGGTTCAGCAACACCTCCTGCAATTTCACTATCCAATATATCTAAGATGTTACGCGGCACATTATAAGGCATGAATTTCTGACTATCCCCATCCCATGTCAGAGCAAAAGGAGTAGGATCATTCGAAGCCTTTGTGGCGTCAATTACAGTTTCATCATGTCTTTAAGTTCGGAAAATTCTACAGCATGTCGTGGGGTGGCGCCGCGGCATTGGCTAAAACGAAATATTTTTCGCGGTCTTTATAACGAAGGACGTAATCCTTATTATGATTAGCAGCCATCTTAGTATTATTGTTAACTTTAACATCACTCAGATCTTCAAGCTCAAGATTTTGCATACGAATTGTACCTAGACCGAAGCCACTTGGATCAGACATAATTATGTTATATACAGTGAAAATTAAAATAATACCTTGTAATATACACAACCATGGCTTCAGCAATAGGAATGACAGTTCTCGGTGCTGTATTAAATGCAACGGCATTCACAGGAGGAAATATTATCGGACAAAAGCTTTCTGGGAATGGTGAGGCTCTTATTGAAGAGAAAGTTCGACATGATAAAGCATTAGAAAAATTTGAACATGATCGCAACGTCTGGTCAGAAAAAAGATTACTACAGCTGACTGGGAAAGAGAAAATCAAGCAAAGGATGCGCATGCTGCGGCAGAATTAAGAGATACAGATGCAGAAATCCTGGAAGAAGCAGAAGCGGTGCAAAGCAACTCTACGTCAAGTCCAGTTCAATTCTCAGATTATTATCAACCCAGCCCTGAGCAAAAGAAATATGAGATGATCTATATTGCTGGAGGATTAGTCGTGGGATGGTTTATGTTACACCGGTAGGGGGCTCCTTCGGAACGCTTCAGAACGACTACAGCAATTCAATACAAAAGCTAATTGGCCAGTTATTGAAATCGATCATGTTCCCATCCTGATCTGTTATCCAGATACGAATTGAATTCATGTAATCTCCCCCTTTTCTCAATGGCATAGAAATTGCTCCGTTTTTAAAATCGTAAGTAACCTTTCACTATTTCTCTCGTATCCCGGATGGGAAGTATTTGTAAACAGTTCGATACTTTCCCCTGTATGTATCCTCCGGAGGCACCCGAACCAAATGAAACATAATTTCCAGTAACATCGACTACATCTGAATGAACTATATATTTAGTGACTGTTAAGAAATCCACTTTCTTCGGACTCATAGTACTTTTTATAACTGGGTTGTTCTCAGGTTTATCTGAAAAGCCGACGACGTTGGCGAAGCTACCTGTGGCATTGAAATAGACTTTAATATCTTTAGCCAAAGTTAGATAAACATGGTTTGTCGGCAGATGTTTTTCAAAATTAATTTTTTGCTTCAACCCGATTGCTTGTTTAACGTATCGATATTGTAGTTACCTGGACGTATTGATTTAGTCTTCTTCGGTTGGTCACCTTCTTGATATTTTAGTACATTATTTGTCGATGTTATGTTATGCCATGAATTATATAGTCCGCACTCTAGCAGTCTTATCTTCGTAAACTGTGTCGTGTCAATACAAGGGTAAAAATTAACAGTAACAGGTTCACCTGTTTGACTTTCAATCCAAATTATCATTGTTGTGCGCTGTATATATTACTAAGTATAAATGTTCGATGAATATTATTATTACGAAGTATAAGGTTCAGCAGGAATAATATTTTTCTGTTCAAGGAGATCTTTGGTCGCAACCGCAGCAGCAGTCGCACCACCTAATTTTGCCATCGAGTCAAATTTGGTCGACTTGGATCGCCAACCTCTATTTTCAGAAATTTGCTGGAGATCATAAGATATCCCATCGCAAGTCCTGCGATTACAATACCATCGTACATTGTGTTTACAACTGTTTTAATATCCATGATTGCTGACTAGTATATAAAATAAAAAATAAAAATAAAAAATATGGGGAGTTAATCCATCTCATACAATGTAGAGGAGCTGGGTCCTCCCTCCCCCTCCCCCTCCCCTCCCGTCGGAACTGTTCTGGAGGGAGCCGCTACTGGCTCTGTTTTTTCCGCTTTCTTATTTTGGGGAGGATCTTTCCGATCTGGACTCGATCGATTAACGGGACAAATATGCCGAGCACGCCCCCAATATAGCCCTAATGCAGTCAATGAAACTCCCACAATTCCTAAAACAAGATAACATTTATTATACCAGCGTGAATTATTATCACACTGTTCTTTCATTGTAGGCGGTAGGTCTGCTACCGCATCGCTATCCCCCCCTCCCTCTCCATTGCTTTTAGTTTCTTCTCCCTGTTTTGCCTGTTCCATTCCGCTAATTTCTTGCCCGCAGCAACTCTCCCTGGATGCTTCGTCGGTAACGACACTTTCTCTATGTTGCGCTGTGTCGGAATCGTTTCCGTTTGCGGTGTGGGCTCCGTCGGCGGGGCTTCTGACGGAGTCGTTTGCTGAGTCGGTGAAGTTGAATCCATTTATTTCAGGTACTATATTAAAACCGATTTTTTTAAAATTTAAATGTTTACCCGTAATTAAACCGGTGGAAATTAGAGCAATCAGGGGCCCCCATGTGTACCCTATCCGTCCTGATAATCGTTTTATTTCACTGTTTAGAATAAAATCCTTTTTAAGATCAGTGGCATAGTTATCTCGATCATCGATTGGAACTACCTGACTTATTGCACGGGCTCCTAGATCTATGAAACTTTGAGTGATGGTATCACTTATAAGAGAACTGTATTTCGCTTCATAGACTTTAAAGGCTCGTGTTATGAATTTATCGTTCCACGTTTCCACTTCTCTAACTGTAAACTCCTTACCAAAAAATAACTTACTTTGACCACTTGCGATGACACAGAGTATTTTTTCACGTTTTGTCTCTATTATGGATTGAGCGTCCGAAGGCACCGAAGGCGCCGAAGCCCCTTCGGAATGCGCTGCCATATTTGCCGCTGCCGATGACTTTATTAAATTCTCCATTGTTTGCAGTATGTTATCTATTCTTAGTAAAAAATAAAAAATTCGTTTAAACCTGAATCCGAAATAAAGTATTAACATAGTCTGGAATGTTAGTACCCCTAACGTTCCGACAGGGATTCCGAGAAAATTCTCCTCCATTTAAATCTATCTGTATATAGAAACACGAATAATGAGTACAGACCTATTCCCAGTTGCTTTTCAATTGAATAAGACGAGCGTACCGACAGTACAGCATGCTGATATTCCTTCCAAACCGAACGGAGGAATAAAACCTATTCTCATGGACTTAGAAATATATGTAACGCCGACAGATAAATTTACTTTCCATCCTCGGGATGTGTTCAAAGATAACGTAATCACTCATCGATCAGCGAAAGAAAGTAATGTCTGGCTGGGCAGCCCGCATATGAAATATTGGGACCAGCAACTGAATTTCGCTGTATGGTGTAGCACTACTGGTTGTGGTATATCATTCGCCCATCTCTTTGATAAGAAATTTCCTCCGCAAATACGATCATTCTGCCGTTTCCATGTATATTTTACAATACGTCGTATCCTTCACGAAATGGGCGTTGCACTTCCAGACGATACCCCCACCTTCAAAGCGGGCGACAATCCGTACAATCTCGTCCAATATGAACTTCTATGTACTGAATTTGGAAATATAAGTCCAACGAAGTCCGACTTTCGATATCGAAAAGGTCAAAATAAAGGTCTTGGTTATGGATATGAATATTACACTAATCGTGGGCCTGTTCGACAGCCAAAAGCGATATACAACGGTCGGGACTTTTTCCTCTCCTGCCGACGGAGGCGTTTTCTATACACATACAATTTTTGGAAAGAAAAAACATATACTGCCCGACAAAGAACGACCGCACTACTATTTCTTCCGAAATGATGGATCGGAGGGACAATATAATAGTTTCATTCCTCTGAAGGGAGACTCGGGTCTAACAAAGGCTGGCCTAGCCCGCCTCAATGAAAGTCTTGAAGCCTACGTATATTGCATACTCGGTGCACAAGCAAATATTCGCAGTACCATTGTGGGCGATACTGGCAGTGCACAGCAAGTCCGAAAAGAATTCGGTGTTCTCCTCGAAGATGAAATTCGTAATACCGACAAAGTAATCAGTTATCGGCGATATCAAGACACAATAATGAATACTGGTGTCAAACTTGATATGGCAGTCTCACCCAATTTACTTCTCTTACCGTCTGAGATGGTCATTCTTTCGGGCCCGGCGATCTCAGGTTATAATAATGAATTGCAATACGCAACAGAATCTATGGTCTTCGGAGTGAATGGTGATATAAACACGGAAGTTCGAGAAAGTGCTGTACACGAGATGGAAGGAGGGGAGGAGGGGGGGGATCCCGTGAAGTGGCAGGACGAGCCAGGAGAGTCACCACCACCACCTCACAATGACACGACTCTGGGGCCTCCCCTCCCCTCCCCAGAACGGGCAGCATCTGCAGACCCTATTCACGAATATGGTAAAATTGGTTTGTTATCTTTAGCAATATTCATTACTATTGTAGGTACTGGAATAAAGTCACTAAATATATAGATCCAGAGGAAATGTCAATATACGTAAACCCGCCATTCAACATGATTATAACTGGACCGACATATTCTGGCAAAACAGAATTTATGTTGGACCTCCTCACCGGTCCGTACTTAAGGAAATTCGAATATGTGATATTCATTTGCCCAACATTCATGAATAATAAAGCGTATAATAGAAGATTCATTTTCACCGATGATAATGTGTTTATATTTCCAGTCGGACTCGATGCAGTGGATGATACATTAACCTACGTACATAAAGAATGGGCTGGAACGAACACTTTAATAATCCTCGATGACTGCGCCTCGTCCAAAGATATGAAGAAGCGCAGTAACGTTTTAGTCCAACTTGGTTTCAGCGCAAGACATGACAGATTATCTGTCTGGGTTCTGACTCAACAATATACTAGTATTAGTAAACCATTTAGGAAAACATACAGATGTTAGTACTATTTTACACACCGAACAAGATAGACAACAAAACTATTATAAAAGAATATGGAATGGAGGTGTCAGAACGGGAAGCCGTGGGCCTAATCAAGCAATTGAAAAGTAGGCCATTCAGTAAACTAGTATTTCGTTTACGGAATCCGTACGACATAAAATTTTTCGTATAATATAGCAATTATGGCTGCGCCGAAGGTTCTACCGAAGGTACTCTTAGAGAATTATATTACAACCCGAAAACTGGTTTTGGAGGTGTACAAAAATTGTATGACGCAGCACGCGCCAGCGGACTGAAAGTGACCAAGAAAGAGGTGCAGGAGTGGTTAAAAACTCAGCTAACTTATAATCTACATAAACCGGTCCCTCGTACTCGTGCTACGGGCGGCCGGCGCGTTTTTGTAACATCGATAGACTCTCAATGGCAAGCGGATCTCGTGGAATTCCCTCCCCCATTCGCAAAAGAGAACCGTAACATTCGATACATGCTAACAGTAATCGATGTACTCAGTAAATATGCATGGGCCAGGCCGATACAGTCAAAAACGGCTGATGATACGTTACAGGCGCTACAAGACGTGATTAAGAAATCCGGGAGAAGGCCCGACAAACTTCAGACAGATGAGGGGCGGGAATTTACTAACCGAAAATGCAGGGGTGGCTCCAGGAGGTGGGAATTCACTGGTTTCACACCTACAGTGACAAAAAAGCTAGCGTCGTTGAACGTTTTAATCGTACTCTTAAAACGATGATGTGGAAATACTTTACATACAGACAGACACGTGAATGGCTTTCTATTCTACCAGAACTTCTTGAGAATTACAATAACACCGTACACGGAAGTATCAAAATGAAACCCAGGGACGTAACAGAGGAGAACGATTGGCAGGCATTTTATACACTATTCGGTCCTGAGTTGGCAGCCGGGGGAGCCAACCCTGAATTCAAGCCGGGAGAACGAGTCCGAATTACAAAATACAAGACCACTTTCAAGAAAGGATATTTACCAAATTGGACAGAGGAGATTTTCGTGGTTTCAAAAGTTGTGTACGCAGCTGGCTTGGGAACTCCACCAGTTTACAAAATAAAAGATCTGAATGGAGAGGAAATACTCGGCACTTTCTATTCTGATGAACTTCAGAGCGCCCGGGGAGCCGACGAGCTGTACAGAGTAGAACGAATTTTGAAGACGAAAAAAATTAGAGGAAAGAAATATTATCTGATAAAATGGAAAGGTTATCCAGAAAGTTTCAATAGTTGGGAGCCGGAGGAAAATGTTATTAGAACTTCGTAAGTTCCTGTGCTGGTACTACGTAAGTACTTCGTAAGTTCCTGTCCATGGTACTTGTCAAGTACTACGTAAGTACTAACGTAAGTATTTACGAAAGTTATTCAATAAGTACCATGGAAAAAGTCTTAATTTCTTGAAAGCCGAAAGTGTCAGTTTACCACCCCACTTCCACCCCCCACCTGGCCAAGTATTTATCATGTACTGTCGTAAGTAATGTTCACTTACTGCATCTTTTTCGGCCGTATGTGGATGAGGTGGTACCCCCTCAGTTCCTGAACATATTAAGTTTGCAAGATCTTCAAAACGACTTCTCATGTTACCACAGTCCGTTCTTTCGAGTCCCCTTGTTCAGCTTTATCGATAAGTTCTGGTTGAAGTATAATGTACACAACTGACATAAGCCATAGACAAGTAACTTCAAAGTCCCCCTTTTCATAATGTCAAGTGCTCGTAGGTCAAACGAAGCATTATAAGCACACACAGATTCACAAGCGTTAAGAAGTTTGTGTAGGTTCTTAGTGAGACTCGAGGTTGTTCTAGTTGTTCTTGACCAGGTGGGAAGTACGCTTTTTCAAGTTCCTCCTCCTTGAAACCGTCTATTAAAAATCCCTGGCTGCCGCCGCTCCATGCAATTCCAAAGTCAAAAGCTCGTGGATATTCTACTGGTCCGACTGTCTCGGTATCAATTGTTGGATTAAGTATATTCTTTAGAACGAGGGGGGTAAGAGCGTTCCAAATTACCAAACATGGAAGTCTGTAGTCGTGGCAAATTTCTAAGAAAGTCTGTTTGAACTTATTGTGAATCTCTTCTAGTTCTTCTAAGGCGGCTATTTCGTACGACCTGGCTCGAGTCAACACATTCCGCCTGCAATAATCCCAAGGCATATCTTTGAATATGATAATGAAACTGGGTAAATGGTCAAATGCTCTAGAAACAATCTTTTTTTCTTCCGTTGCCACGGAAAGCCCCGGATTCGAGAAAAAGTCAGATGTTGAATTATGGAAGAGTCACAAATAATGTATTGTTCTGAAGGGAGGGAAACCTCCCTCCTCCTCCCAGCCTGACATTGTAAACTAAGCGTATGTTCTATAAACTGGTTCTGAAAATCGGCAATCGAAACGTGGCGCCCATTATAAAAGTCGGCAATGTTGCTGGAAAAACTAGTGTCAAATTCTGGTACGTGATACGGATCCAAATTTACTGCATCGTAACTCTTACCACTTCCAGTTGGTCCATTTATGAATATGTATGACATTTTAGGATACTATATCATAGAAAAAAATTTTTTAAATTATTTTTTATTAAGATATATACGATAAGACAATGACAATCCTTTCTATTTCAACTGCAATAAAAATACTTGAAACCGGAGAAAACATCAAAATTGATGATGGAGGCAAATTAGTATTTGGTGAATATGTAGATCCTTTCATATACGTAGACAGTGAGCTAGAAGTAGTTTTCAACATCGGACCTAAATATGGTTCTAAAGATCCAGCTACATGTGATGGGGGTGTGTGTCCGTTGGCAACCGAGTCTTCAAAAGTTTACTGATTTAATAATATTCCGTACCCTAGGTGAAAGTTTCGATGCATCTACTGCTAAAAGTTATGCTCTAAGCCTGGCCGCTCACTCCAAGAATACTACTGGATTTTACAATCCATCTAAAGTGTATCAGAAGCGAGGGAGCGGGGCGCAGCCAGTTGCGTATTTTAAATTTCAGTTTAAAAGAGGGAGAGGGAGAAATCACGATTTCGCTACATGTATTGATATGGTTCAAGAAATTGACTGCGGTTTTAAAACAGTGAGCCCATTGCCAGTCCGAGAAAATCCTGCTATTGTACCTCGTAATATCAGGAAAGGTAGTAAGATAGAATTCTTAGCATTTAAACCGCGCTTAAGTAAGAGTGCTCTTTCTTTCACTGTTGAGAGGTTATTTTGTGCTGCGCCTAATAAACCAGAAATTCAAGATGCGGAAGAAATAGTCGACTTAGAAAGATTAGGTGAGATATATAAACAAATAAATGCTGACAAAAATATTATAGTGGATTTTGATGACCTATCATAGAATAATTATTTTTTCATTTTAAAAATTTTTAGGATAGTATATATCATAAAGATTATTATGGCCCGTCGATTACATACAGCATTCAAGGGAGCAGTTTTACGAAAAGAATTTCCTGAAGTCAAGCGAGTCAAGGATATCGGGGAGCTGGTGGATATTGAAGGTATGGTCAAAGGGGGAAAGATGTACTCTGTTTATACCGAAATGGAAGTCAAATTATCGGATCCGAAATGAGTAAATATAAAAAACGGTAATACACAACTCGTATATTGCCTGTTAAATTAAAAGATACATACACAAAAGATGTAAGAGGGCGGATGTGGGGCAACAATTAATAGATCGCTACGATCGTATGCTTGATACAATTGAAAATGTTGAGGGTTCTGGTCTCGTTCTCGAGGAGATACTTAATTTTGAAGTAATTCTAGTAGAAGTTTTACTCGGGGCTGGCCCGGGGGCTGGGATTCAACTTCCCGGATGGTTAAAAAATAAGCATTGTGTTAGCGATCTTATTCTACCGGTGGGGAGCTGAGAACTGTTTTCAATACGCCATCGTAGCAAGTTTAAAGTTGACCGACCCCGAGTTTCGTGAAAGAAATGTGGTCAGGTAAGGAGAAAATGGAATACGTACGCCCCATTTATGGCTGACTACTGTTGGGAGGGAATACCCACGCCCACGCCCGCCGATATGACTGTATTCAGGCGCTTCGAGCAGCAAAATCCGAGCGTCAAACTTCAAGTATTTCAGATCTACGAGAATGATCCCGATCCGTCCGGTATAAATGTGTTATATAGTAGCTGTAGCGGAGCCGAAGGCGGAGCCCGTTCCGAAGGTGATAGGAATCAAATAGCAAATATCTTACTGATAGTTGGCGAAGCCCGAAGGTGCCACTTCATACCAATTACTGCGTAAATCGCCTTCGTAATTCTCGTACTAATCGAAAGAATGAGCGCAGAAGGAAGTGTATTTGCCTGGTTTGTAAAAGAGGTTTTAAGTCAACAGAAGAATTAGAAATACATCAGGTGTACTGTGGAACAGACGACGCCCAGCCAGTTTTTCCTAAGGAAGTGTGTCAATTCGAAGGACATCGGAAGAAGGTCCCCGCCCCCTACGTCGTCTATGCAGATACTGAGGCAATTATTGAGAAGGGGACCGGCCGGCACATTCCAATTGTCTTTCGTATGTTATGGTGGAACGGGGGTGGGGACCTTCGGAACGAGGCCCGGGCCGACCCACTGTTTATGGTAAAAGAACATTCACAGGTCTCTCCTGTGTTACAGAATTTCTAAAGGATATGAAAGAACGGGCCGAGTATTATTCGAAATCGTATTATTGGAAAATAATACCGATGAGGGATCCTTCTAATTACAACGATCCAGTCTGTATTGCATGTGGAGAGCCGGCAGTATACCGAGTAGTGAAGGAGGAGGCGACTTTTTATTGCGAGGGATGTCGGCCGTCGAGAACCATTCCTATCTACTTTCACAACCTCAAGGGATACGATGGTTCTTTTATTTTGAAAAAGTTACATGAAATAGATGATGGTCCCGGACAAGAGCCAAATTTAATAGCTAAGACGAGCAATGGTGGAATTATGGGTCTCTCGAAAACATTTATTTTTAGTGGCTCAATTGTTGTCGATGGGAAGAGGGAGATAAAGAGACGTTTATTTTCTATAAAGTTTATGGACAGTGCTCAGTTGATGATGGGGTCATTGGCGAAGTTGGCAAAAACTGTGCCGGAGGATGGGTGGACGGCGGCGCCACTTTCATACCCGGACATTCAAAGGGCGAAAGGTTTCTTCCCCTACGAATATTTAGACTCGGTTGACAGATTAGAAGAGGGTGAGCTCCCGGAGAGGGGGGAATTTTATAGCGAATTGACGGAAGAGGGGATTTCAGAGTCTGATTACGAACATGCATTAAGAGTATGGGACGAAGTTGGATGTAAAACGATTCGTGATTATATGGAATTCTATTGTGAGACTGACGTTCTACTTCTTGCAAATATATTTGAAAATTTTCGTGACACATGTTTAGAAGCATATAAGTTAGATCCAGCCCACTATATGTCAGCGCCCGGCTTGACATGGGATGCTATGTTACTTTACACAGGTAATAAATTTGGGCTCATTCAAGATGCTGAGCAGATGAATTTCGTACAGAGGGGGATTCGAGGCGGTATCAGCCAGTGTAATATTCATTATTTACAGACAAATCATCCTGCTTACGGGAATTACGATCCAGAGAAGCCAGTGACCGAAATAAAATATCTCGATGCAAACAATCTCTACGGCTGGGCAATGAGTCAACCAATGCCTACGGGCGGACTTCATTGGATGACGATGGAAGAGTGGGAGGAATGGTATGCCCGAGACGGTGGAGCTGGCGGAGCGTGGGGACCTGGCGCCACCTTTCCACCAAGTTTTCTAGAAGTAGACTTAGAATATCCCCCCGAATTACATGAAGAACACAGCGATTTGCCATTAGCGCCGCATCACTATGAATTTCCGAGGCAGGGCGGTCGACTGATTACAAGTGTGATGGATAGAGAGAGATACGTCTTACACTACAAGTTGCTGGAATTCTATCTTCGGATGGGAATGCGGTTGAAAAAGATTTATCGGGTGCTTGCTTTCGATGAAGCTCCATGTCTCGCGAAATATATAGACTTTAACACTAAAATGAGGGCAAAGGGGAGGACAGATTTTGAAAAGAATTTCTATAAGCTGATGAATAATGCAATGTTCGGTAAGACAATAGAAGATGTTCGAAAGTACAGAGACTTTAAATTTGTTTCGGACTGGAACGGCACGGATAGTGGACGTAAAAAGATTCAGAAGTATAATCCAAAGATGAAACATATAACTTTCATAACTTCCGAAGAGGATGGTGATTCCTGCGACAGTGTCCTACTGGAACTGAAAACGGATGAGCATAAATATGTAAAACCAGTTTTCATCGGCGCCGCAGTACTGGAACTTTCTAAGCTGCTTATGTATGAGACGCATTACAATTACTTTCGGGTCAAGTTCCCTGGAATACGATTAGCCTACATGGATACTGACAGTTTTGTTTACAGTGTACCGATACCGGACCCGGACGTAACTTTCAATGATATAGTCCGAGAAGATGTGGAAAAGAATGGTGAGAAGTCTATATATGATACTAGTGGGATGAGTGGGGCCATGGTGGCCCCCAACTTTCCGAAGATTAATAAAAAAGTGATAGGTAAATTTAAAGATGAGTTGAATGGTGAACCTATTCTTGATTTTGTCGGCATACGCTCGAAAGTGTATGCTTTTCGAACTCCACTTCCGAGAACGAAAAAAATAAAGGGGTGAAAGATGTTTGTGTTAGAAAACATTTGAACTTTGAAGATTATAAAGATCTATTTGAAACTGGGAAGAAGCCGGAGCCGGCACAGTTTGTACAGTTTGTACGGAAAAGGCTGGAGAAATCCGTAGTGAAAGCGTAGTAAAATCATGATGGCGCCAAATGATATCAAACGTGTGCAGTTATATAATCCAGACACGGGCGAATGGCTGGCAGAAACATGGCCGATAGGACGGACGACGGGTCATGGTTAATATTGTAAAGACATTAATCTACTATTTTCAATAGAGACCAGGGCATCACTGATAACATAAATGTGGGCAAATATATTATCATTGTGAGCGTCATCGCCACCCCACGAGGCATCTTTCTTCAGGATCTCAAGTTGAATTCCGTCCTTTGTGTTCATTACTTTTAAACCATTTCCATGAAACTCAATATCTTTAAAACTACGCAGATCGATAAACAGACAGAATTTATTCTTCAATAATCGGCCTCATCTATATCAATTTCACACCAATCTTTATCTTCAGCAAAATACCGTCGCACCTCTCGCCAAAATTGTCTTGGTATCATCTTCTGAGCGTACACTTTATTTGCAATGCCTTCGATTGATACAGACACAGATTCAATGGATGGGTTAAAGAAAAGTTCACTGTTCAGTTCAGCCTGATTCTGATTTTTAGTGAAGAGTATTGCGATACCTCTAATGCTACGTCGTGGTACATTTATATTTTCATTGATAACCGTGTCCGATTCTTTGAATGGGATTGTTCTAAAATAATGTATATGCTCGTAAAGGTAACTTTTTCCACCGTTGTAATAACCAGCAGTTGACCTCGCGAGATCGAGGTCAGAAATTGTCTCGTATTCCATTTGAATGTTTTTTAATTTATAATTGGTTGTAACAACCTGATTACTGACAAGTAATTGGGGGGCGGGTGCCAACGTAATTTCCCATTCAATATGACTCCCTAACGCTTTTGGATATGCAACTCCATGACCTGTTATGAGGGGATGAGTGAGACGAATAGCATATTTTGTTTTATATGTGTCGAAAAGTAACTTATCGCCCACGACGTTTTGATCTGCATCGGTCGAACCGCTTCTCAATTTTCTTAGATTTTCGTTCTGAATTCCGTACAGTGTCATGTTCGTTCTCTCCTTTTTATGTTTGAAGAGATCGCGATAACATTCAATAAGGTTATATTTATTCAAATCGAAAAGTGTCTGACCCTCAAATGTGAGTTTCATACGCTCCACCAAATTTTTTTGCAACATTTTGTACTACTCGGTTATATTCTCTCCCATTACTTCGAGATCAAAAACCAGGTCGAAAGTATCTGGAACTAAGAGTACTCCGCTTTCTAACTTCGGGACATCGATGATATTACTGACCGTATGTAAGTGTCTGGCCTGGATCTGCCTCACTTGGATTATGAGCAATCACGTGATGAGTTCTTTCTGACTTTGTTCATTCGGTATTCGGTTGGTGAAAGTCGGTGATAATGTTCTATCGTACCCATTTTTCGTGTAATGTATATAGTAGAAGAAAAAAAGAAAATAAATCACATCTTTACATAAATATTTCCGTCTGCCTGAAAGATAAATCGATTGCCTGTGTCGCGAATCAATCGAAGAACCCAATATTCTTGGAGATGATGAGCCTCTTGGTCATCCTCAGTATCCTGGAATACAGCTATGAATTCTAGTCGCTTAAAGAAGTTAGTCTTTTGACATTCCTTCACGAAAGCTAATATGTTATGATATAGATTATCATCTTTGAGTCGGACACCTGGATTTGCTCGAAGTATATGTCGATTTACTCGTCGGAGTTTGCACCATTCCAATTCGACGGAGAAACCAAACAGGTCTTTATTTTTAGAAAGAAACTTTGCAATATTCTTTTCACCAAACATGTTGATGCCGTAGGGAGTGTGATATATTAATACATAATTTTATTTATAATGACTAATGTTAATCCAGTTAAAAATATCCATAGCTGTTCTCCAACAAATCCAACAACCGATCCTGCTGTTTTTCATAGAAAACTGACGAGGGAACCGATAAACCTGGTATTGCAGCAGCACTTTTTGCGGCCAATGTTTTTAACCATTCGCCAAATTGCTTTACAATTTCTTTCGCTTTTGTATATACTTTGGGCGGACCTGAACCTCCTGCGTTTGCTCCTCCCCCTCCTCCTCCCCCTCCTCCTCTAGTCACAGCCAGGGCAATTGTTGATATTGTCATTCCAAGGGCAGTCAGTATTGCAGCGATTGTAATACCATTTCGTTTAAATAACTCAGTCAGCTTCAGCCTGAGTGACAATTCTGGATCGGAAATTACATCACGAAGAGACCTAGTCGACGCCAGTCTTTCACGTGCCCCACTGATCATATCATGTTGTACTTCAATTCGATTATTAATTTTAGCTAGTCTTGTTCTGAGTTCAGGTGTAAGTTCTGTCTGCTCTGACATAATTTTATCTCTTTCACTGTAAAGCTCATCAAGACGCATATTTGCCATCTTTAATTCATCAACAAAAGCTCTATATTCAGGGTTTAGATTGTTCCATTGTTCGATTTTATTTTCAAAAGCTTGTATTTTATCTGCATTACCAGAAGCATCTTGCCGTAAGAATGTCAGTTCATCTTTGTATATACCCATGTCTTCTGGCGTCATCTTCTCAACCGGTATTTTATCGGTTATCACATCTTCAGAATGCAATTCACGACTCACATTTTCGGGCTCACTATAATTATATACTTTCCTTACAAATTCAGATCCTCCTTCTACTCTTTTTACTGTCTCGAGTGATCTAAATCCACGTCCTGTAGTTTTTGATAGCCTGAGGTTTTATAATACAGCTTTCCATACCTAATCTTTGCATTCAAAAATAATTCGTTTCGTGCTGCTTCATCAGTAATATTATTCTCATTTAAGAATTTTTCAGCCATTTGTATTTCGATTGTTACTCTCTGTCTAGTCGAAGGATCTACCTGCGGGCTCTTCGCGCTTGAGCTATCCCGGTAAGGATCGACTTCTGCAAGGGCATTATCATCGTCTATAAAGAATGTTTCAGCAGTAGCGTCATCATCATCATTTACATTTGCATCATCTAAACCCTGGAGTGGTATATCTTCTCCTCCTTCTGCCATATTGTATTTCTATATTACTACAATTATTTTTTATCATCCCTTACATATACAGTAAAAAAAAATGCACATCTCAGTTGTTGAAAGCGTTGAACAGTTGGCTGATTACATAGAAAGAACAAGTGCTGCATATCGACGAAGTTATAAATTAATGGGTCGAATTGATATGGCTCTTAATATTACTAAAGGAATTCTTGTAAGCTCTGCTGTAATAGCAGCAATTCCAACAGTTCCGGTACTGTTAGCCTTAACTCCTATACCTGGCGTCGTTATTGATGTAATACAAGGAAAAACGGGTGTAGCAAAGAGACGAGAGAAATATAAACATTATTATGTGCAATATAAACAGCTGTTTACACAAATACAAGAAAAAGGCGCAACAACAGAGGCTCCGGGTCAGACTCGGTCAGAACTTATTCAGAACATATTTCATCAGGCGCTAGAAATTCAAAAACAAGAAGGATTTAGTCCACCTCTGGAGCGATATCTACGATATTATGGATTGAATGGATATGAAAGTTAGTTAACTTCGTGTTCAACATCAGCTAGACTCCGCGACCGGCCGGCCGGACTGACAACGGGGCTCCTTTATATAGGCTAGTTTGATGGTGATGACTCACACGGAATTTCCCGTACATGTATAAACATGTTGTGTGTGACTCAGAAGGGAATTTCCTGCTTAGTTCAGGACAATGCACTGTTGCGCGTGCGTGAGTTCATATATAGGTCAGGGTCATACTTTAGTTACATGGATGGTTAATTTTTCCTTCGCTTCATGTAGATAAATGAATAAAATGGGGTGTAAAATTCTTACTTCATCCCAGTTGCCCACGTTTACTTTACTACTGTTAAGGCTTTCAAGTACATTGATGGTGGGTTTTTGTATCATGATACCAGTTGGCAGTACTGTTTCAGAGTCCAACGCTACGATCGCTGCATTTATGGCTTCATTTTTGGCATGTTTTTCTACATTGATACCACGTCTTATGTTACCAGAATAGAGTTTGCTTGTTTTTTAATTGGTTCTAACTAGAGAATAAAGTTTTTTGTGTCCCTGGCATATATAAGTCGTTTTGGACGATTGGTTTTATGACAAGGTCTAGAAATTCCGACATTTGTTTTATTGGGCTTGAGCAGCCATTTCTATTGAGACGTTGGGTGATGATTGTTTCTTCTGCTTTGGTTTTGTGTATTTTTGGCAGGAGATACCATCGTGGTGTACAAATTATTCTACTTATGGAAATGGGGAAACTGTAAATCACCTCGTCAATGATCTTCTTGTCGCAGATAAATGATTTCGTATACAATATCCACTGTATAGTCAATGTCACCAAGTGTATTAGTGAACATTTTTCAATTCGTAGCTGTCTATAACTTTCTTTAATGTCATTTATCTTATTCACAATTGCTATGCCTCATCCTTTATTGATGGGTTTCATTAAGATTTGTTTGTTTTTAGACAGATTGTTCAGGGCAGTCTTTTCTGCCAGAGTCATATTCTTTCTGAAGTGGGTTGCGAATGGAATTTCCTCTATCGATCTAAGTTGCTTCGAGACAGTTTTACAATTTTTGGGTTTTCCGCGGTTACTAGTGTTGAACATGTACTTATCTTAGAACAGATGTCTGATTGATTGATTGATTGATTGATTATTTCTCATGATATCGCATAATCTTATGATGCGAATAAATTTGTTGATATCTCATACGACAATTTTTCTAGACACTCCGAAGTGGGAATAAATTTCAAGCCTTTACTTAATGCTTTGATTAAGGTTTGATTTGCAAGATTGTTGATGAATCTGAGAATCTTTCTGAGTTCTTATCTTTGTTTAACCTTCCATTTCTGCTTATGTTCTTCCTGGTGTTTTTTTATGTTTTTATGTTTTGGGTTTCCAAACAGCAAAACTCGTCTGGTCACGTTTTTTGCAGTTTCCTTCATCTTTGAATTCCTAACCAGTCTGGTAAGTGAAAAACGAAAGGCAAAGACGTTTTTCTTAAAATTCACGAAAGCTGCAAAAAAGTAAGCTAAGCTAGATTCAAAAAGCAAAAAATAGTCTTCTTTTTGTTCATAAAACCCTGACCAAACGATCTTTTTCAGGCCGGCACATCCTCCAAAAAGAGAACTACAGTATCTGTAGCACAAAACTATGTCACTACACATCGAGACATAAAAATCCAAGAAAATTCAAACGAAAAAGGCTTCTGAAACAAAGGAAGCAAAAGTCTAGACCAAAATCACAAACATAAAACCTTTTTTCAGGGACCAAGGTCACATGACCAGGGTCAAGGCATGATTTATTTACCGATTTCTCGCCATGTTTTTCGTTATCATGAAATCACATCACTATTGATCTACTCGCTATAACGTAACACTTTCAAAGGTAGAATCTATGGGTACAGATAACTTTATTTCCTTAATATTGGTTCAGTTTTTCAGACAGAGGTCATTGTTAAAAATAAATAATTTTATAATAGTTGTAATTTGTGTTGGGCTTATTGGCTAAGTTTTAGTACATTTATCATTATTTTGAGTTTATGGATTATCAAGACAAATTGTAGATTACCTTTAAAGTATTATTTTGTGACGTCAATTGGCTATTTTATATAATATAAGTTTATTCAGATACTATAGGCCAATTGGCTATTTTACTAAGCACAGTGAACTTCATAATAGGTCATTTTGTAATTTTCGGTCGCCATTTTGCTTTTATGACGTCATCACAATAATGAATTTGTATCAATTATATGTTTTGTCTATAATTTGGTGTGTAAATTTCAGTACTGGGGATAAAATGCTGGAAACAGGCTTAATAAACAGTATTTGAACATTATCAGACGATAATATGGGGATATTTTGAATTTGGTCAGCCATTTTGGCTTTATGACGTCATCATAATAATTGATTTGCATCAATTTTATGTTGTATTTGTAATTTGGGATGTTTGTGTCTGTTTTATTCAAAAATATTGAAAACTGCCTGAATTAGACGTATTTCACCACTTTTAAGCCTTATAATGGCGGCCATTTTGAATTTATGACGTCATCGAGCCTTTCCGGTGGCCAAAATTTTTGGAGCACTAGCTTATATGATCTACACATATATGCGAACATCTGTAGCAAATTTGGCACTTTTGTCATCCGTTGTAACGATATTTTTGTCAAGCCACCTGACTATGAGATGCTGAAGCTCTCAGGAGCATTCAAATAAGTCTTTTGTTAATATCCTAATAATTGCCCGTAAGCGATATATCGGAGATTCGTTGAATGACGAACAGAACCGACTATTAACACAGGACTTCAATATGGGTTGTTCGTCAAACTATTAAGCACAATCAACGTTAGTCATAGCGTAAAAATCTAAGATGATTCTTTCGTGCACTTCTCTAACTTCGACTAACAAAGCATAACGCTTTGATCATTAAAACCTACCTGGAGACGGAGTTGGGGTCTAAGTGTTCGCCTCTTAAGAAATGAGACGTCAGTTGAGCTGATGAAATATACCTTTTCTCGTCGACAACACAAGGGGAAATGCTATGACATCGATCAGTTCTAAGATTGTAATCACCTGACCCGTGCATGCAGTCGGATATGTTTTTCCGGGGTGAGTCACCCTGGGCGGCAAGAAATGTGATATGCATTACATTTTCAATAATGAAATAATATTGCAGCACTCTGTCGCTTCTGACGCTTACGTTTATGCTATTCATTCGAGCTAAAGTTTATGGAAAAATAATCGCAATCATACCAATCCATAATCCAATAACACTAGGTCAAAATTTGTAAGACAATAGTTGTAAACATAGACACAAAACAGCACAGAACAGACAGTAAATAGACGGTACAAACAAAGTCAAAGAAGATATATGGAAGATATATGGAAGATATATTACTTCCATGCATTTTCAAAGTGGATCGTTTGATGCCACTGACATTTTCCTGAAGACTGGTTCAAAATACTGTGCGCTCGTTGCGCGAAGTCACCCTCGTGTAGTGACTCAAAACTGGTTTTATAAATACTGTCCCCTTCCCTGAACAGGGGTTCTTTCATCAAATTACAGGTTTGCCGCGTCCTACAAAGACTGGCCTAAAATGCAGAAAATATCCAGGAGAATGAACGTTATAAGCTATAGTTTCACTGTAACTAACAACGTCAAGATCTAAAAAAGATGGAGAAAAAATTGCTGTTAACGTTTTTGAGATCAGCTTTTCGTTCTCGACACCGATATAAAATGAGACTTTTCCTTCACAATGTACCACTTACATATGATGAATGCGAGTTTTCTCGTTCTTAATAAGTAAATACTGTAAGCAAACATACCCTGCCGTCAGATGCAACATAGTAGGATCCGCAGGATGAGAGAAAATACTACAAGGGTAACAAATATTTCCTCATAACAGCCTGAAAGATGTCAAATCTTGATTTTATACTGTAAAGTGAACCTTAAGTCGGACTTAAAAATGACATTCCCATTACAGTTTCCTACGCCGAATAACACAACCAACGACGTCATTGTAAGGGCGTAGACTGAGCCACGGTCGCGCAATGTGGTGTAAATCCTCAGTGTAATCGGGTACGGTGTGGTTGAGTCTCTAGCGATTGGAATGCACAGCGCCGCCAATGGTGGTAAGGGAGAAAAATCCAGAACACCAGTTCGCGAGATAAGGAGTAACGATGTCGGCCCGGCCGACATCGTTGCCACACTTCAAACAGTGGCGGCGCTCTCACTTCCGTTTCACTTCTGCTCTTGTAAGTCTCTTGCTACATAAGCCTGAATATGAACGTATCCATATAATGTTAAAGGGACAAAGTCGGCCATTTCTCCATGATAGTCTGGTGCCGAAACCCTGATTTTTGGTCGAACCCAAAAATTTCGGCCCCACAATGGTTCTCGGTGGTTTCTGTATCTTCAAAGCCTACTGAATCAGGATCTGCATGATGCCACCCTGGCATCCTTGGGCATTTTAATATATTCAAGATGGCCGCCAAGATGGCCGCCAAAACATGTAAATGGTAATATCTCAGCTCTATGAAATGTTATCAAAGTGATTTTGGTGTCATTTGCTAGGTAAACAGGGCCAAGGAATTCATTTCTTTCATTGCCCAACATGTGCAACTCTTAATTTGCATAAAAATCCAAGATGGCTGCCAAAATCACCTCCAAAACAGGTAAAATGCCATATCTCAGCTCCATGAGAAGCTGTTGGAGTCATTGTGGTCTCCTTTGCCAGGTAAATGGGGTTAAGGAACTCATATCTTTCATTGCCTTATATGTACAACCCTTAATTTGCATAAAAAGCCAAGATGGCTGCCAAAACGACATCCAAAAACAGGTAAAATATCATATCTCAGCTCAATGAGAAGCTGTTGGAGTCATTTTGGTCTCCTTTGCTAGGTATATTGGGTCAAGCAATTCATATCTTTCATTGGCTGACATGTACAACCCTTAATTTGCATACAAATTTGCATAAAAATCCAAATACCTGTTTCAGTGTGTAAGGAGTTATATCTCAATACACTATGCCACTGATTTTGGTGTCTTTTGGCATGTTTTACGGGTCAAAATTGGTATCTTTTGTTATATTTGCTATAAAATCAACCATGAAAATCTGAAATTGATGCTTACAATCCAAGATGGCTGCTAAGCTTGTTTCCACAACATATATCAAGGTATATCTTTGCTGAAATTGCATCCTAGAGATTAATACATTAAGGGTTCAAGGCTGAAGGATAAGTTTCTTTCGTTATATTAAATGTAAAGTATTTCATTGAAAGCCAAAATGACCACCCAATATCAACTATGGCCACACAAATGGATGCCATAAAAACATTGAATCGTATCTTAATCCACCAAGCATTCTTGAGATTTATTTTGTTGTGTTTGCCTGGTTTTATTGGCCGCAGGGTTTTTTATTGCTTGTATTTCTGAACTGGAAAAATCTTACTTATCATGGAAGGATTTTATCCTACATTGCCGCTATAATGGTTTCATAAAACATTACACCGTGTCTTAATTTATCCAGCATCTTTGACACAAAGTTGTGTGTGTTTTGGTCTGTTTTGGAGGTTATGGAATTCACATTTCCATCCACATAAATTGTCAAACCATCCATTTAAATTAAATGATAACTGTATCTTTCCATACAACATCAATGGTCGTTTTATCTTTTGCCAATAAACCACAATAAATGAGCTTCAATTATTGAAGGCGAATTTGCCGAGAATGCATTTGCACTTGCATAAAAGTGACTTGTTTGGTCATCTTTGAGCCAACCTGAGTCATCTGTCTTGTTTATCTTTGCACCAACTTAGTCACTCAGATGACCGCAAGTGGTGTAGCAGAAGCCTTCTATGAATACCTTTATCATTGCAGGCACGGTTTTCTGATTTGACAATAAAGATACTAGTCTTTTGCCACTTTTGACAACCAGTTTTAATGTCATCCGTCAGACGTTGTACCTTAAGCTTTACAACCGTCATGCTGCAAACAAGTCTCTAGTTTCTGCTATAATGTCATTCATAGGCAGCAGAAATACGAACTTCTTGCGTTTGACACAATTCAGAGCACTTTGAGCAGTTTAATTGCATTACAAACACCAATATTAGTAAGGTGTGAGTTGCATCTTTACCAATCAAGCATTCTTAAGACCTATTTTGATGAGTATGGTCATGTTTTATCCAGTTGCAGAATTTGAATCTCCAGTTATCTGACCTGAAAAAACTTCCAAGAACATTACAAAAGAGGGAGTTTATCTGATAATGCTAATAATGGTGTCAAAATATTACATCATGTCTCTATTTACTGAGTAGCTCATAAGACCAACTTTTGTGTCTTTTGATACATTTCAAGGGTCAATTGCATATAAACTGTGCAATCCAACATATATCAAAAGTGAAGTCAAAACATCGATGCCCTAAATAGAGTCGCAAAACAGGCATGTATCCTTAACATTATCATTGATCATCTTTGAGATTGATTCTTAATCTTTGGCCGCATTTTAGGTATCGAGGAACACACCTTTTCCCATTACATGAACTGTTTACGTAACATTTATCAATCAATCAATCAATAAATCTTTATTAACCCATGACTGGGCAATTGACATTGCAGCAGTGACAAACACAGTACATCAATCAAAAAACATGACAAACTAAAAAAGGTTAAAATACCAAACAGCACATCCAATAAGTAAAAATCACAGAGAGATAAAAGAAGTATATTTAAAACTAGTTCAATCTATTCAGTTGACCAATAGCTCTGTTGATAAAAAAGTTTTTGGTTCTATTGGTTTTAAAAGCCTGTACTCTGAAACGGCAGCCGGATGGTAGCAAGTCAAACTCGTTTTGTAGAGGGTGCTGAAACTTGGAATGTATGATGGAATTCCCTTTACGTAAAACATGTTTCTCGTACAAGTCAGTGGGGCCCACTTGTTGTTCTCCGATAATATTGCTGCAGACTTTAACTATCTTACTAATTCTGTTTCTGTTCTTAACATTTAAATTGCCATACCAGCAGACCATTGAAAAAGTGCAAATACTCTCAATAAAAGATTTATAAAATAACGTCATCAGAGACTTATTTACATTAAATTGGTTCAACTTCCTCAGGAAAAACACACGTTGTTGACCTTTACTACAAATAGCATCGACATTGTCATCCCAGCATAACTTATCATCCACTGTAGAGCCAAGGTAATTGTACTTGCTGACTATCTCAATTTCGGAGCCGTCTATAACTGTTGGCTCAGGAGAAGATTTGCTCCTTCTGAAATCAATACACATGTCTTTTGTTTTACCAACATTCAATTGTAGAAATGATCTATTACACCATTCGATAAAATCATCTACTATGGGACCGTGGCCGGTCTCACAGTTATTCAATAAACTGACAATAGCCGAGTCGTCGGCAAACTTCAGAATATGTCTATTCACGTGTTGACTTCTACAGTCGTCAGTGTACAATATGTATAGCAGGGGAGATAGAACACAATCTTGCACAACATTTATCATTAGGTGGCACTTTTTATAATACTTATCTGTAACAATGTATCAAAATACTCATTTACAAGTTTTCGACCAAAACTGTTAGATTCTGTAAGATTCTTGCACAACATCATCTTCATCGCTTTTATTATTAGCAGGGCCGTTTATATTGGCAGTTGCTTGCTATACTATACTGCTAGAATATACAAATGTCACAGCCAGTTGAGTTGAAGAGCGCCTGTAACTTCCTGTGGAATATGGAGGGTCACCTGTACATCCATTAGGAATGATGTATGCACATCTGAAGGAGCTGGTTAGCCTTGACTAAAGGTTAAAGTGAAAAGCGATTTGACTGATTCATTTTTTAGCCAACCAAAGTCACGAAATCCGTTTGACACCTTGGATCTTTGTTCACTATACCGTTCCTTATTTATATATATAAAGTTAAGTGAAGTAAAGTAAGCCTTTATTGAAGTCGTATCCCAATTGGGATCTTGATCATAAAGTACAATAAAGGTTTTGCAAAATCAACAACAAACGAGTATTAAAAAAGAGATATATATGTATAAATCTGAATATCTATATGCGTATATTACATGTTCATCAATATTTTACTTTTTTCATTTTTCTTGTCTAAGTTATATATGTGTGTGTGCCAGTTGTTATGCTCGTTATTTTTAGAAGCTGTTTTAGTGTGTTGCGGCTCAAATGGCTAGCATGTAGCCCACTGCACCATAACAAGACAAAACATGGGCACCTAGCAGTTGTAGCTCTTTGTCTGCATACATTTTTGGTTGTTGGTATGTTTCTTTTCATGGTCCAATAAAAGCTTGTACAAGTCATCAAAACAGTACAGGTTAGTCTGCAATGTACTTTTGGTTTCATTCCGAGACGCAAGGAAAAATGCACATGCTCATCAGTATAGAACTTTTATGTCAGTTAGTGGATTAGAACTAGTGAAAAAGATTGCTTTTGGAGGAGCAAGGTGTATATATGATTAATTATAAAAACAACAACAATCCAATTAAATATTGGGTATACGTAATTGTACTGCAATTAAACTGTTCAATGTGCTTTGGATGGGTGTCAAGCGCAAACATTGGTATTCTTGATGCCCCTACGGATGACCGTATTGCAGAAACTATAAAATTGTTTGCAGCATGACGGTTGCGAAGCTAAGGGTAGAACTTCAGAGGGATAACATGAAAGTATCTATACTGTCAAAAAACAATAATATAATCATGAAAATGGATGGTTTGACAATTTATATGAGTGGAAATGTGAAATCCATGACCTCTCAGACGGACCCAAACACATACAACCTTGTGTCAAAGATGCTGGATATATTAAGATACGGTGTGATGTTTTAGGAAACCATTATAGCAAATGACACCAAAATCACTTTGATAACATTTCATAGAGCTGAGATATTACCATTTACATGTTTTGGCGGCCATCTTGGCGGCCATCTTGAATATATTAAAATGCCCAAGGATGCCAGGGTGGCATCATGCAGATCCTGATTCAGTAGGCTTTGAAGATACAGAAACCACCGAGAACCATTGTGGGGCCGAAATTTTTGGGTTTTGTGTTTCGGCACCAGACTATGAAGTTTGTTTAATGCAAGATACTACTTATATTGATTGACATGTTGAAAGATGCTGAATGAATGGGTGACCATGCATATATTTGACCCCGGTTTAAGACACGATACATGAAACCATGGTGACAATGAATTAATGGTCATGACAATTAAATTATTTTTGCCATGGCTTCATTACAAATTAGTAAAATCACTGTTTAAATGTAAAATGAAGGCCCTATACTCAACGGTTTATATCACTTTGAATGTTAATCAAGCGTTGTAGTTATCTTTTAGGTAAAATTCGTATTAAAATTACTGGACAAGCCCACTACTGAAAAACTCATCCATGCATTCGTTACCTCCAGACTGGACTATTGTATCAGTCTGTTCTATGGTATTTCAAATGACCAACTAAATCGTCTGCAGTCTCTTCATAATGCAGCAGCCCGTCTAGTCACAGGTACACGTAAATATGACCACATCACTCCTGTTTTAATTGATTTACACTGGTTACCTGTGAAAGCGCGTATTAGTTAATAACTACTTTTAAGATTGTTAGTGGCGATCACCGCTTTATTTGAAATATTTAATTGACCTGTATGTAACGACAAGAAATCTACGATCTTCTAAGAATTTGCGTATAACTCCTCCTCGCGGCTATTTAATAAGCCTTACGGTCATAGAGCTTTTTCGGTACGTACTCCTTTTCTGTGGAATGCACTGCCTTCAGAAATTCGTTGCACCAGAAATGTTACATCTTTTAACAACAACAACTTTATTGTCTTCAGGCCTTCAGCCCATAATATCAACACAGATAAAAGAATTACATAAACATTATAAACAGATTGCACCATTACGTAAATAATACCAAGGCTTCTTTCCCTAATTCAAAAGCTTGATAAGTATAAACTTTGCTAAATGACATATATTGTTACTCATGAAGAGTTTCGTTAAATTTCGTAGACCTGGGTTTCTAATTGCCAAATTCGGCAGAAACTGAATCCGTAGATTGTCAGTGGTAAAGATTACATTCGAACAGAAAATGAAATTCATCATCAATAGAAAGAGTATCACAGATTTCACACGAACGTTCTGATCGCTCTAAGTATTTACTACAACAAGTTTCAATCAATAGTTTGTGACTGGAACAACGTAACAGGGACTATGACAGTGCCTTTCGATATCTATTGATTTTAAATATAAAGTAAATAATTCTTAAATGATGGGTTGTGTTTGATTTGACAAAATAAGTGTAAACGACGTATTCGAGACATCCTCCCACCATTCATGTTGCCAGTTGTCCTTGACTCTGTTCATGAAGGTGATAAAATTGTTTTGTTTATTACCAACACCTTGGCTGACTCACGCATGACGAAGCCATACCTGAAGAGTGTATTTTGTAAATATGTCACCAATGCTTAGCAATTCTACTATTCGGCATAGACAGAAGTTTCACCCTCCATTCGATGCATCTAACATAGGTAAAAATAAATAGAGGGGTTCCTAATTCTCCAAGTACGGCAACAGTGGGAATGTTACGTTTTACACCAAGGAAACGTTTACAATAATTAGTGTACGGTCTCAATACATGTATACATTTGATATCCCCATTACTCAGCATCATACAGCAAAATCGGAAGTATCATTACATCAAAACCTTAAAAATAAAGATTACAAGGGAGTTCTCTGAACTTTTTGGTAAAGTGATTATAAATACGGATTTCTTTGTTTGGTCTGCTAGAGTTTGGGGGGTCAATCATTACGTCTAGAAAATACAATGCCAAGATATTTATAATACGATACAACATCAACCTTTTCCCCTTTATAAAACCATTGTTCTGTCTTTTCAGTATCCAACCATTTCTGAAGACAATGATTTTTGTTTGTGCAAGATTTACTTTGATTTTCCATTATCAGCAAACAAATTGGGTAAAATTAGAAGTCTTTGTAGGCCTACTACTGTATCAGCAAACAGAGTTATATCATCCGCATATCCATATAGCAGATGAAAAATATCTTTCAACTCGTGTTATCTGAACGTCCATGTGACCCGCGTTTTCAACAATACTTTGTAGTTCATTTATGAAAACAGCGAACAAAAAAGGGGCTAAGGATACATCTCTGTCTTACTCCCATTGGACAATCAAAGTTTTCTGTGATATGCTGACCTGTTCTACTAACATCATTATATATGCTATTAAAAGCATTTTACCTTGACAAGCATTATTGTTGATCTCGGCAAGTCGAATTTAGAAGCCATCCAAACCTAATTTTGGACAAGTGAGAGTATAAATCAGATCATTAAAACATCGCTGATTCCGTTTATTATATAATTGGCATGAGATTTGAAATTGTAGTGTCATATACTGCCTCTGAGCTTTAGATACATAAATTTTAAACTGTATGGCCGTAAAATGCAAGGCCTGGAATTTTACTCCCTAGGCCAACCACAAAAGCACGATAAATTATCTTGTGCTCACAAGAAACTATCTTGTGATCACGAGATAAGTTTCTCGTGACAACGAGATTTTTTCTTGTGATTACGAGATAGTTTCTCGTGCTCACAAGATCTTTTCTTGTGCTCACGAGATAGTTTCTCGTGCTCACGAGAAAGGTCTCGTGCGCACAAGAAAGATCTTGTGATCACAAGAAAAGATCTCGTGCGTACAAGAAAAGATCTTGTGATCACAAGAAAAGATCTCGTGCGCACAAGAAAAGATCTTGTGATCACAAGAAAAGATCTTGTGCTCACGAGAAACTATCTCGTGAGCACAAGATAATTTTTTATTTTTGCTTTAAAACATGTCCCTTATGGGCTTTCATAACTGTCAACCCATGGCGCTTTAGAATAATGATAAATAACCCAAAATGAGATAGCCTTTTTTCTACATATACTCTTGTTACAAGTGAAATATTACATTTTAGAAAATGGTATCAAGTTTTTGACTCAAATTAATTATTAGCTTAATCTCAAAAATGAGGTTTTTACCCAAATATACACTTCCGTCATCCTTTGAGTAAAAACTACTGCTACAGTACTAAACTTAAGATTCTCTGCTATTTGAAAATATATAGTATGAGGGGGTTTCCTTTTCGTCTTAGATGAGAAATATTCCTTTGAAAAAAAACCCAAAAAAACAGTTGGCAACGTGCAGCTTCCATCGTTCGCGATCCCAGGGTCCGGAAGTCGCAATGAATAATGAATGCAAATCAATGTTGACATCGTGTTGAAGCAGGCATCAGTTTAGATGAGAACCCACTTTTGGGTTTTATACCATAAGCTAACCAGTGTTGTTGCCAGGACGCGCCCTCGCAACAATATCCCCGAAACAGAACCTGTTGTCCCGCATTTTTTGCGTACCTTGGGTCACCTTTGACGCACTAGTGAGTCAACTGCGTTCAATTGGTGTAATATTTGTTACGGACGATGACCATTGTTTTGTGTAATTATTTTCAGGCTTTCACTTACGCACTTTATGAGCTAGCTATGATTAAAAGTAATTAAAACCCTGCACTTGATATCATAATTTGCTTCACTGTAGTCTGTGCGAGCTCTGATGAGACTGCAGCAGATACGGTATACTGCTAAAATTACCCGAAATTCTAGCATAGCAACGCGGTCCCGGTAGCTTGAATTTTGTTTAGTGAAACTAATTTGTTCCAAAATACTATAGATCAGTGTTGCTGTCAGGAATTTAAATCAGGGGACATTGTGTCCCACTACCGTTTATTTTGGGGGACATTTTGCACATTTTAGGGACAACATACATCAGTTGTCAATCAAATTTTGTATTATTTTGTAACAGACAATATTACCAAAAGATTAGTAGTTTTACCCTCATGTTCGTTACGCTCAGAATTCGATGTGTAAAGTACTGAGCTGTCCAAGGCTAATCGGATACAGTGCCAGCATCTCTTGAAGACGTCAACTCAACAGTGCGTTTCGGTTTCAGTCCAGCCTTGCTTCAAATTTCAGTAGCCGCATATGGACTCGTAAGTGATGTTGTAAGACACTGCTGGTTGAGACTGTTGCCTTGAAAGATTCGTAGAGCCTGTGGATCATGGCCACGAGTGTACGGTGGATGAGATGAAAGGCGCGGTCGTATTAGCCATCATAACGTTAACCATAAAAATTACATTACCTTGGGTAAAAAATAATTAGTATACCGACGAAGTTAAGGTTCTGCTCCTTTCGGACGTCGGCATTTCACTGATGTACTGGGCGATATTGTTGACTTCCAGTGATCGCACACTATTGGATTGAAGCGAGCTCATAGCATGGTGTAGACATGGAGGTGAAACTTATGCTTAGGCTAATACCTTCATGGGTATGCTTACAGCAGAATGTAAAATGGTGATACGGTCTTTTTAAACATGATGTTATCATAAAAAAGAGCGTTCTTCGAAACAAGGATGGATTATGTTGGGGCCATCGATAAAACTTAAAAACTATCTACTGTTGATTGACCAATCAGAGTGCTCAATTCAGGGTGTTTTATTTACTCGTAAAGCCTTGGTCACCAAATTCCAGAAACGAATGACAGCGCCTTAGTAAAGTACTGTCCAATCAAAAGTGAACATGTCATATTCTGTAGACATCTGGTACGTTTTAATATTCAAATTTGGTAACACAGAAACCAGCTGCAACACAAAATCTGCTGTGCCCTAGGGCATTTATATAATGTGCCCTAGGGCATTTATAGGATGTTCCATTACATTGGAAGGCTATTTCACAAGTAAAAGTTTTAATTCATATCCTAAACATGTTACATTGACAAAGGGAACGGTTGACGTAAACACATTGAAAACGAAAAATATATCAGTTAGGGGCGATAGTTTTTAAGTCGGATAAAACCCTCGTACTCGGGCTCTTCTGGTATATAAAGTCCAACCCTACGATAAAATGTCTCGGCCTGCGGCCTCGACATTTTATCGTTGGGTTGGACTTTATATACCAGAAGAGCCCTCGTACTCGGGCTTTATCCTGTACATAAAACATACTGGTGCACAGAAAGTTGAACGTTGTGTACTAGTATCCTATGGTTGCGGCGAAACAAGACAGCAACTTGTAGTCGCAGTCAAGTAGGGTTCCCCTTGCAAGAATTCAACTTAGATATCAGTGATCAAATATAAGAGACGGCTGTGTTTCCGATTTTCGCGAAAAAAATAGAAGATGGAGGTGGGCTTTGCACACAGCGCGAACCGTCACAGCGACCCGTGGCAAAATGCTGTCACACTATAACTGTAGTGGCTTACGAGGAAGCCCACTAACAGCTTCACTGGAGGCAAAGGAGGAGGACAATCATAAATTCTAGGTTTTTTTTTTAGCATTGATTGTCTCGTGAACCAGGTAGATCGAAGTTTTTTGTATTTAGTAAAAAGTAACAAAATCCGACATTTTTCGCAAAGAATGTACATGAGAATGATAATTTAGGATATTTTGGAAAACCTGATTCGTCTCATAGTGCATACGACTTGTAAAAAGAAAACGGATTTAAGTCGGGCAGTTGTCATCATTTATCAAGGTCGGATTTACTGGGTACCAGGCTTGTGACCTGAATGCTGTCACCAGAGGAAATGTGCACAAAATGCTGGACGCTTCTGTGTAGTAGAGGCAGCTAGATGGATGCCAGGCTTATTGAACGTAAGGCACGTCTCGTGCGGGTGGAAGCCTGAGGGCTGTTTAAACAAAGAGAAAAATTATCCCCTATTGTGTTTTGCAGGTAGTACTGTCCGTGTACCCAAATCCTCCAAATCGCTTGTATACGGATCACCATCGGCAGTAAATAGCGTCTTTTACAAAAACCAAACGGCCCTTTTAGGGCCACCACTTTCCCAAAAAGAGAACTGTCGTAAACGGTACGCCGGCTTTTGGGTCTAAGTAAAAACACACCTTGTACCTCGATGCGCATTGGTACAAACAATATCCTCAAAATGATAAACAAACTGTAGGCATTCGCTCGTTTTCAGGTTTGTATCGATTGAATGTTCTTATTTGAAGATTTCGTTGCATTGTGTATATCGTATATAGGTGATCCGATGTACACAGCCAATGCTTGATCATTAGCACCTTCTGGGCGTCATTTTGTGATTGACAGCAGTTTGAAATAGCCAACGGCTATGTTGTTGACGCGACTGACCGTGTGCAGAAACGAACTGTTTATAAATGACTCACTTGAAACTGTAAACTAGGCAGTATTTCGCTCACAACGCTATGTTCGAAGTATTCACAAAATGTAATATGTTGGCACAACGCTATCTCCATGGAAAGGATTTATGCCGGTTTTCTGGAGCAGTTGCTCGCGTTGCTTCCATGTGTCAGTCATTCGAAACAATGAACCCACTCCTGCCTTTTAAACCCATGTCTGTAAGTGAAGTTCCAGAGCTGAAGGTCATACCATCATGCCGGTTATTTGTTAAATTTTAATTACAAGCTTACGGCCTTTAATTTCCTCAAAGTCGGTTCCTAAGAACTCGGACAACACAAGGCTAATATGCGTCACCATAGCGACTATAGCGGCGAATAAAAGGAGGCAAAAGCAATCGGCACGTAAATTTTGAAAGCCAACAACAGCCAAAAGACAAACTAGTAGATGAAGAAGCATGTTTTACTTTTTAAAGGACAGTTTCCATCAAGGGGACTGAAAACCTATTAAGAAACTTTACCGCTTTAGAGTGATGGGTAATCTAAACCATAATTTGATTTCAAATGTTGAATAGTAGTATACTTCCTACTATTTTGTGACACAGACAAGGAGAAAACAGACTAGAAACGGGTATTTTTCAAGGTGTGAAGCGGTTGCGTAATCTTCCTTATATGTACGCCTCGCCACAGGTAGCCCTCGACTCTGCTTTCCGAAGATTTCCGAACAGGCACCCTTCGGCAGTTTCCGGATTTTCGCCGATTTTTAAGCGAAAGTATTTTCGGGAAAGTTCGTGTTGTTGTTGTCGTTTAGTGCTGAACGGAAGTGGCGTGCCTGGCGGAAACGGGAGAAAGTTTGAGCTTAGGGAAGGCTAGTTTTACGATTTCAAAATTCCTCCCACTTTTTTATCGCATAATGCCATGTAATTATAAATTATCCACGAAGTCTCCGAGAAGTCCCCGCGTGCGAGAAGTTAAGTCTGACACCTGTGAAGCTCATTTTAATATGAAAAGGCCGTAAGTTTATCGAGACGACCATAACATCAAACGGCGTGCCGCGTTTCTAGTCTGTTTTTTCTCCTTGTCTGTGTTTGTGATAAGAGAACACGTTTATTTATTAGGACGAGTTTAACATAGATACCGCGGCCATACTTTGACCCAAATATAACTCTGCCTAACCTAACTCAAATTGACACTAAATGGCCCGAACCGAATCATATTTCACTTTGCAAATCACACTACGTATAGATCGAGCAACATAGAATTAATAAAGGTGGTCTGTTATAGCGTGTGCGTCCCAACAACTTGATTATATTTCATTTCTCACTCTTCTATAAAATCGAAAATTATTATAGGGCTGAGATGCTTTTAACATTTTAAGTAGCCAAATATCATTGATTCATTGATTCTGGTTTTGACGGACGGCATATTTGGCCTTTTGCGGAGTTTGTTTGCGCAACATTTGAAACCTGGATGAGCTAAGTGTGATGCAAGTTGTTATTATGGCTGACTCTGTAGATTTAGTTGGCAGAAATCCTTTTTGATTAGAGATATGTGTAATAGACAAGCGTAGAGGTCGCGTCGAGCCTATCTTTAGCCTTCAAAACCGACTTAACTAAGGTAGTATGCACCTCGAAAGTGAAAGACTTGAACTTTTGCTCTAACTTTCCTCAAGGAATCTTTCAGTCATTCTCTTTCAAAATCAAGGATAAAAATCGGGGTCATCGTGCAAATTTTGGTACTAGAGAAACAAATTACCCAAGATTTACCGATATTAGAAATCCAAAATGGCCGCCATCCCTGTGTTAACTCTATGGAGGAAAATAAAAATTTTCGAATTTCGAAAAACCAAGCCGGTGAAAAGTTTTGTTTTACCAAGAGCTTTAAAATGAACCCCAACATGTGGGATATCAGAACAGAATTGTAAAAGTTTGAGAGTCCAAATGTCTGTCCCCGAGGTGCGTTCTACCTTAACATCAATATTAGTGATTTATCCCTTCTTTCTTCTTTGAAAACGTGAACCTCAGCTCGGCACGTACTCAACCTGCTCGATATGGGTACACGTCATCCAACCCAGGAAAGAAGTTGCAAGGAGTTTGGTCACCAGATAGAATTACTGTTAAGCCTGGAGTGTCATATCGGCAGAACCTACTAATGCATCTACATATAGCGGATGCTATGAGCTTTTAAATGTCATAAGAAATCTACAAAGACTTTGATTTTTACAGATATTTCAAATAAAAACTACAAACTATAAGAAAATGCAACCGATCATTAAACAATTACAGTTTCAATGAAGATTCTATCCACCTGTAAACTGACATAGCATATATAGGATACCCTGCCGATGTATGTCGTTTTTCTGTCTAAATTTTGCGTGAAGTGTGCCGTTATCACGAGTTTCCAAACTTGTGCCTACAGCAACGCTCTCAATAGAATGAAAACGGACAATCAGTAAATGAATTGTGTCACCGATTTAGAATTAATTATTCTGGAACGTGGGAATGTGTTCGCGCGAAATGTTGAATTTGACGAATTTCTATTAGATGGATTCATGCCAACTGAAAACGAAAGAAACATGACAGGTATGTTCTTGTTGCTTGAGTATTGCAACATCAACAACGTTGCAAAGAATTTGAAATTACTGATTATTGACATCCAAGAAGGCTGACAATGATTATAGTTGCCAACATAAATTATCTGATGAGCCTGATGCCATACCGTAGGCGTTTGCTGTTAACGTTCACGATAGTGTCACGGATACGATAATTATAAAGGCAGAAAAGAAATTGGGAACTGACCGTGAAATCTGTAATTTGATCAACGAGAACTTTTAGCAGTCACATCATGAATGGCTGGCGGTTACTTCATAGATAAACAGATGCTGGTCTCTTTGACAAGCTATAGTACAGCTTCACGTTATATAAACGACTGTTACTGTTATTGGGTTATGAGAAACGGAGCAGCGCGAGTCTAATGTTTGTATCTAACAGAATAAGCAACTTTGTTGCTCTTCTGAGAAATCAGATTAACAGCCTGAGACAAAGACTTTTGAAAAGTAGCAATGCAATTGTACGAAATGTATGTAGATCATTGTATTGCAACTCAGAGATGGTAAAACACTGGAATAAGTTAGTCTATGTTTAAATGTCTGTTTAAAAAGAAACCCATTTCATTATGTATGTAGATATAATCAATTTTTCTACCTTTTCAACCATAATTTAATTTTGTAACTGAATTTTCATACTATTGCCTCATTTGACTATTATGGACGCTCAAGTCCGAAATAAAGATATAATAATAAAAATAATAATAATAATAATAATAATAATAATAATAATAATAATAATAATAATAATAATAAAAATCACTCTCAGTAATAAATTGTCATTTCTAGCTCTTGAAGGATGTAACATATGTAATGCTCATGAAAGGCCCTAACATTGTACTTGACGCCAGTCTTGCCCGTCAGTGATGATTCATGGACTAAAGGCATCTATCTACCGAACACTTCGGTGTCTATGCGCGTATGAAAACCTTGCGTCATTTTTTAATCTCGAGTGTTAATCAATATCCCTCATGCAATTCTAAGTTATACTATAAAGATCTCACAAAAGGAATTATCAAAAGAAGATAGTCGCGATATCCATCGTAATATCTGAAGAAAACCAGAATGACGCCTGAAAGATCGAGGATTGGTGAGCATTGTCCATACATTGCTTCCCACAATGACACTTAAAAGTGAGTTTGAAAGTGTATGACATCAGTCAAAAGAAACTAAATATACTAATTATAGAGAGGCATGAAATGGAGACGTATTGTCTGACCTCTAAAGATTAAAAACACGCTGATATAAACTTACAGAAACAAAATCACCTCCAATATTTGGGTAAAATAGTAGTCTCCACCCTCTAATGGTTTAACTGCGGAGAGATTTCTGGTTTTGCACTTTTTAGGAAAGTTAAACGAGTTACAGTCGAGTCTAGAATGTAAGGTATACAAATTGAAGTCATTCTGAACAGAGAAAAACATAATGATTCTTATTCGTTTCATACATCAACCGTTACACTACACAGACACTTTGGCTTTCAATCAGAACGATCTGACTGTGGGTAACATTTCGAACGAAAAAACATTTCTGTTTGCAAATATCTGAATAAATAACTATTGCCATAGAGTTTTTGCAGTGACATGTGACTCTTGATCAGTGACAAATGGCAGACTGAAGTGTCGCACATGTCTCCGGTGCCTAGTCTGTCATTGATGATCTGGTCTCTTCAGTCTTATATCACGCCATTGCTATGTAAAGGGCTTAATCTTGGATTTCATGCTAGGATACATCTGGTCAGACTGGCATTTATTGATTAATTTGCAAGATGAGATATTGAAAACATCTGTACCAGGCAATGAAGTTGTTTCATGCAAAATATTTGCATGGTTGTCAAGGAAGCGATTATTATAAAGACAGAAAAGAATTACGGAAAAGGCTTTGAGTCTATGCAGCAAACTGCATAATAAACAATTGAATTAATTTGTTTATCTGCTTCGCACAAAAACTGCATCCCCTACCAGCTGCAATCCCTTGCAGGGAAGCTGTTGAGGATGCTGGGCTTTCATTTTGGGTATGGAACTTTACTTTTTAGGATTCAAGATATTGCCTAACTTAATAAATTTTCATGAACTTTGCAACATCTTAATACTAACCTTGAACTTTCTAAAGCTTCCAGCAATACTGCTGCTTGTTCTCTCTTTCCGAGTCGGTGAATTGGGGGGGGGGGGGGTTGGCTCAACAGCGGTTTTGGTGACTGGCCAGGTGACATCATATAAATTATAGGAAGTATAGGCTGTTGCCCTGGCAGCCATGACATGGCCTCCCCTTTGTGGATTAATTAATGGGTTATTTCTCAAACCGAAGGCCTGGAATAGTTGCTCTTGGTACCGTTTCGTCGTCAGTCTAAGATCCTGTTATAGTGCAACATTCTCTTTGGATGTCAATAATTCACAACTTCAGCTACAAAATCAACTACATAGCCGACGACATGTCAATTCGTAAGGCTACGTACTTTTAGTTACTTAATTCATGTAGTAATTTAAACCTTCATGTTACTTTACTTAGTTTACATTTCGCATGCCTTATAATGTCATAGAATGTCTTATTCGACAGAATACAGAAGTGAGTGAGTTTGAAGCACAGCTCTACAGTAGAGTAAGAATTTTGATGTGGTACCTGTTCAGACTGTCTGTTACTGCCTTTTCTAATTACGCTAATAGTTTACATTCCTGTTTGAGTTTTCGGACATTGTTAGTTTAAGGGAAAGTTGTCCCGAGGAAAAATACTGAAAATAGTGTAGCCTCATTTGTTTTCCAATTCTTATAAGTAATGCAAGCCTGAAGTCGATTTCTATTCCGTTTACTTCGAAGTCGAGTAATATTCTGTGCACATTGCGTTTTCTCTAAACTTCTCTAGTCGTTTGATTATTTCTTCATTTGGCTTGTAACTTATCAGTGATTGTTCTGGCTGATTTGGAAATTTTTATACATTCATTTTTGTATTTTTCACGAAAGGTGAGTCGTCACGATGTAACGTTAAATATTGTCTGCGTGCTGAACTTGTTATTGTCTAAGAATGACTTTTCCGCTGAAGCGATTTTTGAATAAACTTGCTTATAACGATGCTGGCTAAATGCTTAATACTTCGTGTGCAGTGACAACGTTTACGCCCATCAAAAATCCACGCACGTGAACCGTGAAGATCGACTGTATAAATTTGCGGATCGACTAAAAAGAGTTTAAATGAACCGCTCAATCATCTAACTTGGCGTTTTATGGTCGAGATTACACTCAGCGCTGTTTTTCAGGTGCTAATGAGTTAAACACGCAAATTAGAAAGTCATATTTGAAGTAAAACGTGCCGCTTGTGGGACAGCTTTTGAACACTGGAGCTCGAATTTTACAGTACTTTTCTTTTCTTTTATGATCGTGTGCATTCATTTTGAGGCCTATAAAGCAATTAAGTATTTTCATCGTTTTTGAAAATCGAAACTTAAGTTTTTCCTGTATCCGGTTAAGTAATATCGAAAATTTGGAATTTCAATTATTGGTAAATTTACTGAATCGTGTTTCTCTGATTCCTATTTTTGCATATTCCCCCATGAATATTTTTTATTATGAACTGGGAATCGCTTGAAGTTTAATCGAGGAAAGTTCGAGAAAAAGTGTAAAACTATAACGTTTCAAAGCGCGTATACTATCTGAACAAATATACTACGTCAATTAAGGCCTATAGGCTGCTACTAATTTCATTATTTTCATGATTTCATTTTCAACTTGTTCCGGCATTGTGTTCTTTCTACTTTGTAATGCGACAAGAATATTTTAAATGATGAGAAATTTGAATTACCGTTTCAATGTACTTGCCTGTTTTGTCACAAATGGATGTTGTTAAAATGCATAAAGACGCTTCTGAATGAGCACTAAGCGATACGGGTTATAACACATTTCAACAGATGGACTACAGTTCGTTTAAGCGATCGTGCACTGGACATTAAATGTTATCCATCTGTCATTCTGTCTAAGTTTATGCTTGGCAAAGACGTCTGCAATTTATTTCAGTCATTTCTTCATGGGCATACTAAGCACAACAATTAAGCACAACTGTCTATTTTTCATATATATTTAATATTTCATTCCGCAACAGTTTTCATGTCATTTGTCAAATATACAAAACACTTATTTTAAAATCGTATCAGGAAAACGTCTCTTTCGTTATGTTCAAGACACAGCAGAAAAAAAAATGTCAACACAGTCTCCAAAATTCAAAACCTGTCTTAAAGAATATCATGTGGATAGTTTGTCGTGAATTTATGGCAACCTCTGAATACAATGAAGATTAAACTGGTATATACATGTAATATGGTTTTCTTTAAGAATTTATCTTCGCCAAGGCTTTCTCAGGTATATCAAACACAGACGGTGTAGATACATAACACGACTGGAACTAATTTTTGAGAATTTGGTCTTTATATTGTTCAAATTTCTCAAAGTGTTAGGTGCCCTATAGCTGAATATTCCAATGTTACAAATTACTCACATAAAGGTGTATAACCTGAAAAGAAACAGCAGATGAGCTAACTTTTTCAGATTGAACCGACATTACTTTACCATCCAATTATCCAAATTAGTTCCGATCGTGTTACATGTAGCATTATCTTAACACATGTAAATACAAATCTGAATATAATAACAAATGATAATAGCAAACGCGTTTTTTTTTGATAAATATAATAATTATGCATTGGTATCTTTAAGCTGTAAGCGCACGGAGTTACTGTCGTAATTTGATTCTTATACACTTCATTAAAGTTGACAACCCATTTTTATTGCAGTGTAAGCAAATTTCACTGTCTTGCATGTACAATGTTATATCTCTTTTCCTAAGTCAGAAATGGAACCATTTTTTCATAATACTTTTAGTGAGGTTTGTATCGAGAAAAGTTTTACATATCTATGCTGAAATAGAATGACAATGTTTACTTTCTGTAAGGCTGAAATTTATCACAAAACAGTAAAAACTCCATAAGATCAAAGGAGCAGCACGTAATACCATGCGATATATCTCAGAAGAAGGTTAGGATCTGTCAATTTTTTTCTATCACATTTCTTATAAATCCGTCCAGTGCTATAGTAATACTTCATCTTGAAAAATTGCAGTGCCCAAGAGAAAAGAGAGCAAAAGGTATTCATTGATGTCAGTGGCATTCTCAGTTCAGACATACTACTACCACCGTCCCTCCACACAGGGCTGACTGACAGAAACTCGTATATACCAGAACCTAAGATTCAGTGAAGTGACCTATACGAGGAAAGAAGAGTAAGGTACACAGTCATGCGATTACTGGTCGTCGAAAACTTGTGCCTAAAATACATATAACCATAAAAAAGCAAGATTGTATGGGCTATGATTGGATAAAAATCTACGTGACATCGGAGGTAACCATAAAGCCCTTAGTTATTGATCCACAACTCAGAGCATTAAAACGCCAGCGTCTAAACCGGTTTAAAGCAAAAGTTGTCTGGCGTCGAAAAATCGACATTTGCTCTTTCGTCCAATGTATTGTTCTCTTGCCAACATGCTCACACCGTGGAGAGAGAGTAAAATTTCAGTTTTCGAAGCGATGACGATATTGTCGCTCGAATCAATAAAAATAAGCATTGCCAATCAATATCGTAAGTTTCAAATAAAATATGTGAACACCATCGCTACCAAAACACAAACTCTAGGCAATTGGAATCAAGAAAGCATCCCGGGATTTCAAGTAATATTTGTTTCTGTCATGGTTGCAAGCATTAAGCTACGTTTGTACCGTATCTTGATAAATTCGAACAAAGAGAACAGAGGGATCAGGGTATGAATATATGTATATTGACCGAATCTGACGTAAAGCGTTAAAAGCATGAATTTTCCAAACTTTTGTTTTGTCTACAAAATACGGTTTCTAACCCGACTCTAATGCGTCTATTCAACGTTGTCCGGTCTCCTTGTAATGTCCTGCAGTGTTACAGGCGACGATTAAAATTTGAATTCCTATGTCAATAATAACATGGCATATTTTGTACGATGTGTTTTCTTGGCAATGTTGTTAATTTCTCTTTAAACGTATTTTAGGTAGAATAATAACAATTCTTTATAGTAAAATTAGAGAAACGTCATCTAAAAACAGCTATCTGTCCTTCAAGAGTATGATCTCACATTATACTGCTGAAAATTTCAAGGAATAGCAAACCCTTGTATTTTCATTTTTTTCTTGTCTTATTCTGTTTTACAGAAATCCACGCTTAACACTTTCGCCGGGATCCTGTGTTCCACCGGTCACCGGGTGTTGAAGCTGGCCGGGCATTGCATCACCAACAGTGATGTGGGGCCTTGTCCAGCATTTACAGCATTTGCAGGGGATAAAAACTCATTACTATAGAATGAATGGTGATATTTTTCAGGATAATTATTTCTACAAATGATTGTAATTCAAAAGTTTAAGGACAAAATCTTCGGTTTTTTCTTCATTTCAATGAAAAGGTCGAATTAACTCAGCAAGTACGATGGACGAAAACAATTTGTAGATGAGGGACCATAAATATCATTGATTCTCCTTTATTTCCAAAATGTTTGAACTGAGAACGTATGCTCATAACCAGTTGTATTGGTCACGATCAAAACATCCATGCTCTCAAATCTTTTGAAATTTGAAGGCAGAAAGAATCTCAATAGTAAGAATAAAAATCGAATGAGTCATCTTTTGATCAGGCATATACCTACAAGCTCTGCCATTGATCATTTATCATTGTGTAGGAACTGAAACTTTGAAGTCGACAAATGGTCACGGTTAATTTACAACTTTAGCATGTCATCCATGTGTTTCTTTCTGGTGTAATGAGTGTTGCTTTAAACTCATACTGACTTATTAATGTGTTAAGAAAGGCTTTTGGCATTTATTTGCAAGCTTCTGGAACATCACTTTGAGAATTTTTTGGAGAAACTTTTCCATTGGATAATGGTATGTCACAAGTTTCTCTAGGCGTCTCCTTTGAAGGGCCAATATAAGATAAGATAACAGGCAAAAGCAACAATGCGTGGCCAAGAGAAAACAAGATGACTAAAAAACATTATCGAAAGAATGATATGAAAACATATGATTCCGAAAAAATGAGACTGATTATTCCGACAAAGGAAGAAATACCGGCGTTTAAGACCGGCACACCTGCACGAGACAAAGCGACGGCGACACTTCGTTTCTGTTAATGCCCTCTGCTTTCATGAAAGCGTGGCATATGTGGGAAGAAAAATCCACCGAGAAGCCTACACACATTATCAAATTGATCATTGTGATTGAACTGAGGGAAAGCTCCCAGAAGTGCATGTAACCTAAAACGCCCACTAGAATACTGACGACAGACGTGGTCAAATAAATCACGAGTAAGATATTTGGAATGAATACCAGACAAACGACGAAACACGAAATGACCGCCATAGCTAATGTCAACAGCGTGCTAGGTTTAACCTGAACATACTGTTCGTAATATATAAAGGCGCCTGTGTAGGCAAACACTGGCAATTGTGACCCAGAGGCAATTTCCCTGGCTCTCAGCATCATCTGTCCTTCCAGTTGTGTACTGCCTAACCCTTCAGCTTGCACGTAAACTCTAGATGCGATTATATCATCATCGACTATGCTCAAGTCTCCCTTAAACATTGCGTTGTTTGAGAGAAACTCGTTTGCAGGGCATCTAAGAAGCTGGCTTTGTCGGACGGAAGGGTCCCGTTCATTGAACTTGAAAACGCATCTAGCCATGATAACCTGAAATCGTCTTTGAAGAATTCATCTTCATTGAAATCAACGAGTAATTTGTTTATCTGTTGTTGGACGTCTGTCGTCCAATACTCTACAGGCCCATCTATCACATTGTAAACTACGGCTCCTTCAGTGAAATACTCCGCCTGAATATGTAAGTATGTGTAAAGGTACGAACTCGGTGGAACTAGATTATTGAGAAGTAAGCCTTCCTGTAGTAGAGTACAACCCCATATAGCTACACCCAAGTACGCCGCAAATATGATCAAAATACAAATCTTTACTGGTGTGTATAAGACCATCTTTGGGAGATATTTCTTTGGAATTCGTTCAAAAACCGTCTCTTCATCACCGTCGCTCTTTTTACCCCTACAACAGCATATGTAAAGAGATGACCTCTCCTCTGTGGTGAGTTCATCATCTGACGGTACGATTTGGCAGGTTATGCAGTGACGGTTGTCTGCT
This sequence comes from Ptychodera flava, assembly GCF_041260155.1. NCBI lineage: Eukaryota > Metazoa > Hemichordata > Enteropneusta > Ptychoderidae > Ptychodera > Ptychodera flava. The sequence goes on along the minus strand of NC_091933.1, from coordinate 8,081,076 downwards.
ACGCGCCGGTTGTGCAATTCGAGGTTACCGCCGAAGAACATCATCTGCATCAGGTAACACCAAACTACGGCACAAGCTGTAATCAGAAGTAAAATGGGCCGTTCAATTACTAATATTACAATAGTAACATATCGTAGTGCGTCTGTACCAAAAACTAATTCTGTTTTTAAATTTCGGAGGCTAGTATAGTCAGAGACGATGTTTCTACAAAGAATAAAAATATGTCCTGACATTAAAATACATTCAGTTCTTCATGATTTGAAGTCATGAGAAGACAGTGATCCTGAGACGTTCAATTAAAACTATCCGACGAAAATGTGCAAAAAAGAAGACGTTTTAGTGAAAATTTGGCACTGAATATTGGTGTGTACATTATGAACCTACGACTAAATATCAAGTTTACGGTTTATTTAACACGGGACAAACATGACACTTAAATATATATACTCGTTTGAAGCGTTTTGTGAGAAGTTGAAAAATGTGTAAAAAGTTGCAGGATGAAGAATGACGACGATATCGCAATGAAGTCGGACAACAACGGACACTCGCATATTCAACAAGCTCCTCGTCCTTGTCAGTGTAGTATGAATAAACTTGGTTTAATTCAGTTGCCAATCCCTTAAGTTTCACTCACCCGTATAAATGCAAAAATTCGCACGCTTGGAAATACATTAGCAGCTCCAATGCTAAATGCCAGGGCATCAGTCAGTGACGTAATTGTAATGGAGACACCGATGACACCAAAGGCTTTCGATACACGCTCCGTTGTAGCTGCTTGCTTGCTTTCAAGCCATCCGGCCATTATCAGAAACATATCGTCGACACCGATTGCTGTAACGATAAAAAGTACAATTTATAACAATACAGACCCTGCATAAACATAGACATTGATGCCCTGATCAACGTTTCTGAAAGATGAAATTCTACATCTACTTATAATTCTTGCTTTGAATCCTTAAATGACTTTCCGTAGAAGTTTGTAAAGTGCTATTCATATATCAGCCGGACATCTTTATTTGAGACGTTATGGAAATTTACACTTATTTTGCTGGTATCGTCTCTCATTATAGGGAAAACTTACATTCTAGCCAAAAATTAAGAAAATGTGGGTGTCTTACCAATGATCAAAAACGGCATAACGCCAACAATGTTGATGTTCGGCACACGTATGTAACCACAAAATCCGAATGAAGCCAAAATGCGAAGGCTGCAGCAAGGACACCGATGCTGGATAGTAATACTCTGGTAGTGATGCAGTTAAGTGTCGAACATACAATATTTGCATAGGTAATCATTAGAACAAAAGTAATGACAAAAAAGATGATGTCAGCATCTGTGCCTTCATCGAGTTCGTAGTTGAGACTCTCAGACACAGAATAGTAAAACTGTGAAAAATTTGTCTCTACTGTGCTCATCTTATCAAGGAAAGCTCTTTCCCACATAAGCCCGATGCGTCTGATATCATCGCCTTCCATCAAGTGGTAACGTATTCTGAGCACATCAGCGCCGATGACGTAGTTTCCATCTTCACTGAGAGTTTCACCGCCGAGAAGACTTGGTAAAGATATAGGCTCCCCATTAACGCCTATTGCAATGGGATAGGGTATCGGTTCTGACAGAAATGTGTCCACGTCCGTGCCATTGATGAGATTCAAAATGCCAGAGACAACACAGTCACCAGTTCTGCGGGCGCATAGGTCGTCGTACGTGTACAGTTCACCATCGACAGTCTCTGTGACTCCAGTGATGATCTTGTCAAGAATGAGAAGTTCTTCCAGAATCGGGGCGGTTAAAACATTCTCATGCTGATTTGGTGGTAGAACGTAAATTTCAGCGTAAACGCCGAGAGTCGCCATTTGATGAGCATAGAAATCTGTTCCACTTCTGTCTTCAAAAAGTTCTTTGACACGATCTCTGTCCTGATCAGCTTGGCTGTTTTCAGGAGTATAGAGGTATTCCATATCTCTTTCATATTCTTGAAATACTAGTCCGATGCCTAGGATTCCCGTGAGCAGCAATGATGACAATATGAACACCCATGTATGCTTCGAAAGCAAACGCCCATATTTTTCAAAGATAGAAGCGTAAAACGTCTCTGCTTTTTGATAAAGAGCCATTGTACTGTTACTGTGTTAGCTGTCTGATAGAACGTGAAGGCACCGGTCTAGAAGTAATTGTCATCCAAGCAGTAGGCATTGGAAATAAATGGCTTATTTTCATATGGCAGAGCTAGCGGTAACATGAAACCAGCTTAAACTTGTTAATATCTAACCTAATTTAAATTAAAGACCAACGAGGGGGTTTCCCATTTATTCACCGGGTTCATCGTTAAATTAATCAGGGACTAGATATGACACCTGTAGGATCATTTATTTATGTCACTGTGTATAGGATGATGATACTGTGACGAACGGTACCTGGTACAAGTCCATATAAGGATTCAATATATACTCGGTCTTGTCAAGAGGATTTTTCGGCGCTGTATGGATTTGTTGCTGTTGCCCTGCATTACCTGTAATTTATCAGCTTTCTTTCACAAAGCGTCACTTCAAAGTAACCATTTATAATCTAAAATATCTATTTCGGGAATTTCGTGACCTCTACCGTTCTTAGATCAATAGAAAGAAAATTGTGGATGGAATATATTGAAATGAAAGAACGAGTACTAGACGTAAGCTTTGCCGTTGAGAGCACACTTCCATGCTCTATCTTATCTCTTGCTAGGCAATTTGTTATACTTTCAGATAACAGAGACCGTCGTAGATAAAATATTGCAATTTAGATTTTTAAGCATATATAAACGTTAACTGGGCAATTTTGATGAAAAATGTCTGAATGATATTTGACTCACTTAACCTATAAAATTATCCCTACAAAAATCAATGCCATACTATAATTCATGAGTGCATTCTACGATTGTTATCATAGCATAGAATTGAATGATTTTGATGCTCACTATGGTAATATTTAAAATCTCCGTCAGACATAAGTTATGGTTGACCAGAAACGTTTACTCGTCTGATTTATAAAGTAATAAAATTTCTCTAAGCAGTTGAATTTTCAAGAATTTATAAATAGATTGCAAAGCAAAACATGGTCAATACAAAATACAAAGATAGGAAGAGAATTATGCCCGTCCCTCGGGAAAGAACACAAGAAAAACAGGGACAGAACAAAAAGACAAATGCCCAAACTGAAGGGATTGCAATGCCGCAGAAGAGACTAAAGTCGCCTTCTCCGTGAAGTGACGGAAGGAAATACATGGGTAGAGTATAAATAATATTTATACGAGCCGTGATGGTAGCGGTTGATGATGTCCTTGCCAGCACAAGGCAGGAGTCAGAACGAAATATGAAACGACGGTTGTCAGTCACTACGTCCTCCACGAGCCTAGTGAGATGGGAACATGGTCCAGCCAACATGACTCAAGCTAGCTGTAGGTGACGAAAATTAGACAACCAACCTACACAAGCCCTGGGGTAGTGGATGTAGCATAAACCAGAATGTCTACTGTATGAAAGTTGAATAAGACGGAAAAAGGGAGTTGACAATCAATACTCTTGAAGTTAAAAACATCTGTATTAAATGAACCATACATGCCGAAATTCCAGAGATGTTCGACTCTTTCATAACAACATCAAGGTCCTAAACTGAAGGTAGAAGTTAATAGCAACAACAAAATGAATACTTGTGAAAGAGCTGCGAGTTTGTAAACCACCTTTTTCTTGAAATCAAAGGGTAAAATTAAATAAATATTACAGAACGTCACTTATAATAGTATAATATGTTCAAGAGGCAAGGTACTTCACGATTCAAAGTCGGCTTCCCTATAGCCAAAGGGACTCTAATAATCCTCTACGTACCTTTGGAAACTGCTAAGCACTGTCTCCATAAAATCGCCGTGAATAACATTTGAAGTATCAGTCCTATGAAGTACATGTTGGAATGCACCGTTGCATATCACATCGTTTAAAATCATATCACCAAAATTCATAAATTAGCCACAGATCCAGTTACAAAGCTGCAACATCACACAGTTGTTTTTGTCAGGCCCCAAACACTCACTTAAGACCATTGTAACCTAAGTAATCGAGAAACCGTTCTCGAATCGGACAAAAGAGTTAATCTCACAACACCTATACCTGCAGCTAACCAATGACCAGTCTGTGCATGTGAGAATTTAAGCATCACGTATCCACTTTGCGTTTGTTTTTAATCCGTGACAATAATGCAAGCTAGGAGCCTAAACTCTGGCTCTAAAGTTCCCTAGTATGTACTGACAGTGCTGTGACTATAGAATTGTATCCATCGATCCATCACTTACACTTTGAAGTGTGCTCAGGTGAATTGTCATTGTGACCATGATTGTCTTTACTCACTGTTTTGAATGATTTCCAGTCAAGGAACTGTTCAAACATTTCGATTCATGCAATGCTTGCGAACAAGTTGACACGGAATCAGTTTGCCCTATTATTGCAGTCTGGAGGAGAGATTAATAGTTTGATCTATGCAAGCAATATATAAAGACGTTGAATGTTCGAATGCAATCTCTGCATTGTTTGGTTTTTCCTAGAGGATCATTTAAGAAAGAAAATTATAATCGAATTTAAAGAAAGAAATATTAAAATATACAAAACCTTGAATATAAACATACAATACAGACTTCTATGTTTTTATGAATCGAACAACAGAAATTCAGAAATCACTATGGGGCCGTGGACAATTAAAACATGCGCACGGTAAACGCAACTTTTGTGTTAAAGGGAGGGGGTTTGGCTGTATTTCCATTACCGCGTGCGAAAGTCTCACTACAAGTTTTCCTATCGCAACATCTCGCTACATGTTTTCCTGTATCGCAAAATATCGCGCTACATTTTTTGGCTTATATACCGGGCCAGAGCAGCACCGGCACTGCACCAGTTGACATCCATGTGAATAAGTGCACGAAAAATAACGTAACAATCAGTTTGGATACACAGTTTCATTTCATTCTATTGGTTGCTTCATTGTTGAGTTGGCGCTGAACAGAGATTGATTTTGGAGGGCGTATGCTGGGAGGGGACAGGTCAGTATCGTATGCGTGATTTCATAGCGACGTTATCACCCGATTGTTGCACGCAGATACAGAATGAGGCTTGCTTGGGTTCGCACTTCCAAACTTTCGTTTAAGGGATGGGTAGGGGGTTGAGGACAAACACACTTAGTTTCGCTTACCGTGCGTATGTTTTAGTTATCCACGGCCCCTAGCATTGTCAAAATGAAACTAATATCAAAAAGTTTGACGACGCAATAAAATGAAAAAACCCTGAAAATGAGTGTGAGATGCAGTTCTACTGGTAAAATCATAAAATTGAATCTATCCTAGCCTACCATAAATGTTAATGCACGGTAAAAAGTGCCGTCTACCGAGTTTGTTAACTTCTACTATTATGATAAAGGCTGTACTGCTATACCTTTGCAAAAGCAACAATACTTTATACAGTTTTATTCACTTTATGTCATCAAGTGATCAAAGCAAGCACATTCGGTCGGGAGACCATACTGTAGAGCAATATACGATATGACTTCGTTTTAGAGACGCATTACACGTAATGTTGTATCAGCTCGATACTATTAGAATGATTACTATCTTTACGTTTTGAAATTCTTTGTAACAATATGATGAATGCATGTTCTCAATCGAAATTTACTTGATGAAAATATTTTGCGCAGAGACCCTTTGCAGAGTATGTACGATTAGTGCCCTGCGCTTGTCAAAACTTAAAGAAGAATGTTAGCGATAACATTTAGTTTCGTTGAAAATGAGATTGCACAATACATGGTACAGTTCAGTGAAAATTCCATTTTCCCTTTCTATTTAACCACTCGGATTACGTCATTTTGCAAATGAAACTGAACACAGTCTGTCTAATCTTGCACGAGCATGGATAGTTTGGAGTCATCAGCATACAACGATAGGTGTGAGTGATTAAGGCATTCTGACATAATACCAGTGAGATATAGTAAGAATACCTGGGGTCCCGTGATAGACCCCACTTGAGGCACAAACACCTAGTGTGACATGTCGACATGATGACATCACTCATAAATTCTTTGTCTTTTAGTTGTATAATGTATTGCGAACTTATAAAACATTTTTACAGAGTTTTGTGAAGCAAGAGTGCATAATTTACTGACCGCTTTCGAAAAATCTGAGTTAATGGAGTCAACCTAACCACCTTTGTCAACGAGAGAATTGAGATGTTCAGTCTAGGCTATTAAATTTGGAGCGGTCGTCTGCGACGGGGAAACTCAACGCTGACTAGATTATTTTTAAAAATATTTACATTCATCAAATAAACCTTAGACATACACCTTTTCAAACAGTGGCGGAGTAAAATCGGTGTGTAATCACTGTCAACTTACTATCATTTGCTTGCAAATAGCAGCAACACTGGCTATCTTGAAAAATACTTAAACTCCACACGGTATAGATTTTAATCGTTAATATTATTGCGAGTATAATAGAAAGCTTTCACAAAATACCTTTGAGATACTATCAGCACCGAAAGCGATTTATTAGGTAGTCTTTTTCAGAACAGTAAGTACCTGATCAACTGATGTGTTCAGCTTTAAAGAACGTCGCACCCGTTCGTACTGACGGCAATCGTCTTTTGTTTGAGATTTCACAATTCGTAAAAATGATCGGATATATTGGCTTGAAAGTAATAATGCAATGACTGCTGCATTGTCTACCGACTTGCTTTGACCGACATGACCGTGATTAACCCTACAGGTGATATATCATTAGAATGCTCTCCCCTTGTTGATTTGCCGGACTTCTGAAGTGTCCGTTCATCCTGCTTTTAGTGAATGTATTGTTTTGACGACTGCTTGTAAGTCATTAACATTGACCTAACGCTACGTTGATAGATGTACTGATGGGAGCGACCTTCCTGTCTTTCACATCTGCCGACTGTCTTCAGTTAATTGTAGACGTAAACCAAAGGCAAATTTAGAGACGATTTAAGTGGTACACTTTCTATAGACAAAGAGGCACTTCTTGACGCATTCCTGTACAGAGATGTAGACGCTCTGAGACTTTGACGCTCTGACTTCAGTGAGAAGCCCAGTCTGTTTGACTGTGGTGGACCACGTCTTTGTAGACGACCCACATTTCTAGATATTGTCATCATGTACAAGTATCGTGATTAAAGTAAGCGAATCATGATGTACCACTCGCCTGTATGTGCGTTATTACCGGCCCCGTACACGAGTAATCGGAATAGCACCGACAACCACGAACAATATACTTAGGGAGCCTTCAGTAATTACAGGGGGTGGGCCGGGGGAATTGAGGGAGGGTCACTTTTTAGAAAACACTTCAAGGGGGAGGGTCACTTTTTATAAACCTATCTTGGGGGAGGGTCACTTTTGACAGAAGCTGATTTTATGGCCAAAACTTTGATTGTCCGTGTGATATTTCCTGTGTTGGAAATCACCGACAAAATACGTACACATTATAGTCCTCCATGCATAGTGAAATGACATTTCGGTGAAATTCCAAAATCAAATTTCTTACACAACCATGGACTTGTAACCACTCTAGTCTAATCAAGAACAATAATGTGAATAATCAAGCATACATAAATGCACAGATTTATCTAATTTTGTACTGAAAAAAAAAATATTCACAGTTTTATCATAGACTGCATTACGTAGTGAAATGGCATTTCAGTGAAATTCCAAAATCAAATTTCTTGCACAACCATAGACTTGTAACCACTCAAGTCGAATCAAGAACATTAACATCAATAATCAAGAGTACACAAATGCAAAGATTTACCTATTTTTGTATTGGAAAAAACTATTCATAATTTCATCATAGACACCATGAATAGTGAACCAACTTTTTAGATGAAATTCAGAAATCAATTTCTTGTACACAAATGCACATTTTACTTCCCTATTCAAGCAAAGTACATTTAAATACATTATCAAAAATATATAATATACAGATATAGTATGTTTTGTGGGGGTTAATTGTCAATAATTTGCCTGATAGACTCCATGTATTATGATTTGATGTGTTTAGACGAAGCACTAAAGCAGCCAAATCCCGGCTGCCTTCTTATAGTTGCAAAAAATATGGTGACCCTCTCTCGAATATATGAATTACCATATCTCTTCAAAAATTCTTGCGGGATAAATTGCGACTGTCCCTCAAAAAACACCAGCCCTCCCCTTTGTAATTTGTCCCTAACATAACAATTGAACCAATTGTTATGTAAATTAGCTGACACTGTTTTAGTTATTCCTGGGGAGAATACCGCAATGGTTGGGAGGGAGGGTCAAGTTTTAGAATGTCGGACAAGGGGGAGGGTCACATTTTAGACAGAAGGATAGGGGGAGGGTCACATTTTACGGTACAGGTGTGCGCGAAATTCCCCCGGCCCACCCCCTGTAATTACTGAAGGCTCCCTTACCAGAATGATAACAACCAAACTACCACTCGACCGACCCACGTCACATATTGATATATTGATATATTAGAGTTCTATGGTTCGATGTTACTGTTATATTTACTTTTTCCAAAGGTCCGTACACGTTTACCGTTTCCATTGTTTGAGTCCTGTACTTCTAGTTGATAATCTTCGTGAACAGATTTATAGCGCAATTAACTGAATTCGCGGTGCAAGCACGAGAATTCTGCTTCTTTGGAATCGTGATATTTACTACAAGTCTGTTTTTATTTCTTACAGGGAACATGTCAGGTCATTAGCGTACTACAAGAACACCTAGTCTTCTTAAATTCTACCCCATGAGGACGCTATTATGAGGACCAGAAATTGTCATCGAACTTTGTTACCTAAGAATTATGATTTATGGTGTTAAACTTAGCTGGATTTTTAGATGATTGAAATCAACTATTTAAAGGTGGTCATGACTCTTCACACCTTTCCTGGAGCCACATGGTAATAATAGTTCCTGTGCTCTATGTGATCACACAGTACAGTTTGTTCATTTTGGGTCACTGTAACTGAAGGTGTAATTCCAAACAATCAGAAAGATCTTATTACATGTTTTGCGGTTGCTGAACTGACTAAGACCATGTTAAGGAAACTATCAGAATTCCTAGTCATGCAGTTTTATATCACATATTCTCCCATATGGATCCATGAAATATCACGAAAATTCCATATCTGCCCTTGTTATATTATCTATATTAAAATCTCCTATAAGAATAAAGACAATATCATCAGCGAGGTTTCGAAATGTGGAAAGCGCGCCCGAGAGATTCTTCCATATCACGCGCTTATTACTGCTTCAGGTGAATCCGGCGAGATGTAAACGACTTGGCCGATAATATTTTATATCTGATCAATGCAATCTCAACCGGTATGATTTCCATTCGAGTCTGTAGACCCGTTCTTCATGTTGCGTTGTAGAAATCAAAACGCTATTCCCTCTGAGTCTTTTCGTTATCTTCTAAATTAAAAAAAATCTGTCCTAAGTTACCAAGTTACCTGTGAATTGTTCGGACTCAAGTACTATCAGGTTAAGCGATGTTTCCATCAAAGTTTATGACTTTGCAAGTTTATCACTAAAACGTTCGTAGTATGAGTATACCTGAAATGTTCTGAACTAACTGCTACAAGTAGCACTGTTCATCTCATTGTTTAGTTGAAATAATTGTTAAAGTTATACAGAGTAAGGCTCGTGACACTTCTTTCAAGCTCGACCTTAGGCAACTCGATACCAAAACATCTCAGCAAAACATGGGATCTGCTCTGACTTTCACTTCGAAGCAAACACATCTTGACCAAAAGCTAGCTCGGTCAAATCTAACTCGACTCAACACCATCGAAGCGTTGACGACTCGAAAATAAAATAAAATAAGAGTACAGTTTTGTGTCTTGTCTCGGACAGCCTGGCCTTTGCATGAAATGATGAGTTGGTCAAGGGGTTAGCCGATGGTCATGATTGAGCGGAACGAATGTAGCTAGTAAGAGCAAGCGGCGTTCTAACATTGTGACCATTTCTCTGATAAATTACAGAAAGCAAAGTCATATAATAGACACAATGTTACAATGAGGACCGTTTCAGAAAACTTCACGACTCTTCAAGAGGAGGAATATAGTATTAATTTGGTACAGTAGTTAATCAGTAAGGCGTGACAGAAATATGGATGTTTCTGGCGTCGAGCCCTTTGGAAATAGGGTAGGTAGGTCAGGAACTTTTTTATTTTTCAGTTTTATTTCAGTGTGACCTATCCAAAAACCGTAAAATTCAGCAAAATCTCCCATGATTTTTGATAGGTCAGATTACATGAAATGCACATGTTTTCTCTTTGGCCTATGGGCCAAGCAATGAAGGTAAATTCATAAGCTGAAAACAAACACACAACCTGAGTGTTTATTCACATGATTGAAAGGAAAGGAGCATATAGTGCGAAAAACTACGAAGATCAGAGCTCATGACCGTGACCTGCTATGGGGACGATTACACTCATGAAAGAAACGTAGCTGATTGACGCCTTTACCAGATCGCTACATAGTTTTCACTTCTTTGACCGTATTGTGGTGCAGTATTGAATCGTTACGAATCGTTATCTAAAAATCTCGATCATGCTTGAATTTCACATTTTCAATTGCGCAAAATGTGACAAGTTTTTGTGTAGAGCCCTATTTAAAACCCCTGATTGCTATGAACGATGAAAATAGATTGTACGTTTTAGATATACATGGTTGTTTTAAAGTTTCTTATTATACAAATGGATACTATTTGGTCTTGTTTCATGGCTCAATTTAACTGTTCTTACTGGTACAGGTAATTGGTCTGTCATCTTCATAAAAGGCGCAGCGATGCAGATGTTGTGATAATTTGATCTCCTATTTGGTTACCCGAAATTTTTGTTGAGCATGCCGGTATTTATCTCAGTTTAGAAGAAACCGTACCAAAACTGTTCAAGTTAAAAGTTTTATTTCTTTCGTGTCATATACGTTCGCTGTGCTATAATTATAGCTGGCCTTGACTGGTAGATAGGACACTGCTCTATCTTAAATCACTCGCTGATTCGAACGAATAGCGTATGATGGATCTTGAGTCCTAAATTTAAAGAGTACGTACTCTGTATTGATAAAGATCTTGAGATCCAAAATCTTTCAGATGTGTGGTATTTACACTTGTGTACGTTTGCTCATTTTAGTCCAGGTAAGAGCAAGGAGCTTATCAAGTTGGCGTCTTTCTTTAGGGGTCACTCTTTTTTGTTTGTGGAACTTTTTCATATGAAATTTTAGTCTAACAAATTAATTTTTTATTGCTAATGAAGTTATGGCATTGATGTAACTATGGTATAAAATGTGATGATTATATTCCTCAATATTCTTCAAAAAATAGTCGTCTCTAAACCAGCTCTCAAATTTGGTTGTAATAATAATGGGCCTATTGTGTAATTTTTGGCCATTTAGTTATTTTTCGTCAAAATAAAATTATTTATATTTGTATATTTTTGTTACAACATTTCTAGTTTATTTATCTTTTAATACACGATTTAGACATTATACACTGATTCATTTTCCCTGGTCATATTTTTATCAAATTACATGAGTTTATATCTTCAAACGGCAAACATTACGAATGTTCTGCCCATTATCGAATACGAAATAGACACAGAGGATAGTGGCCATTTAAAACTTTGTATACCGAACAATCTTAAGTTATATAGGCATCTTTAATCCGAAACTTTGCATGTCGAACCATTATTTGTATCGTAATGATTCAAAGTTTTTTCGGATTCCTCCTTAATTACAGTCAAAATATTTTAAAGAGTTTTGTTTTAAAATGATGATTTAAAAGATCTCAAACTCATTCTTAACACTGAGCAGTCTCAACATTTAGAGATCTAGGGTTTTTATATATAATATTTCACAGTAGTCTGATAACCCTACGGAACAATAAGATCGTGAAGGTAAGAACTACATCCCAGTAACCATTGCTCGATCGTTTGGTCTACAATGTACTCGGTATCTAAATTTGTTCAAACTCGTGATATCACTGAGTCACCAGGCACACCCTTATAACCGTACCAGTTGGTGATATCTTATTGTAGGTAGAAGATATGTAGCAATTCGTTTCCTTATTTATATTAGTCACATTAATTAAAAATGTAATTGTGCTTGACAATGTTGAACTATGGTACGTGATAAGTCAAGGATCTAAAAATACAAAGTTCGAGAATTCCAACAGATATATCACCTTTAATTGTAGAATCGGTTACTAGGATGAATGTTCAATGTACCTCTAGTGCAGGGGAAAGGTTAGTCAAATTGAAACAATGTTCCTTGCTTGTATTGTTTTGAGACTGCTTTGCACTTCGTCACCATATGTGTGCTTTCGAATCGAACAAAGTTAGGTTTCTTTCTGCTAAAACAAACGGCACTTCAATAATCAATCGTGACAATTAACTAGTATCCTTCGTAATACTGCTAAGTTTGTCCAAGGCCAGACACCACTAAACTTGTTACGATACTTTCTGATGCTGATGAGTTCGAACGAATCATCCATAAAAAAATCAAATTTATTGTTGAAGTCATCTTGACGTTCGTGTGCATAGTATGTTATTGTAGATTTACTTTTGTTTAAAATCTCATCAGTAAAAGGAATTCAGAAACACAAATTTGTTTACACCCATCGATAAATTTATGAATCAATCAATCAATCAATCAATCAATACAATATTTATTTATTTACATATTTACACAATTCATGATATGGTAATAATGTTGTTCGCACTGAGATCGACATTTTTATAGTAAGCAAACAATCTTTTAAGTGCAAGATCACCTTGTCAAACATCCTCCATAAATGAATACTGCTAAGTTTGTCTCATGCCCGTCATCACGAGAATTGTTACAATACTTTCTGATGTTGGTGAGTCCGAATGAACCTGCCACAGAACCAATAAAGTATTGTTCAAGTCATCTGCTCGTTCATGTGCACAGTATGATCGCGATTGTAGATTTGTTTCTGTTTGAAAACCACATAACTGAAAGGAACCCAGAAAAAATTGTTTTTAAACTTGATTCGTGATCTCTTTACACGTGGTTCTTTATGTCATTCTTATGACATTGGCAAATGCAATTTACCTTATTTTTTTCACTTAATTTTCCGAAAGCCATGCAAAAAGCCCGAAAAACCTTTCCCTTGCTTATCGATAGAAATGTTGTGCCTTTCCAAATGCAGCCTTGTTGTGACATTGAGTCACGAGAAAAGATGGTCGAAAATTACAGTACCTAGCTGCCTTTAACAAATGCAAACAGTTCTATTTTTGAAGAAAATAGTTCTGACCAGGTACTTGTGTTATATCGGCAATTATAAAGTCTTCAAACTTATAGGGAATCAAGTTCGAGGAATCGATTGGCAATGACAAATGCTATACAAACCACTGACGTCATGTGACACAAAGCGACAAATCAACTGCTTCCAACGTGCCACCTGAATATAATAGATTGATTGTTATTGAAATGAGGCCCTTATAAATTCAGCCGCTGGACGAAATTGTACAACTCATCTCTCACCAGACAAAGAATATCACCACCTCATTGTTGTGGTTCAGGATTTGGTAAGTATTCCCTTCAAGTTTTACTTAATCGTAGCCAGATTACTCGAAACGACGAAACTCTCTTAACTAGAACTTCCCTGAAGTTAATTCCATTTTCGGGTAGTGTTATATGCTATCAAAGTAATAATGCAAAATTTGTACAATCACGTTCTTTTCAAATAGTGTGCCAACTCTATATTCAGATATAAGCACGTCACCAAGTGCAATTACATACATAATACTTTTATGCATGTGGTAAGTTTTATTCAGGAACTTATAAAATCATGTGACACCTGCTGAGTGGGCTTCTGGCAGAATCCTGTAGCCAGTCTCTGCTATGTTTGCAAACAATGGTGCCGCTATTTGTATATTTTTTTTAATTTCATCACTTGTTACTGAAGGAATGCAGGGAGTGACAAAGTACGAGGTACTTTGATCGAGGTACTTTGATCGTCGTCCCCCTGTAACGCTTCCCTTTGCCATTTCCCAGGATTTCAGATGTTTAACATTGACTTGTCGTAATCAACTTGACTGATTGTAACCTCCAAGACTACATTTACTTTCTATACTCATTCCCTTGACGATTGAAGCTTCCTATGATTCGTTAAGACGGTTTACATCCCCAACTTTAAAGAAACCGTTATTGTCTCACGTTGACTGATGTAATAGATGCTAAACTCATTAGAAATGACTGGAGGTTGACGTTCACTCAAGCTTCGCGTTGAAAGAAGACCTCACCCTGTTTTAACAATATTTCCTGTCTTTTAATTTTTTCCGACATATCTGTATTTAGTTAAAGTCGTAAGTTAAGTCGTTCATTTATTTTAATATGTAGATTTGGTAAAGGATTTAAGTTGTACACTTTCTAAAGGTAGATGAGATCGTAGAACGGGATAGAGTTTAGAACGGGAGAGAGCTGAGCAATATAGAGACTTTGTCGTCTCTGTGCTGTTTAGTAATGAAGATTAGAAGTTGTGCTTACAACCGACAACTTTGGTGTCAGCTTCAGTTACTGAAAGCATACGATCCCAGACCAGTACTTGAACCCAGAAACAGTAAAGGTAGAGACGTGACATTTGCACTTTACTGTCGTTACTATAAGGAACTAAACCGACCAAGACTACTCGTAACTGGTGGAGGTTAATACACGATAGATATGGTACCTACATGTAACGACGAACACTGAGTTGCTTATAAGTTGTTAATCCGCGCCACTTTGGTCAGCATAGGTCAAAATAATTGTAGTCATCAGTCAAAAAAGTTTTGGACATTTCCTTATCGACTGCTTCATTTGACAATATCCTCCTGTCCCCATCATTGCAACGTACTTTGGCATGGCAAACTGAAGGAAGGCAATCGTAAACTGATAGGTTAATCAGCAAGGACAAAAGTCTGAAATGGATACAGTGTATTAACACATGCCCTTATTTCAAAACTGACAATTTAATAGTAAACGAAACAGTTACATTTTACTTTAGTTTACCGGACTAGATTGGAAATATCACCATAATCTCAAACTCAAACCGAAGAACCCATCAGCACGATAAATTCTAAGAGATACGACACGTTTGGGGATCGAACATAGCGATTTTACATGAATCTGAGAATCTGCAATCAGTCGTTGCTCTGTGGGATTATTTCATTTATCATCGCATACTATTTACAAAAATAAATGATAATTATTTTGTCCAAAGGAACTTTTATGAGATCAAAGAAAAATGTACGTGTTGTACATGTCTCATCCACTTTTACCGAAGTACCAAATACAGATTAGGGACGGAGCATTTGAGTTAGAGGAGCCGTACATAAGGGCCTTGGTTGCAAATGCATTTTACGAGCGTATCTAAAGAATCCAAATTTATGGAAATACAGGCAAAATTATTTTTCCCCGCCATATCTCATCTACTTCTACGTTTGTCTGAGACAAGTTACAAGTTTCTGTTTTATCACTCTTCTCTTCACAAGTGAACAGAATCAAAGTGAGTCATCAAATGCCACACGTTTCTAAAATAATAGTTAGCATTCGATGCTCTGCATACCCATGGACATCTCATGAGTTCCCCCTGAGTTGGAATCTGAGCAAAAACCCTCCATTGATGATACAAATTGCCAGAATGCATATTTAAAGGTGATAAACGACAAGCGAGTGTGTTTTGTTGCGGATATAAGACCTCAGGGTGAGGATTAGCATATTTGGCTGGAAATAATCATCGATCGAAGCGACGTGCAATGATTACAATCATCGCATTCACATGAAGAATTTTACTTGATAAACGCTTAACAAGAAATTGAAAATAATTGTTTTTGTTGTTGTTCGATCGCCGTCGCTGCTTGTACATGCTCTTCATCTGTGAGTCCGTCGAGCTGGACCAGATTAAACTTTAACAATGACGATCAACCTCGAGCTGTAGACCTGTCCGACATGATGGCACTTTGAGCTCTCAAGCTCGAGTTCGAAATTTGCGCGTGCTTCCAAATATTACACAGGTCTTCTTGTTGAGAGATTAAACCCAGGCTCTAGCCAATTAGATGACTTTAATCGAGCCAAGCATATTATAATAAAACTTATGAATAAATATTATGTGCAAGACAAAAGAATTGTAATGTACCAGCAACTATTTGTATGCAAATTTAAATGTTTGGGCCAGTTTAAGCACCGTTTCTCTACAACACTGTCAACTCATCTAAGAGCATTCAAATTATGTTGGGATGACTCTTTACAAAGAGATATAGCTGAATTGACCAGACCTTTGTCGACAGATATCATGATGTAACATTGATGAAAATGGTTGAGCATTTTGACATAAGCCAATGACTAATTTGCATATGTAATGAATTTTCTTATTGGGGATATATATCTTCACAAACTCTACCAAATTCAATTCAAATTTGAATAAACATTCTATGATTATATGTTTATTAACGATTCTATGATATAATCTTAATGAAGGTCATTTAGCATTTTACATGACCTCATTAAAAATTAGAGACATAAGACTGGAAAGACATGCTCAAAGTTGATGAAAATTGCTAATTTTGCTGCTGATGCGATAATGTAATAGTTATGAAAGACCAGCATTTTCACCTCCGCCATAAACTAATTTTCACGTTTCATAATCTGTTAATTCTTGAAATTTAGCTGAAAAGACTTTGCAAAAGTTTGGAAACTTACTTTTTATATTGATGAGACATAGTTATTAAAACAGTGAAAAACATTCTGTACTTTAAGGTAATTTGTCACGTACATAGATAAAATGAGCTTCCCGGTTTGCATATGTGCTAGAAGAACTTGACCAAAGATAATCAGTCTTGCTACATTAAGTATTGATAAAATAATATGACATTCAATGAAAGTAATTTAGCAGTGTAATATTAGCCAGTTGCTAGGTTTTATACTGAAAATCTGCCAATTGATATTATACACGATAGAATTGCTCCTGATGTTGATTTTAACAATGTTTATGACTCTTTGCAATAATGTAAGACTTAGTGTGCATATTTGATGGGCATATCAAACTTAAAAGACGTAACGAAAGTCATTCGAATTGCTACATGAAGTGACGGTACAATGATGAGACAGCAGTACAAGAGGTTAAGCTTTTATATTTTTCTAAACGCAAATTTGAATACTTAACGATACTTTCAGGTGTTACATGATGAATATTGTTCATGGTATGAATCTTAGCAATTTACTGTTGTTGAAAACTCATGTTACACCTGCAACATTATCATATCAGTCTTAAAACTGGGATTTCCGTTCAAATAGGGGATGACGTCATCCTTCACCAGAAAAATAATAATGAAGAAACATATATAGGTGACTGGGTGCCGTATGTTGTGGGTACAAACCCCAAACGAAGACACTGTATTCTCTACCCTGGGTTGATAGCTCTGCTGGTGGACAGAATTGTCCCGAGGCTATCTTTCGCCCAGTTAAGCGATGTATGTATTCAATTTTGCTTCATAAAGTTTGTGTGCGATGTGTGATAGTTTAGTGTGCGAACGTGAGTGCATCTGATGTCTACAACGTGTGTAGAAGTCGCAGTCAGAAAAATGTAACAACTTAGCCCGGTTATTGACCCACTGTTTTTGAGAGTGGGAATTTGGCTGAGCGGTTCTGTCTGTTGTTTCTCTGCCAGGTGACTGGATGCTGTATGTTGTTGGTTCGAACCCCGATTGAAGAAACCGTATATATAGCCAATAGTTGCTAAAAATCCTTTTAAAACTTGGTACCATAAAAGCGTATGGCTCAACGTTTCCTCTCTGAAAAATTGTAAGTGTATTTCCTAACAGATACTATAAATTGTGAGCTATTAGTATTGTAGCCGATAAGACGCCTACGTTTGGTGAAGAAATCAATATGATTGGTTGATATTGTCTTTTAGCGACATTGTATCTGGATTATCCACCCAGCTTCCGTAGGCCGGTTAACGAGAGGTACAAGAAATAACTTTGGTTTATCGAAGCTTAGTTCCTTTTTTTTTTTTTTTTCAATTACCAGCATACAGTATTATGATAGTTACCGGTTTATACTTTGAATTTATGTCATAAGATATATCTCTCACAAAAATCTTTTTTCAAATACTTTTAAATAGAAATACATGGCTAACTGATATTTGGTAATAAAATTAATGGTTGATTTTTAAGTATCTGTTTTTTCACTTTCACTGTTTCACTGAAATAATCGAAAGGGGAAATGGTTAGTTTTATGCTAATGCTATGATCCAGACTGATGTACGCAAGAAAAACTCGCTCGCTGCTGAGAGGTACTTCGAAGTGAAACAGAGTAGAGTCTCGCAAGATGAGAGTAGTTTCAACTAGGTATATTGTAGAGTAGTGTAAAGTTAAATAGTTCAGTTTTCCAGGTGGGAGCAATATCGGCTCTCCCCCAACTTTTCAACGTCCTTCATTTTTAAAACGATAATCATTATGTTGTCTATAGATCAATTTTGAGTACATTTCAACCACCGTCACCGATAGCAATTGGTTTAAAGTATACAAATAACCTTTCATTGGAAGGTAGTCTGTTGTAACATAACATTCTAAGACATCTTGTCATTAGACATCAAACACATGAAAGCTACATACTCTGCATCAATTGCACTATTAGGAAAGTTTATCATTGCTTGATTAAGATTCCTGGTGATTACTCTCACGGTCCGCAATTATTGAGATGAAGTGTTAACAACGAAAGATTCTATTGTTTTATGATTAGTGTCCCCTGTGATGAAGTGTTTATGACAAATCATCCAATCAATAGTCAACACCACAAACACCAGAACAATTATTACTTCATCGTTTGATATCTCTCCGTTCTAATCTCTAACATATCACTCAAAAGTTCTAACTTGATCATTTACCTCTATTAAATTCCAGAATTAGAAATAACGGGATGATATTTAAGGTAGTTTGTAAAGCTGGATGTTGTACAAATTTGGTGCAGAATAACAAAATTTCAAATAGCTTCGTCTATTTCTTGATGATCGCCTACACCATTTGTCACAGGGTCGTACGGAAAACCATCGAAAATATTATTTTCTGTATTATACGAATCATTCTTATTGGCAGTCGTATCAATTATTTGTTAATCAAACGAACGCACTAATGCATACCAAGATGATGACTTGCTTATTATTTTTGCATTTTAAAATTCAGCGATATTTTTATTTTCGCAGCATGCATAATTTTAACATTTCCCTACTGGCCAACCTTCATTTATATTTTTTATTGTCTTCAAATGGTAGCATAGGCGAAAAATATGCTAGCTAGGCAACGTTTTGAGCTGCAATTTATCATACAACCCGGATATCTAGCACGTTAATATTTTCAAGACAGCAGCGCCGCAACAAACGGGGACGAGCAATTTTCGCTTTGCAGATCGTACCCCAATTTTTACCACTTAAATTAAAAAAGCATGAATTAAGGCAGCAAAATGCCTCGCTTTAGTTTTGATAGCCACACAGAACGCCAATAGCTGAAGGACGGCAGCTGTAGGGCAAGGACGTCCCGTCTGTCAGTGGTATGTGGATCTTAAGTAAACTGGCTTAGGTAACAGATGTACGTGTACCTTACCATGTCTTTATTGGGTGCACATGTATTAATGATTGATAAGCATGCGCGAGGGCGGGCCTCTATTTTCTGGCTACGTATTTGAATTGACCGTTTCAGTAGACACGGTGCAATTTGTCCAAATAGCTTCACATCTTAATCAGGGAAAGAAAGAAACACAAGAAAGAGCGACAAGAAATAAAATCATGACAGAAGATTATGCTGGACAGAATATGATGTTCGTGAGCTGGAAAGATTAAAGACAGAAACGCAAATTACATATTTGTCGAGATCACATGATAATCATGTTAGCTCTTAAGCTTACAATCATGTGCGTAGTAAGAGAACGATAAACGATGTGCGAAGAAAGTAATCCGGTGATGTTGGTTCGATTGTGTTCGTATATTTCGTAGATATCATCCACCAAATGGATCAAAGAGTAAAATATGAATTTTCATCGTATATAAGTTACCCATGAAGCCATCTAATCTCCACATAACATTCATATGTAAGTGAAATTTCAGAAATCCTCCTTTTCTTACTTTTGACCCATAAAAGCAGTAACTTTAAGTGTATTCCATTCCATTCGACGTCGATTAGATCTTCAACATAGAGGGATTAGAAGTGCAGCACTCCCAAAACCGGTTAGTCCCGGATGTATTTTACTGATTAACTTTTTTATATAAAATCTAAAAAACAGAAGTATTTAAAGTAAAACTGATTTTATTTCTACTTACACACAACACTACCGGTAATGTAAAGGTACAGATTTGAATCAGTGGCATTTTGGCTGAATTGTGAACCGTTTGAAATTGATTACAGAGAAAAACAACTCGCATTGCTGCTGCAACAAGAAATGACAGTTCGGTATAGACTGACAATAAAGAAATGCTGTCATAATGACGGAAGAAATTGCTGCCATACTCATTTCCTCCCCGATAAGTCAAATGGCTCTCTTCCCTTTAATCCGTCAAACCACCACGTGTTGCCGCGCCAGTAGCCTCACGAATCAGCACCAGTCACCTGGCCTGACTGTACTGCATGCCAGGCTGCTCGTCGAGTTACTCTACGTGTTGCCTTCTGTGACTCGGCCTTTATCACAACGGGGCTATGTCAACAAGTCAGGATCACAAGGGGCTATGTCAACAAGTCAGGCACCGCCTAGCGCGCCTTGGCTTTTGACAGTATTTTAAAAACAGACTAATGAGAAGCGACTGTTTGTTGGTCTTTAAGCGGTCAAAAATGTTGTGACGCGACAGTAAATATGACACCTCAGTTATCACAATAATATCACTTCAATGCCATTCTTTGGGGATGATGCACTTTGTACGTAAATGATAATAAGAGTAACTCAAGTTAAGGTAGAGGGAAATTACTGAGGGGCTGTATAGTTGCGGGAAGCTTTCAATTATCCTAAATTCCAAGCAAACAGCAAGCCTCAGGGAGGGCAGCCAAGAAATCGATACTTCTTGCCTATACGAAATTGTATTATTGAAAGTGATTTTTTCCGACAGCAGATTTACTTGCAAGGCAACTTGTTGCCCTAGTTTTCAACGAATCAATTGCCTGTTACTGACTGTCTCCGAATGCACAATTTTATCTGCATGCAAAGTAATGAGTCAAGGGAAAATTTATAATGCCATAAACCTTGGTTGAATGCACTTTGCCATCAAATACAAACTAAACTATTCACATTATGGGGGCAAAGTACGTGTTGCACACGTAAATAAACAATCAAGAGGGCACCATATTTTATCAGCCCAATGTCAAATTGACCCGCCAACCATTAATTGACTGACTGATAATTCACAGCGACCATAAGACGATTTTTTATTCACGGTGTATTGATTTCATAACAAAGACACGATAGCTAGTATAAATTGCAGTCGTATCCTCGAGTAATTTCATACCAATTTATTTTTTTCACATCAAACTGTTTCAGATTTCTTTAAAATTGAATCTGAATACTTGTTCGATGATATTGACGGTCATGATTGGCCAATACGCCATGAGTAATGTATTATGCTACTAACATTGTGTCGTAAAGCACCTCTCTATAACGCGTGGCTGCAAATTAATATGAGGGGTTCAAGGGCTGCAAGATGAGAATCGTGATCAATGTTCACGAGTTAGAACTAGGTAAGGGCGCCGTTCAATGTCCTATAGAACAACTAAATTCTTTAAGGTTTACTACAACCCCACCCGGCCAAATAGATTTTGTTGAATGTTGATCAGGTTCCTATTTATTCAATACTGTTGTACCAGGCCAAAGTAGACATCGGAAATGTAGTTAAAGATATAGACGTAATTAGCATAGAGACTGCGAATAAGTGAAATCGTTGAGAATCTGGACGATAAAAATTCTACAAGCGACTAATGGTCTAGTCTTCGTAATCTTGTATTCTATAGGAAGCTGGCAAACGACTTTCTGCTACATTGTATTGAAATTTGATTTTCGATCGACAATAGACGATTGGCAACACAATGAACTTTGGCCTATGATTTTCCCGGTTGTTGTTCAAATTCATATTCAATGATCTAGCTTTTCAGCTTTTGCAAATTCATAGACGGGTTTTGTCATTGTTTTAGGAGAACAACGCTAAGATTTCAGTCGAAGTGTAACCATCTTAAATTAAAATCCCAAAACGACAATGCCATGATTACTCATGGTACAACCTTGATATCTTAGCTCCCATATCTAAACACTGCAACTAATTCAGAACTCTTGCAGCTGCATGAAATCGAGGCCGAATGTAAATGTAACCAGAACTTTCTCGCAAGTCAAAAGGAGGAGGTGTGTGCTTCATGGTCAACCAAAGATGGTTGAGTGGCACCATTGTTCTCTCTAAAACATGTTCTCCCGATTTGGCAACTCTAACAATTAACTGTAAGCCATTCTATCTCCCGAGAGAATTCACTTCCGTGGTTCTTATTGGAGTTTACATTCCACCGCAGGCAACACCATCCATTGCTATTCAACAACTTACGACCAAATCGACTCCCGGACTCTGCTATTATTGTTGCTGTCGATTTCAATCATGCAAATTTAAGAACTCATCTTCCGAAGTATAAACAACAGATTACGTGTGCCACGAGAGAGAGCAAAATTTTGGATCACTTCTATTCCACGTACCATCCCTGACGCTTACCACTCAATCGCTCGGGCGCCTCTCGGTAACTCTGATCACGCAATGGTATATTTACTGCCAAAGTACAGACAAAAATTGAAGACGGGAAAACCAAAGATAAGGAGTGTCCGTAAATGGACGAACGATAATATAGAAAAACTAAGAGCCTGTTTTGACTGTACAGACTGGAATGTTATCAAAGACTCATGTGATAATATCGATGACTATACAGACACTATTGCTTTGTATGTTAGTTTCTGTGAGAGTAAATGCATATCAACTAAGAACGTAACTATTTATGCAAATGACAAACCATGGTTTACCAGGGATCTAAAGAAAATTTTGCAAGAAAAAGATAACGCCTTCAAAACTGGTGATTTGATAAAGTACAAAAAAGCTAAGTATGAGGCACGGAAAGATATTAAAACTGCAAAAGCCAAATACAGAGACAAGTTGGAAGTACAGTTTTTGGGTAATGACACAAAAAATCTTTGGCAAGGTTTTGAAAAAATTACTGGTTTTAGGAAAAAGAAAAGTAGTCCTACGCTTAATTCTGACTCCTCTCTTCCTGACAAATTAAATCATTTCTACAGTCGTTTCGATTCAAAGAATACTGATTCAGAACAAAATTCTCTCACAGGTATTTGTTCAGAGTATCACTCTCCGCCTTTCATTTTACAGGAAAGTGAAGTCAGGAACTCATTTTTTGATGCAGAACATCAGAAAGGCTGCAGGTCCAGATAACGTATCTACGTCAACTCTGAAATATTGTGCCGACCAACTTGCCCCTATATTTACTGACATCTTCAATGTTTCTTTACAAGAGTGTAAAGTACCCGCTTGTTTCAAATCATCAATAATCGTGCCAGTCCCAAAGAAAACGAAAATTTCATGTCTGAACGATTATAGACCTGTAGCCCTGACTTCTGTTATTATGAAGGTTTTTGAACGTTTTGTATTAAGATATCTTAAATCTGTCACTGGTCCATTCATAGATCCATTCCAATTTGCATATAGGGCAAATAGGTCAGTTGATGATGCTGTTGCTCTTGGTTTGCATTTTATTCTTGAACATCTGGAATCCCCTGGTACATATACGCACAAATTCTTTTATTGACTACAACTCAGCTTTTAATACGATCGTTCCAAAGAAGCTGTTTGAGAAACTCAAAGCATTCAATCTAAAAATGTCCTTGTGTCATTGGCTTCTCGACTTCTTGTTGAAGAGACCACAGAGTGTTAAATTTGGTGACAATATTTCAAACTCCATTATACTTAGTACCGGTGCACCTCAAGACTGTGTCTTATCACCGATGTTGTACTCTTTGTTTACTAATGATTGTGTTTCCCATGATGATTCTGTAAAGTTTCTAAAATTTGCAGATGACACTACAGCTATAGGGCTCATCAGAAATGGCAATGAAACAATCTATCGCTCTGAGGTTGCCTGGTAAGTCGACTGGTGCTCAGATAACAATCTTGAGCTAAATATCAAGAAAACCAAAGAAATGATTATCGACTTTCGTAGAAATCCGGTCTCTATAGTTTCACTTGAAATTAAAGTCAACTTGTAGAATTGGTGAGTTTTTTACCTTTTTAGGCTCAACAATTACGGATACATTGAGATTGGACACCCACATAAATGTGATGGTGGTGAAAGCGCAACAACGTTTATTTTTCTTAAGACAGCTTAAGAAATTTGGGTTAAGTCAGGATGTACTTATTCGTTTTTCAGAGCAACTATTGAGAGTATTCTTACATTTTCTATTACTGTCTGGTACGGTAATGCCGCACAGAGGGATAGTAATAGTCTTGAAAGAATAGTGAAGACTGCTTCAAAAATTATTGGTTATGAATTACCGTCAGTCGAGTCACTTTATTCTGTTCGCCTTCTACGCACATCATATAAAATCATCAATGACATAACTCATCCGGCACATCACTTTTTCAAACAGCTTCCCTCGGGGAACGTTTCAGGTCTTTTAAATGTTGAACTAACCGCTTTTTACTTAGCTTCTTTCCAAAAGCAGTTAAAAACTATCGTATTTGAGATATTGTTGCAATGATGTCATTCTGAGTTTTTATGAATGTTGTGCGATTGTAGTAACTTCTAAAAGTCTGTATTTTAGATTTGTACGTAGTAGTGTGCTATGCCTTTTATATGTTGATAGTTTTTTGTGTGAAAGTGATTTTAGCAACGCCAAGGCACATTCCTCTCGATTCTTTTATCGACTGGCAATAAAAATTATTATTATTAATTTTGTACCCTTCAATTCTTTCAAGGGGCAGATTGTTACTAAAATCTATCTCAAACTAATTTATCAGCCTCATAAAATATTGACAGGAAAACAAATACTAAATGCTGGCATGATAACAGATTGAAAAATATAACAAATTTCCAAAGAAATAAATAAATGTCGACTTCATACGGTAAAAATCTGTTAGTAAAATCTATTATATTCCTCCCGTGATTCACTAGCAGGTCAGTAATAAATTGTAAATTAACATACAATAAATATGGCTTATTTGATGAACACACTTTTTTCAGTTGACAGAATAGCCTGAAACGCGCAAATGCATATAGATGGGCTGGAGCAGCTCTGAGTAATTATGTATAATCCCCTGGAATGTTTCTCTTTAACCCGTCATCAGCTCGAAGTTGTACGGATCCGCGAAAAAAAACACTCGTAAACGATGAAAAAGTCCATGGGATTATATATTTGTCACATGCACAGTCTTCTTTTTATTGGGAAGGATCAAAGTTATTGTCACGACTTGCATAATTTTTGTTACGACTTTTGTTTTATTAATACAATGATTACTTTCATATAATGAGTAAACTGGCCCGTCATCCAGGAGATATGCAAATTACTAACAAGTACTTCCTTCATAAATCCGAACAAGTTGAAATTTTGATACGCCAAATCGAATGGTATCTCCACAAATCAGACATACGGATTCGGTCATGTGAACATGTCAATCATTGTCTCACATTGTCCCGATACCAAGGCAAGTCGGCCATCGGAGGACATAGCTTTGACCACGCTAGCGACGAATAGCCACAGTATTCAGAGTTATTTAGAATAATCACAAATATATTTATGAAGTAAATGCAACGACACAATCAAAACAGTATTTCTCATTATTAGAGATGCCGTGGCTTTTAGAAATATGCACAAGTTTACGACCTTGGCGAGCACTAAAGATTTCGTTCGATGATACACAAAGTGTACCTCATTGCATCAAGAGTGGGCCCACGCTGCCGCGACTGGTTTCTGTCGATGTCAACTTATCAATCCCGATCTCGGCCGTCAATGTTTACGGACTTTGATGATGTTCAAGTTGCAGTGCCACATATCTCGCCCGTATATAACCTCCAAAATTTGTTACTTGACGGAAGTTATGTTCTGTTGTCCGAGTCGACTTTTGATAATCAACATGGCTGCACTTAGAGTTCAGGGTACATCTCGAAAGCTTATGCCTACGTTACAGCTCAACGATGCAGGTTCGATTCCGATCGAGGATTTACAGAACATTTATCGTTATTGGTCAAATGACTCGATTTTTTTGCCTTCTTCTTTGTCTCGTTCCCGAAGGTACTTATTTGTTCAGTTGAACTTATGTTGAGGTGTTGTGTAGCTTTCGAGTTTATCACCAGGTAAGAAGTGCACATTGAACCTTACGACATGACTGGAACCCTGGAGCCGGACGTCACTGAGCCATTAAAGCTGACGACGGCATCACCCATTCGATTCTTGGGAATAGTTAAAGTTTAAGCGACTTGAAATTTCGTTGGACATGCCTTCTATGTTTCCATGTCTTGATTTATGGCAGCACCTTTTTCGTAAAATGTCATTTGAGCACGGCATCAATCACGACAGATCGGTGTGCGTACGCTAGCGTCGCAGCGTGCATGTGTATATACTGTAATAGTGCGGCGAAAAATGTTTTCGTAAACATTTTAAGGTGTGCAAATTTTGGTACTTAAGAAACGCATTACCAAATTATCGAAAATAAAATTCAAATAAATTTGGAAATTTCAATATTTTTATATTCTGCTATGTAAGTCATTCTCCCCTACCCATGAATTGCGTTTAATTTGTCTCGATCTTGCTGTAGGTCGTTGTGTTTAAGGTCAAATCTCCTCCATGACCTTGAATTCAATCACCCATGAAGGAAACTTTCTATAGGGTCATGTTTTCTACAAGTGAAGATACATGTAGAACAGCAATTAGCATATCAACATATATTCCAGATTGTTCGCATAGTCTCTGGATAGAATCATTTTAGTGTAAATACGGAACGGTAAGGATTTTATGGCAGATTTTCGGGATCACTTCAGCTTTTTAGGACTTTCGGAACTTTTCTAAACCTTCACACTCACCGTGAACTGTGCACGATTCGGATCATCAGTGTGTCTACACTCAACCATGGAGACTTATTTAGAAGCTTTGTGCCATCCCAGATGTATTTTTGCTCTGCACTGTATTTTTTATTAAATTTACATCCTTAATTTAGTTATTAGTTTTAATAAATTTATTTTCAGGAACACCACTGACTGCACCGCCTTTTTCTGTCGTAACAAAAAGTGGGGCAGGCGAAACAAAAACAGTTATGCTATGTAAATATTCTTAAGCCATATTAGATAGGAACAATCCGACAATTGCACGACCTGTCAGTGCAGTCAGTTCAAACTATTATGAAAATAACAATAGTGAAACTGATTTGAGTAGAAATATTCTAAATTCGGAGCTTGAATTGGTCAAACTCCAAATTCAGAAATCCTAGACTATCTTGAGTCTACGTTGGCACATCTAAAGCCTTGATCTGCGCTTGGCTGGTGGTCAACTTTATGTATCCAGTACAATTTTGTTTTTCAAGATCTTGACTATCTTCGGTAGACGAGTTTATTTTTCTTTGGTGAATGTCACTGTTGTAATAGTTCTCCTCGTTTTATCCTA
This sequence comes from Ptychodera flava, assembly GCF_041260155.1. NCBI lineage: Eukaryota > Metazoa > Hemichordata > Enteropneusta > Ptychoderidae > Ptychodera > Ptychodera flava. The sequence goes on along the minus strand of NC_091933.1, from coordinate 8,053,357 downwards.
TTTTCTTTTATGTAAATGAATATGGGAACTCAACTGATCGGTGAATTATTCTTCCGTCTTGTTGGGGAGTTGAGTAATGTGTAGGTTTGGTAAACTGTACAGTGTCAATATATTAATATTTTCAGGCAAGTTTATCCAGTACTAAAACCCAAACACAATTTGGCTAGCTTTCTAAATGTGGTGTCCTATATTGCTCATGAAAGCGTATGCATGTACATTTTAGCAGCAAACATCTAATCATGAAAGCCGTTTTCTGAAATTAAAAGGTGATTTGCCATCATGAAAACATTCATTTCTTTTTTGATTGAGAGTAACATTAACAGGCCGAGGAATCTTTCTAAGAATCAAAAGATTGAAGTAAAAAGTCGCAAGTGTCCGTGGATTAAAAAAAGTAGTCATATACAGCCACATATGTCGTTGATTGCAACATCAAATCTGCGGGCGTGTTTTGTAAGCTGCTTGTGTCAGCTACATCATAGTGTGTTGATTGTACGACTGTGAGACATATTTATCGAGCCTCGCATGTACAATATTATAGACATGGGTAACTTTATGGGTTTTCCAGAGTGAAAGATGTCAATGCACATTGCTGATCAACGGGATGTACATAGAGGGCATGTGATTAACATTTCCACTCTTAATCAAACGTGTCTGCTGTTGCAACGTGACATCTGCCTCTTTCCTTCCTCAACAGAGATTTAACATTGTGCTCCCTTTTGTGCCCCCTTAAGACTGATTCCCAAGAATAAAGGAAGTTTGTTTGTGTTCGTTTTAATGTATACGTTCAAGTGTTGAGTGGAAAATTCAGAAAAATATCGTGAGTAGAATTTGGGTGTAGTATTCCCGTATGGCCTTTGTCATACATATTGTAAACCGAGTTATCAGTTAATGTGCACAGACTAACTGCTCCTGCCCTCGTCTGTCTGTCTGTCTGTCTGTCGTCTGTCTGTCTGTCTGTCTGTCTGTCTGTCTGTCTGTCTGTCTCTCTCTCTCTCTCTCTCTCTCTCTCTCTCTCTCTCTCTCTCTCTCTCTCTCTCTCTCTCTCTCTCTCTCTCCCCCCCAGAAATATAATGCTAAATCAGAATACAAAAAAATAACTAATTTACTGTTCTCTATTTTCAGTTCATAGATTTCTGAAGGGGTGATTTATGACAAACCTTATTAAGTTGATATAAATTTAAACCAGAGAGCAATTATAATCAATCGAATAGGAACTGAATACAAAAATATATTTTGCCATATTTTACAAGTATTTTCGTAGAAGTTGACTGACAATTATAGCTTGAAGCATTTCCTTAAAGGACGGTGTGAAAGATGCTCTTACAACCAGAGCAACGGAAAGTTGTAATATGCGACACCAAAAGATAACATTGAGAAACCTTTGCTGTCAATTGTCCGATATTCACATTCATTACCGTAATCATATCATAACCCACAAAACAGTTTGTACTGCACAACAACAGTCCTGCTAAACAACCCATTTAGAGTCATTAAAGATGCAAACATTTCCAAAGTTGTACTTCACATCTTTTCATTTCTAACTGAGTGTTCAAGTTTTCATGGAAATCCTTTTAATTGAAACATAGGAGGAACAAAGAATAAAATTTTGCCCTTTTTTCATAGGATAGAATACTATTACTTCGAAATGCGTATTGGTGGGTGATTTCCGAACTAATTTGTCTTTTTTACATAGTCAAAGAAAGCCTGAGTGACCGTATATCACGCATCATGTTAAGTAATCAAAACCCGTGAAAGTACTTTCATCTTCCATCAAACCCTTGTAACTCCTCAGATTCCTAGTTCATTGTTAGGTTTTTATATGAAAGCCTGATCATTCAAGCACTAAATGTCCTTTCTTCTGACGAATTTTTCCCACATGACATATTTCGTATTTAAACCTATGCATTTTAATCTTGCATTTCTTAAATATGTCAACTATTCCTGCCCGGCCAACTTAACATATCAAACACATGTAATCGTAATATGTTTTCCAAATCTTTCAATCTCCGCGGATATAATGGTTAGTCCGTTTATAGCTGCAAGTTTGTGCCGCCTCTGAGTCTATACTGTTGGTGGCCGCTAATAACTTTGCTGTGGCCTTTCGGGTCGTTTCCTTTTTGTGTACGCCGCATGGGCGGTCATGATGTGCCTCGCGCGAGTTCAACCGGGGAAGAAATACTTCTTTTCACAGATGATTCGCAAGGGGTATGTCAGATACGAGAGCTTAGACGAGTGATATGTTAACAGAAGATTAAACAGTCGTATACTGTCTTATCAAAACTTTTATTTCGCTGACAGTGAAGATAGAAATAACGTCCGTGTGTACTCGGAACGAGTACTAGTACAGCTCAACGTAAGTAGTTTAGCAGCTTGTAGGCCTACTTGTGAACGTGCCGGTTAATATTAAGGAGACCTACAGCAACTTCCCTAAACTAATCCTTCTTTTTCTCAGTGCAAGTGTTACGCAATTACATGGAAACGAGGATTACTCAGAGATAGAAATATATATACCGAGTGATACGTCGAGACTCCATTGGTGCATCGTACCTCTGGCTGTCTACGGTTGATAGCAAGAAGGGCATTTTGAATGCCCATCGAGCAGGTACCGAAACGACACGACCTCACAAAACACTAAGGTGTAATTATACTAGAAAAAGAGAAAATTCAGGATGGATGTATACCTCACCTGTAGAAGATGTTTAATTCAGTTGACGGGCATAATTCTGCGTCAAGGTGTTCCATCGTACGTTCTCTTGGTATGATGTTGTAAGTGGCGGCAGAATCACGCTTCAAACATAAGATTTCATATCCTGTTGTCCTTTAATGTGATTATAGACGCCGCACTGTATTTATCAACGGAGACACATGTCATCGCGGACAAAATTGATTATACCATAAAACTTTATGGAACCCTAGTTATCATCTTTGATAAGAATGGGTCACACTGCATGGTGACATTTTAAACATGCTGCATGCGCACTTGCCCTGTGTGTTCCCGGCGTCATACGGCCTCCGACCACAGCCTCGCCTGCTGACTGCCATAGACAAAACCGGCGACCGTGACCGCGGCCCCAATTCAGACCGCGCACGTTAAACTACTTTTCTAACTACTTTCGACCGAAATCAACTGAATTCCGATCTATACCTACCCAAATTACTCAACCGCTCACAGACTGCAAAAAATTGCTCTCGTGAAGTCCAAAACCGCTAGTTTGCCAGTGATGCACGGTCAAGGGCTTAGTGCTTCGCCGAGCCATTAGATACGTTCATAGATACGGCCGGCCATTGGGCCCTTGACCGTGCATCGCCGTTTAACTAACGGTTTGGGATGTCACGAAAGCAAATTTATTTGCAGTCTGTTATGTGAGCGGTTGAGTTATTTGGTAGGCATAGATCGGAATCGAGTTGATTGCGTCCGGTGTAGTTAGAAAAGTAGTTTCTCTTGCAGGGCCCAATTTGGGACCGCGGTCGCCGGTTTTCTCTATGGCAGTCAGCAGGGCTGTGGTGGGAGGCCGTATAACGCTGGAAACATCGTACGCAAGGCTACTTGCGCACCGAAAGCGCACAGCCGAGGGCTTTAGGCCAGCGCTTTCTCCTTGATGAGCGTGCGATTCGGAAAGAAAGGAAACTCAGACGGTTGGCTGTACTCTGATGAGTGGGGTGAAGAAAACCTACAGCTGCACTTCAATGTAACAAACAAAGAAGCGGCGGCAACTATATCACGTGGTTATTCATCTGTCGGGCAATGCAAACGCTGACTGATGTAGCAAATTTTTAAGGTTACACCATACTTCTCCGATACAAGCAATTAGGTTTGCATATTTTAGATCTTGGCATTAGTCGGAGGTTATTATACTGGTAGGAATCGCTTCCATTGGACTAAATCGGACTGAATAGCGAGGCATACTTCAGTTTGAACTTAAAACTCACCCTGCATCCTGTGGTCGACGAAGACAAATAAGAACAGACTATAGGTACATGTTATCTGAACATAACTCCATGGCAGGGTTTTCTCTCGACTGCGCGATTGCACAAATTGCGCATTTCGAGCAATTGTTTGCCCTAGAAAAGTTACTGATAGCGCAAAAATCGCGCACTAAACACGGCAAGCAAAGACGCCCACATATATGAGGGTGACCCAAGCGAATAGTATCCATGTAGCGACCTTTGGATATGCCGTACGGTTGTAAATTCTAGTCATACTCCCGCGAAAAAGACAAAATATCGCCTGTCATTCAGCTTTGGTGACATGCATGACGTGGCCTGTAAGCATCAAACATAACAGTCAACGACCTAATTAAGGGTCAGTCTCCATACCAGAGCAATATTTCATGTTTTGATAGCGGTAAAGTTTGAAAGCAGAACTTAAAAAACTGTATCAATGATGGAAAATTCCAGTGTCGATGTTAGTACAGGTGTTGCATGCGACATACACGACGAAACTCATGAAACTGTAATGGGTGACGATCGCAATGATATCAAGGAAGCGCTTCCTAGGAAGGCAAAATCAACATCACAAGTGACTGCCCCCTAAAATGTCAAGTCTGCGCCCGATTTCGATGGAAGTGCCCCTTTCAATGAACATGCAAAGAAACACTGCCATGGTGCTGAAAAACAAAACAAAACAACAACAACATACAATAACAACAGAAACTCGGAGAAAGCAGTATCGCAGAAGGCTATGGGTATATGGACCGATTTGAGTCGTGGTCAATTAAAACAGGTTCAAAACAAAACCCTCCTAACTTTATGAGACGAAAATTATAAGAATAAGTGAACACTAGATAAATTAACAGTTGTAAGCCACAATACTGGCAACTGAGCCCGAGGAGATGGCAGTATTCCCGCAAGCAATGAAAATGCTCTAACACTATCTCAATATTCAAAACATTGAAGTATCAGTATTCGGATTTTCGCATATCACAAAGAATTTATCTGTCATCCTGAAATCAATTAGATACACTGCTGTCACGTCACATAAATTGAGGAGAAACGTCCATCGGCATTGAGATTAATTAGCTGGAATAATATTGAGACATCAATATTTAGGACGATACGTAAGCTAAGTCCTTGATAGTCTCCTAGCAATTGGTATGAAGATACTACAGGTGACTAAACGACCAAGATGACACCTCCGTCTTATGCCAATACGTACACTTGCCGCACTGTAGTGGGCACTTTCAGTTGCATTGTACGCTACCGTTCTATATAGGAGGGCCCTCTTTTGTCAAAAAGATGTACATGTTCCTTTTAGACTACCTAACCTGGTGAGCGTGAAGAACAGGACAAAATGGCAAAAAATCATGCTAGTGACCTTATAATATTTCTTTCAGAAGTTTTTATGAATCAAAACAACTGACATTATATTTTTGCACTGAAAAATCGACAGTTATTTTTATTTTGAAAGATCAGTAGAGAATAATTAACAATTGTAGCTCTGACATAATATCAGTAAGCTAGAGGGTCAAATCTCAGGTCTAACAAATTCACCTTTTTAATCACTTTTTGCTGTTTAGTAAGAACATTTGCGTGGTGACCCCAACTTTTTTCTGCTTCTAAAGCAAAGAACACTGTCTGTTTGATAGATATTGCTGTACTTTTTAACATTTTGAAAATTATTTTGTGCATTTATATGAAGTTTATATTTTTAAAAAAGACTAATTTTACAGTTAAATGATAAATTTAGGGTCTAATATTTAATTTTTAAGACAAGACATCACAAATTTTAGTTGATTGTCCTAATTCAGCTGTCCTGACAATGCAAAAATGTGGTATGCACACTGGGATCTGTTAATCGTTTGCGATAAAATAAAGATTCTGCTGGTAAGTGCAAATTTCGCAAAATGGGAGATTTAGTGGTTTTCTGTCAATTTTGGCATGTGTTTTTTCAAAAACCCTTTGCATGGGTACCCCATATTTTTTTCATATCTTTGCAATGTACACATAAAGATTATTTCAGAAAAGTCAACTTCAAGAATGTCCCAACATTTTTGGAATGGTAGCGTACCTCCTTAAGATGGGCGATAAATTTCATGGTAATCAGGGTCTAAATTAAAAATAGGGTATGATTTTATCCATCATTCACAATTCTATATCAATGTTTTTTATTAATTATGGCTTGCCAATTAACACAGGGTTTGTTGGATGAGACTTGCTCGGTCCCTTATGTGCGACCATTTTTCCGCTGTTCAATGTTTGGTGACATTCTGATATATGATTGTTGACCTGGGTCAAAGTTTAGATGCGTGTCTACAAATTGGTGTGCTTTTGCTTTTTAACATGCATGGCAACCCTGCCATTTCTCAGGACAGGTATTACTCGCCCAACATACGTTGAACTGTTTGCACTCCAGTGAACTTGTCTGGTCAATAACCCTAAGTGGTCCCCTGTCAATTTCAAGTGCAAAGAATTGTTTGTTTGTTGGTTGTTTTGACTTTTTCTGTGTTTTTTCGCAATGACTAACCTTGTTTATACAGTCAGTTGAAACTTTGTGGAGATTAGTTCATTGTCAGGCAATGTATTGATTACCCGCGAATATAGTCCGTAAGGAAAGAAGTACGTGAGTTTAAGTTAGTTGTTGACTTTAGATTGAGATGTGAAAGATACGTGATAAAAACATTTTTTCACTCCTAGGGATGTGTAAATTCAGGTGAGTTTCAGAAAACGCTGTACCCTCAAGGAAGCAGAGTCGAGTAATCGGCCGTGTGGGGGCGTATTTTGGCACCTCGACCCAATAAAGGCCCGTCGGAACGGTCAAAGTTGACAAAGCGGTCGAATTTTCCTCGTGGCCGTGTGTTCCCAGACACACAGCGCTATGTTTCTGGTAACACACGGCCCCTCGGGGTAATAGACGGGCGCTATAGCCCTCATGACCAGGCAATAGGTGTTTATTACCGGTTTATTACTTCTTGTAGTTCTTGTACTTCTTGTACTTTTTTTTTCAAAAATATGACCGAAATTCTTTTAGCGAACTGTCTGGTTGAACTGGGCGTGATTGGGGTTGAGAGAAATCGCAAACCAATAACTTTTGCGTACGTCCAGAGAAATTCAACTGCTTGTTACATGTATGTATTTCAGATCTCAAGAATTCTTAAAGTAAAGAAAACATAACATTTTAAGAATTTCAATTTGGTATTCCAGTCAGTAATGCTAAATTGCAGATACTATGACAACACCCAACAAAGATGAGCTCATTCTCATTTTAGCCTACCATGGAAGCAGATGATGCCATAGCTATAGTGGGCGTTGCATGTAACTTCCCTGGGGCTCCTGACCTCGATGCATACTGGAGGATTCTGGTGAATGGTGAAAATCATGTCAAGGAAATTCCGCCCGAAAGATGGAACAATGAAGCATTCTACAGCAATGATAGAAATGAGCCCGGTAAATCGTACGTCAAACATGCGGCCTTCATAGAAAGGTGAGATATCGTCTTGTTGATAATTTCACAAAAACAAACCATGTTCTTTATTTTAAGCCAGAAAATACAAATTTTTTTACTCTGATATCTCAATGACTTTAAGTACCCGTATCAATGAGTCCATTAACGCAGCATCTTTAGGGTATCAGTCTGGCGTGGAGCTCATTAAATAATACGTTATGTAACATGCAAGCTATGACAATTCTTTTAGGAGAAAAACATATCACTTCAACCAAACTTAGTGAGGAGAATCAAGAATCTTTCCGACCATTTATGTTTCGTTTGAAAATTATTGCTGATAAGACGCGGAAGGGAAGTCGATATGCTTATCTATCTCTGGGCAATAGTTATTAATCTGACTTAACTCCCATATCGATATCAATTTATGCAAGAATTGTCCTTTTTCCTGCAAATGAGTCAGTGCATTTTTTGTGATGAACATGCTGGCAATATTAATTAATTCCCTGCCGATAATTCTCTATAGAAACTGAAACAACTTGAAGACCATGAGTGTCACTCTACGTTAAAGAGTGTCGGTAATGGCAGACATGGTCATACTACGGTCTCGGTATCCATAGCACAACCAATCAAATTATTTTACCAGAAAAACTGAAATAATGCCTGTAAGTAGTTGGTAATTAGTTGGAATGGTTTGCATTAATGACGGATTTCTATCCCATTGTCATTAATATAAGGACAGGTTTTAAAAAGCTAAAATAGAAAATGATGAAACTATAAATCTTGCTTGAAAATACGTATAAAAATTGTAGTGGCCAGTCCATCATTGCCAGTCGCCTTTTGACAAAGTGCTATATATGCTGTCATGACAACTTTCAAATACCTTTTTGCATTCTTGCAAGGCAATAATTCTAAATACTTCTGTAGAACGTAGGTAAGACGAATCGTTTCAATGTCCTAGAAAATTTACGTAAAATGTTCAAAGTGAGCTTTTCAAGCTGTTTATATTTTCGTGAGCACTTGCATAGAAGTTGCAACTGGTTACTACTATAATTGAAAAACCATCCAAACTATTTATCCGCTCAAACATTATTGGTAGTGTCCTCGGAAGATTATTATACTTACATGTAATAAGCAGCATTCCATCATACATCTGACTTCAGTTCAATTTAAAACGTATCGAAGCCACACTAATGTCTTGAACAACTTTCGAAATATGGAACCATAGAAGCAAACTGCCTGCCACAATATTTTGCTCTCTCCGTCAATAGAGGTGTAATATTCTTAACACACAACGGGAGACACATACATTTTAACAATTTAAAAGACTGTCTGTTCAGTGTTTCACAAACACATAAGGGTCGGAACAAGTTAGATTTTGACATAGTTACATGCATGTTTTTTTTTCTTCTTGTTGAATAATCAACATATCATTCATCGTATTTATATCTCAAGTTAGAATCCGTTTGACTCTGCACGTAGGTTCAAGGAATGGGATAACAAATTCTTCGGAATAAACGACGAGGAAGCAAAACGAATGGATCCTCAGCAGCACCTCCTCCTGGAGTGTGTATATAAGGCTATGGAGAATGGTGGATTTCCGATAGATAGAGTTACCGGGAGTGACGTTGGATGCTTCATAGGTAAGTCAAATGAAAATCAAATTTGAGAGCTCTTATGCTATGGAAGCCATGTAATGCCCAACTCCCTCTGCGGTAAAGAAAAGGCCCTCTAGAACTAACATACCCATCAACCATATTCAAGGACATGAAAATGATTAACAACCATGGCGTGTGATGTTGATATATTCTGAAACAAATGAATCCAAAGCGACCTAAGTACAAACAATAGTTTTAAAATATCATGCCCAAATGGCAATTACTAGTTATAAGTATTCGATTAACACTGCTCATCATGAATTCTGATAAGCAATAGGAAATAGTGAAGCATCGTAAATTTACTTGCAGGAATAAAAATGACAAAACGATGACAGCACGCAAGACGCTTTTGTTGTGTTGTGTTACTAGATATAAGGAAAATGGAAATGTCTATAGCCTAGAGAGGAGATATAGCCGTTGTCATTGACAATATCGATGTAGGTAGTACTTATGTGTAAACGTACAGCTGTTTGTTTTGCAAATTATACATTGCGTGGTATGGATTCAATATACACTGACACTCATGTTTTTTATTTTGAAGGATTAATGAATGAAGACTACGGTGTTGTTGCGAATTCGGACATAAAAGATACCAGTAACTACACAGTCACGGGTAACTCGAAATGCATCGCTGCAAACAGAATATCGTATACCTTTAATTTCACCGGGCCGTCTCTGATATTCGACACCGCTTGCTCATCGTCCTTGGTTGCACTTCATTTTGCATGCCAATCTCTGAAATCTGGTAGGAGATGTTTTCTTTCTTTATCTTCATGTATTTTCACAATGATAAATATGATCTCATTCGAATTTTTCTGGAAAGGCAGCTGTTGCATTGTATAGGCTTTGGGTCGAGATTTGTTTTGTTTAAGGCCTAAATATTTACAAAGTAGGTATACATATAGATGTGACGTGAAAAACAAAATATGAAGGGAACATTTCTATCTTTTTACATATTGACTTCTTCCCCTCCCCGAAAAAAGTGCACAGTTAAAATGTTAAAAATGTCATTTTATGTTTCAGCAAAAAGTAAACAACAATATACATTTTTTGTGGCATCCGCATAATTAAAATAGACGTCAGTATTTTAATGTGCTCGCACCTCGTATATTTGCATTTTAGGGCACAGTGCTTTCTCAACACGAAAATTGCGCGTAACTGCGGGGAAATACAAACCTAACTTTTGTCGTTAGGTGACTGACTATTATACCCCAAACAGGAATCCTGTATACTTGTATGTGTGCCGTTAAGTGTCAATAGAGGACTATAATGTGTTTTAAAACGTTTGCCAAAACCTTCCTCGCTGAATCTTTTAAATATTCTCTTCACAAATTAAGAAGAAAAATCAATAGCAACCGTGAAAATTTTAGTACTTGAGTAACAAATAAACACATATTTACCAATATTTTAAATCCAAAATGGCGGCCATTCCTATGTAAACTTTGATGGGACTTTTTATTTTCATAAAATTGTAAAAACTGTATTTACTCCCACAGCGTTAAAATGAACCCCCACAGGCGATAGACCAGAAAAGATATGTATTAAATTGAGAAGCTGAGTATTTCTCCCTAAATCGCATTCTACTCAGAATACTAAACCTAATGAAATGGCAATCTTTCAAATTTGTCAATTAAACATTTTACAAAATTTCGACATTGAAGATACTAAGCATTTGTGGCCAAGACAAACGGTCTATCGTATTGACCGGCACTCTATTCAAACATGGTCCTGTGGCCCTCCGATTTTCTGAGATCTTTAATCTGAACAAATTTCGAAAGAATGTTTGTTGCTTTGTGTTCTTGTTGTTGTTGAATCATGTAATTGTCCCTAGCCTGATTGTAGGATGCCCCTAACCTATAAGTACATTTGCAAGGAAATTCAACTGCTGTGTGAATTATTTCCGGGTTGCTATCATCATGTTGGAAACATTTGAGGAAACTATTTGGAAATAATAGCTTTGGAATCTGAAAACGGTCTGCTGAAGTTAACAACCATTCTGAAAATCATGTCCACAACATTGTTCAGCTCTATGATTGCAGCGATCGATTTTTTTATAGTTAACGAAATTACATTTATTATTTCTGTACAAACACTTTCATGCAAAGGCAAAACTATCAACTAAGATTAGAGCTAGAAAAAATCAAAAGCTGAAGTAGGAGTGATATCTTTGCAAAAGTTGTTCTTGTCTCATCATCACACTGCTAATTATGCTTGATTTTCTCCCCAGTGGATTTTATTAATCAGTTGTCCCATTCGTCTACCCGGCATCAATTAGTGAATAGATGAGGACAGCTCACCGTTTAGTGTCGTACGTCTTTTAATTAAAGTGATCGGTACCATCAAAGTGTTTAAGTTATTAATTTGCTCATGATTGATATAGTCTTTTTCAGTCAATTAAGTTACAATAAAACTATTTTTTGCTGATAAAAATGAAGTATCCAATGCCAACAACTGGCTTCATCACTCTGAAATACTTGACAGATACTTACCAGTAGAACGTAGATAATACGTGGCTGCTAACTGGATATTGGTTTCTAATTTTATATTAATCTGATATTGTATCCAATTAAGTGACCATAAGTTAGCCTAGCTTTATATTAAACTATAGCCAATGTCTTCTTTATCTGATACGAAGGCAGGGTTTACCTCATGGTATTCAAAGTCTATCTCTACAATTTCTCTGTTGCCATCCCATCTCAAGAAGTCAGTGAGCGATACACTTTTATGATATATGCCTACGATTAAAACTTAAATTATCACTGTAAATGATCAATTAAATGTGATCAATCTGCAGATCTAATGGTATGATGCCAATAGACTAACAATAAAAATAAACCGGTACATACAATTCATTTTTATTATAATATGGAACATTACTTCCTTAGCTGTTGCAATCGCATGTTGTCAGAGTGCGAATCAAGTTCAACACATAAATTCTTCTTTCGAAGTTAGACAGAGAGTTTATTTATCATTTCATTGGCAACAATTGGGAAACGCAACACTTTCATCACTCATTGTCATTGCTTTAATCTTTTGTAGGAGATTGCAGTATGGCCGTTTGTGGTGGTGTGAATTTCATGATCTCACCAGACATGTTTGTTATCCTTAGTCGAGCACGGATGCTGTCCCTGATGGTCAATGTAAACCCTTCTCAAATGATGGAAATGGTTATGCAAGAGGAGAGGGCTGTGGAATAGTTGTGTTGAAACCTCTTCATCAGGTACAATGATTTTCCTAAATGCAATATAATATTCGAGATGCTAAAAGGGAAAGAAGTTGCTTGTTTGCACATTTCAAACAACATCTTTAATTTGTATTTATGTATGAGCTAATTACGATGTTAACGATAATTAAACTTCCTGTTTTCAAGAAATTACCAACAATCAGGTTGATCAAACAGCATCCTTGACCGAGGTCTCCTAGCATCGAAAGTTCTTTAAACGATGCTGTTTACAAAATACGATACATTACTTATCCATGGTAAAGCATTTAGCTTCACTTGACCACATTCCGAAAAATAATGTTTGACTTACATATTGTTGGTGTAATAAATGAGTTTTATTCTATTGCCTTTTGTTCTGAAATACAACTATGCAAGATACATTATAGGAAAGATAAATCGCATTGTACACTTAATTTTGGTTCAATTTCGTTGAATCTGACTCACATGATATGTAATTTAACGGTTTCATTAGTTTCTGTGTCTTGCACGTTAGCAAGTATACAACACATGTTTTATTTTATTTTATTTTTATTTTATTAGATCTTGTTTAACGAGGGTAGCCTGGTAAGCTTCAGTAAAGATGCTTATCTTCCCCAGGGCCCTCAAATGAACATACAAACTGATACAAAGCAGAACAACATGAAACATGACAAACAAAGCTAGAACAATACAATGCACAGAAAAAAGTGGCCAGGAGTCACCACCACACAGGAGGAAAAAAATGCACAATCACACTAGATAACAAAAACAAATTTAACAAGAAAACTAAAACTTACAAACACAATAAAAATTATACCCAATAAGCTTTCAGGTAGGCAGTTTTAAAACTGCTTAATGAGTTACTAGATCTTATATTTAAATCGACATTATTCCACTGATTGGCACTATTTACAGTAAAGCCTTTTCGATAAAAATCCTTATTTGTTGCAGGAACCACTAACAATTTTTGCATCTTGGATCTTGTAACTCTTTTATGATCAATTTCGGTAAAAAAACTTGTCATATATTGCGGTGCAAGATTATTTAAACATTTAAAAACCATACAAACATTCTTATAAACTATTCTATCTGGTAATGGCATTATATGCATTGTTTTAAAAAAAATGCTCGGTCGAAGCATTATACCTTGCATCACACATCACTCTGATAGCACGTTTCTGAATCTTATGCAACCTTTTCATAAACGGTGATGCTCCCCATAAATGACAACAGTAATCCAAGTGTGGTAAAATATAGCTATTATAAAAAAGTTTTCTTATATTCATAGGTAAAAACTGTCTTATTCTCTTGAGCAAAGCAATATTACTATTTACTTTTTTAAAAATCTTGTCACAGTGCTGCTTCCATGACAGATTTTCATCGACAAGCGTACCAAGAATCTTTTCACAGTGTACTGCTTGCAATTCCGTTTCACCAAGATTACAGTCTAAAGTTTGTTTATTCAAATGTCTACGTCTTTGTTGCGTTGTTACAATCATTGTCTTTGTCTTGTCACAATTAATGGCCATTATGAACATTATTTAAGTCAGAGTTCAAAGTTGTCTCAATTTCTTGAATACATTTTGCACTGGAAGTTATGGTTGAATCATCTGCGTACATGTCAATGTTATTATCAATATAAAGTGGCAAATCTTTATGTAAATGATGAAAAATAAAGGCCCAAGTATACTACCTTGGGGAACGCCAGTCAAAATATGTTGCTTTGTAGAGTAAAAATTTCTAAATTGAACCAATTGCATGCGATTTTCAGGTAAGATTTAAACCACCGAAGAGATTACCATCACACCTGTAATTGATAATTTTTCTAACAATACACTATGATCAACCAGATCAAAAGCTTTCTTAAGATTCAAAAACACTACTCCCTTAATATTTCCATTATCCATAGCTTTTAGCCACAAGTTGCTAAGTTTAATCAAGGCTGTTTCGCACGAATGGTGCTCTCTAAATCCTGATTGAGAATTGTTCAATAGCGGCTTGATATGCTTGTACAACTGAATGTGCACATTCTTTTCAATAATTTTGGAGACAATTGGTAGTATTGAAACTGGTCTGTAGTTACAAAGGTCTTGTTTTGAACCAGCCTTGAACAAGGGAACAACTCGGCTACTTTCCATTGATCAGGAAATATACCGGATTTTATACTAAGATTGAAAATTTTGCATAGTGAGGGGGCAATGATAGTAGCAGATAACTTAAGCATTTTGCACTCAGATTATCTAATCCAGTCGCCTTGTTATCGCACAATTAACATGTACTATGTTTAATACCTCTTTTGTTGAAAATACACTCTACAACATTTACGAATTGCAAACTCGAATTGTAAAACACGTTTCATTGAAGTAACGATTCGGATGAAAAATTTGACAAACTAATTGATCCAAAAGTAGGAACAGACCTTGTCCAGGAATAGAATGAAAAGGGAGCCGTCATTTTACTAATGATACTTTGAATAGCTATGGCCAAAGTTGATCTTTGAAGTTTCCTTAGTCACTATGACTAAAAGCAATAGTATAGTTATTATGTACGATGCAGAGCTTGTATTATACAAATTGTTCAAACATCTCAACTCAACCTATTCAAAGAAGATGCCAAGTTATATTAACCAACTATAAAATACCCAAACAAATTTGAACGTAAAACTTTCTTAAGGCAATGAACTAAATGCCATGACTTAAAACAATTGTCCACACATTTTACTTAGCTTAACAGTATAAAGTATAGACAAGGTCTGATCAGTACGAATGCCTTATATTATGCCGTACTATAAGTTGTTAATTCATTTCAGTGCAAAGCCCATCACTCTAATTTTGAGTTCTAGCAAATTAAAACAATCTACTTTCCTGTTTATCTTTCCGTTTCATTAGGCTATAGCAGATCGTGATAACATCTGGGCCATAGTAGGTACAGGTTGCAATCAAGATGGACACAGTGCTACACCCATAACAGCACCTTCTTCTGTGCAACAAGAGGCACTTCTTCAAAGTGTCTATGCAAAATTCAAACTTGATCCAAGTTGCATCTCGTATATTGAAGCTCATGGTACAGGTACCAAGGTTGGAGATCCTGCTGAGGCATCATCTCTTGGAAGGTGATTGGAAATGCCAGGTCAAAGAACCAGCCACCATGCTTAATGGTTCAGTGAAAGGAAACATTGGTCACCTAGAATCGGCAGCAGGCATTGCTGGTTTGATTAAGGTATTACTTATGATGAAATACGAAATGATCGTTCCTTCCATACTCTGTGACTCGCCTAATGACGATATAAATTTTCATGAACTACAGTTAGAAATAGCAAGGAAAGCTCACAATGGAATACGAACAGTTCACGTTATGCTGCAGTAAATTCTTTCGGATTTGGTGGAACCAATGCGCACTGTATAATCAAGCAGTATTTGCACACTCATACTAAAGGTCGATATCCAACTGAATTCAGGGACAGCATAGTTGCAATTTCAGCAGAATCAGTTATCTCCCTTGAAAACTCTATTATTGACTTGATAAACCATCTTGCCAAGAATAAGGATATTCAACTTGAGGATCTTGTATATACTTCAACTATAAGACGTTTGCACTACGTTTACAGACTTGCTCTCAGGGTGGCTAGTGTTGATGATCTAATTGCTAAACTAAAAGAAAATGCAACAGTCAGGAAGCAGGAAGTTAATATAGCAGAGAGAAGACTTATCACTTTCATCTTCTGTGGTATGGGTACATGTTGGGATGGTATGGGTCTGAGCTGTTGCAATCAGAGCCTGTGTTTAAAGAAAAAATGGAAAAGGTGGATGAGTTGCTTGCGACATACACTGGTTGGTCTATAATCAGTCGAATGCAAGAGAAGGGTATGAGTAATAGGGGAATCATTTCCCAACTTGCTCTATTCACAATACAAGTGTCTCTTGCAGAACTATGGAAGTCATGGGGAGTGATACCTGATCAAATTATTGGTCACTCTGTCGGTGAAGTAGCTGCCGCTCATGTAGCAGGAAAACTCAATCTCAGGGATGCAGTAAGAGTTATTTATTATAGAGCAAACCTCTTGGAAAATGTGAAAGGAGGAAAAATGTTGGTTCTGAGCAGGTTGTCTCTCGATGAAGTACAAATGCTCTGCACATTAACTCCTGGAAAAGTGGAAATTGCAGCCATTAATTCCAATACATCATTCACACTTTCTGGAGATTCTGATTCAATATCAGTTATCCATGAACAAGTGAAAGCAAAACATGGAAAAATGGTTTTCAACAGGATTTTGAATGTTGATACAGCATATCATAGCTACTGCATTGAACCTGTGCTTCAAGAATTCAAAATAGTCTATGCTTTCTTGAAGTAAAGGAAACCCCTCAAGAAGGGCAGATATATTCAACAGTTACAGGAAGATTGGCATCTGAGTTTGATTTATGACAGCCGATATTGGTGCAGAAACCTTCGGGGCTGTGTCTTTTTTCAGATGCTGTGGGAGCTGCACTAGCTCCAAGTGATCATAATGTTATAATTGAAGTAGGACCTAAACTGCACTGAGGACCAATATTAATGAGATAAGTAAAGGAATAACTAGGACCACTCTCTGTTCAATGAAAGAAAACAATGAAAGAAATGCCATTCTTGATAATGTTTGTCAGTTGTATGAACTAGGATGTCAGGTACAATGGAAGGGCATTACAGGTAAACAACAAGGACACCCTCTCGGAATACCAATATACCAATTCAACAAAGGGAGCACTTCTACGAGCCAAATAAGTCCAAAAAATATCGCATGGGGTTAGAAGACACAAATGTGTCTGCATATCAATTAGTTGCTAGAGCTCCAACTTCAGATATCATATACACTTCCATAATTAGCAGGGCTACAATGGCCTTTGTTTATGATCACAGGATTTCCGGATCAATCGTTGTCCCGGGAGCAACATACATTGACCTGGCACTTGAAGCATTTTTATCCCATGCTCCACATGTTCATGTAAGCCTCTGCAAAGTTGGGGTAGAATTTATCAACCCTGTCATTTTGCAAGCCGCAAAGAGGGAAATAAAGGTCCGTCTCCATGAAATTGAGAGAAACACAACATATCAATTTGAAATAATTTCACCTGGAACAAAACATGCTGAAGGATATATCGACATTCAAAAACACCATGGTCATAGGAGAGTAGATCTTAAAGATTTAAGTCTACGATGTAACAGAGAAATTGAAGTTGACAAACTCTACCATTTTTTGAACGTGTATGGGTTTTCGTATGGCCCTCTCTTACGTACCTTGTCTGCAATATGGCGAAACGACACTGAATCAATAAGTGTAATGAGCGTCCCAGAGGACATTGCCAACCAAATTCCCACAACTGTCATCCATCCAGCTGTACTTGATGGCATGATGCAGTCAATAGGGATACCAATTCTTTCAGACGATGATGAAAAGTATAGGCCTTGTTTTCCTGTTTCTATAGGATCAGTTGCAATATATAGACGGCTATCTCTGCGGATATTCTTCTTTGTGAGAATGATTAATAGGGAAGAATACCTTGCCAGATTCAATGCTCTTATTTTAGACGAGGATGGAGAAGTAATTGCTGAATGTGAGGACATCGTGGCAAAGTTTCTTGAAGATGGAGAAAGTCGTGTCATAAATACCTTGGCATATGAGATGCAGTGGCATTCATATGACCAGCAGGAACAACAATACCCTCTTCTAAATTACTGGCTCCATCACATAACTCTTTAAAGCGATGTATAATATTTGCTGATTCTTGTGGTATAAGCAGTGCTATCAAACCATTTGTATCTGCCGATTCAGTATTCATCACTTTTCCAGAGTCAAGATAAGTAGTTTGCCTGACTTGGAAGCATACATAAATACAAATTCGACGCCATTTCACCCAAATGTATATGAACATTGCCTCTACCTTTGGGGCATTGTTGATTTTGCCGATCAAAATAATCCAGAGTCTGTTTATGAGCATATATGTAGAACGTCGACAAGCCTGATCTATTTGATACAGCTTCTTACTATTCGTCAGGCAAAACTTCCAATATCCGTCATAACTTTGGGAACACAGGTACTTGGAGACTGTGCTCCTGATCAGAGGCAAATAAGCTGCGGCCTTGTGGGAATGCCTTTATGGGGCCTCATACGTAGTTTTTCTCAGAGAAGGAACCTACAATCGCATCAAGATGATAAACCTAACAATCGGTACAAACGAAGAATTGGAATCCTTTGCAGAAAGGTTACTGCAAGGCACTGTAGATGAAGAACCAGAATGGTGGTTTCGAGGGGAAAAGGTGTACACAAATAATATTTGTCATGTACATCCTCATCGAGATTACTTCAAAAAAAGAGAAAATGTTGCAGAGCCAGGTATGTCCGTAAAGGTTTTATCAAGACATCCAAACAAGATTAAAATATCCATTTAATGCCAACAGAGACACTAGGAGGATGTAATAGAGGTTCCTCTACTAATGTGCATGTCAAAGAGGTACGTTTGCATCAATCAGAATTCTTCCCTGTGACAATTGAAGAAATGACATCTCAATACTCCCAGTGCTGGCCAGAGAGAGGTGATGGTTATGAAGTCATCGGCATAGATTTTATTGGCACCGTAGGGAAGGATGAGTTGGATTCAAAGGAGGGAGGCTCCTACGAAGTTCAGATTTGTTACCCAATTAAAGTAACGTCAACAATACAAGTCCCTAGTACTGCAGTTATCCCATGTGATTTGTTACCTGAGTGGATGAATAGAAAACCTGTAATGTCCTATATGGTTCTCTTTTGGGAAATTCTTGTAAATAAAGTGAAATGCCTTCCTGGTTATAAAATCGCACATCTCATTGATGAAAGGACTGCTACATTCAACAGCCTTTTGATGACAATTACAATAATGTGTGGCTTCTCCTTTACCCAACTTGATAAAGCACGGATCCAACATAATGATTTGGAAGATGTTGATGTGTTAATAAATCTGTCAGATTTATCTCCATCTGTGGCATCACAGTTGGCAAAGGAAGCCCCATCCGGTATGATTTTTGTCACTGTAAGGAAGAATGGCATCACCCGGTCTTTACAAACTGTATTGCCCTTTGGTCTAGAGCTCCTAAGACCAGACATTAAAGTAGTAATGATAGACCCTACTGTTATTTTACAGCCGTCACATCTACTAATATGTCTCCCTCAAGTGTGTTCGTGGCTCAACCAATTGCCTCCTTCATTTGTAGACATTACTGTTTCACTTCAGCCATTTTCTATCAATGAACTACATCAACATGCTGTAGATTATGACAAGATTGAAGCCATTCCAATCCTTAAGATGAATACACCTGGGCCAGTTTACCCTGCTAAAGAGAACCTATTTCGTTCTGATGCATGCTATCTAATCATTGGAGGCTCAAGGGGGCTTGGTTTGGTTCTAATGAAGTACATGGCTGAGAAAGGTGCTGGTTACTTGGCAGTATTTTCACGAAAACCACCACAAGATAAGCACAAAGTATACTTTAAAGAAATTGAAAAATTAGGTACAAAGCTTGTTTTTCTTCAAGGCGATATCAGTGTAATGACAGACGTCATATCTGCTTTAATCAAACTCCGTGGACAGTTGAAAGATATCCCTCTCAAAGGTGTCTTTCATGGTGCAGTTACACTCGAAGATTGTCTCTTGCTGAAAATGAATGAGGAAAAGTTCAAACTACCCACGAAACCCAAAATACTTGGGCTCTTAACCTGCATGAAGCAACAAAAAACGATCCTCTCGATTACTTTGTTATGCACTCCTCAGTAACATCAGCATTTGGGAATGTTGGGCAAAGTAACTATGCTTCTGCCAATGCATTCCTTGATTACTTTGCTCACGTCAGAAGATCAATGGGCATGTGTGCCCAGTCTCTAAATTGGGGACTTCTCGGACTTGGTTTGATGGAAAATCAAAGAAACTTGAAGAAATGCTCAAATCGCTTGGGTTCATAGCCCTAAAAGCACCAGATATTGTTTCATGCTTTGAATATGCACTAATACATAATCCTGTGCAGATAATTTTAGGTGATTTCAATTGGTCAGTGATTTCAAAGTATCTACACACTGAAAGCTTCAAACATGTAAGGGGTCGCTTTAAAGATCTTGTACGCGATGTGTACGCAGAAACACAGACAAATGAGCAAAGTTTAGTCGAAGAAGTGTCCAACATACAAGTCTACACCAAGAGTCTGGTTAGTGAGGTTTTGGCTATAGAAAGTGACCAATTTCCCAATGATGCTATACTTAACAGATTGGGACTGAATTCAATGTCAGCAATGCTCTTACAAACCCATGTTCGTGAAGAGGTTGGTGTAGAAATACCAATGGTCTTATTGGTAGACAGTAATACATCAGTTTCTAGCCTAGCGGCCTATATTGAAGAGAAAGACCCCATGATGCCACATATGAACACCAGTACTACAGTGCAACCTCCGGTAGCATCAAAAAACCTACTTCAAGTGAACATTAATGCGTTAACAAGTGAAGACGGTGTGGAAGATAATGGAACCACCGTTTTGGATACGATTTCTTCACATTTACCACATGATACATTTGAAGTAAATACAAACAACAGAAGAACAATTGCAATATATGAATATTTGAACAACACGACCTCAGATTACGCCATTTCAAATGTCTTCACCAGATGTTCGAAGAAGTTATACAAAACAGGTGCGCAGAAACTGCATTGATCTGTCAAGGGCAGTGTATCACATACGGTGATATCAGTGTGAAAGCCACAATCGTCGCATCTGCAATTATACACTACTGCAATAGGAAACAAATCCGTCAGCAAAACATAGGCGTTTACTCTGATGACCCTATCTGCTACATTACATCAGTGATTGTATATGGAAAGCAGGTCATGCTGTGCATCTGCTCGAGACTGGGATCTCCCACGCACTTGATGATATGCCAGATATAATAATAACAAACCAGTCATTTGCAAAAACATTCAAAGCCAGAAAAGGTAGGCATATCATCAATTATGATGCCGTGCCTTCAAATCGCCCAGTCAGCACACCTGTGCCAGTACCAGATGCCTCTGCATTTTATTTTAATCAAGGTAATGAAAAGGATCTGCATGTGGAGGGAAGCCATTCTTCAATCGTCAACAAACTAGCTTGGCTCTGGTCAACCTACCCGTATGAAAAAGATGAGGCCATATTTACAGCATTTCACCCTGCCAATCCTAATTTTCTGGTGATGATTCTTGCTGGAATATTGCAGACTGTGCCTGTTATCGTCATATCAACCAAAGGAAACAGGCTAAATAAAGAAAAAATGGCCACTAATATTTGTCAGGCAATAACAAATAATAAAGTTACACGCATTTGTCACCTTAGTCAAGACGAATGGGAAAAAGTCAACCATCATCTTCAATTGACAAGCAACAGATATCAGAAGAACACTATTGACAACTGCGTCCAGTACATTTATATTAATCCAAGAGAAATTTCAGCTGCATCAATATTCTCGATAAGGAACCATTTTCCGAATGCTCATATTGTCAACATGTTTGTCGACCCAGTGGTGATTGGCATCGGTCTGTTTGCTGACTACCCTCCCTTTAATAACAATTTGCCGCCAAATGTTATTAATCTCGGTATTCCCATCGCAAACTCCAGAGCATACATTCTTGCTGAGGACAGCTCACTTGCAAATGAAGATCAATGGGGAAAGCTATGTCTTGGAAGTGTGCGGGATAGCGATATTCCTCTCAAGAAGAGAATGTTGTTTAAGGATCAAATATTGTATGATACAGGCCGGTATGCTACCTTAACATCAACTGGAGAATTTCTTCTTCGAGACGAATACGCTGAGGAAGTTCACAACGCACGAAGAAACATGGTAGTAGACACAAGGCTTGAAGGATTGATCGGCGGACTCTTCCATGATGGTATGTGTACCTAATTTGATGGTTAACATTACTATTCACGAAAATGCAAGTCTATGTACATGCAACCCAACAGCTAGTCAGAACATTGAAGGAGATACCCAAATGACAATCAATGATACTGCCGTCAAAATGTCATTGCGATTGTAAATCTCGATGTATAGAACTACTTAAGAAGTATAGTCGCTTAAAAGTCACAAACTTTTTATGATATGTATCAAAAAAGGCCAGTTTCTAAGGACGACTGAAATCTAACAACATAGGTCGTAGCATATTCAAGAGTGAATAATTTCTGATAATCTTGATTCAATGTGGCAGTTCATACAACACTTTGCGATTTCTTAGCATATTAACGATGTACTTAATACTTTACATAAAACATTTAAATTAAAACGGCAAAAATAAATTCACACGTTTCAATCATTTTGTGTTTTAGGCATAATTCTTGATAAGTCAACTCGGTTTGGATGGACTCATCAGACAAAATTTAGACTCACAGATAATGCTGGTATTACATGGACATCAAATGGTAGACAGAAAAGGCTCAGTCTTCATGAAGTTTGTAACATCAAAACAAGAGTGGTGAATGGTACGTTTGTATCTATTCAAATTCAAATGAGAATTTGTCAAACAAACCACGGTTTGTCGTTTGTTCTCCGGCATTAAATGAAATACGCAACTGTCATACATGCATTTTAAGTAGAAAACAATTGAGATTGCACACACTATATTTTAATAGAGCATTAAAGTAATAGTTTACTCTTTCTCTATGGACTCTATAATACCTAACCAGTCATGTAATTTGAATGGTTGCAACATTTTGAAGACCCGATCGATGTTGTTTGAAGGACTTGGCTAAGTTTTGATACAAACGTAACATATTACCTCAGTGTAAAGTCGACGTTACAATGTGCAATAGTGTTGAATTCATTCTCTTTTATAAATGCGAAAAAAAATCAATTTGCAGATATCATTTAATGGGATATTTTACAGGATGTGATGTACTAGAATTTCACACGAAACAGCGACTTTACTGCTTTACCAGCAAAGAAGAAAATGTGATCCCCGCATTGGTTGAAGTACTCAGTAAAATCTTCAGGACAAATAACTCTATATTTCTTTGCTCCGTCTGAATGAAGAGCCACTGCTATGTAAATGTTGATCTGATTCTATTTAGTTAAAATGCGAGATATTTCAGGCTAACAAATAGGTGCAAAGCTGTCTAAGGTGGTCTGTTAGCGGAAACGAACGTCAAGGGTATTTGAAATCACTATATTGTGCATACTTCCATACGCCCACTTATTATGTAACTTTCAATTATTCCCGTCCAGTAGGTAATACAATTTTTCGAACTCAATAAGGAAACCTGACACAGCACTGTACAATTATTCCCATGTGGTAGAATTCGCATACTGTTGTAAACGTATAATTCAAATATAGCAAAAAGTTTGATTTGACTTGTTAGTCTGCAGGAAAGTTGACTACAAGAAGCATTCATATCTGGCAAACTTATGAAAAGAAAGGTAGTGTAGCACAGAAGACTAATAAACTAGTAATTCACTGTAAATAATTTTGTATGGAAAGCAACAAATGTTGTGCAGTTCAATATTATATGTCATGACATTGTAATATGACTTTTAGATGATGCCATGAATATTTAATACATCTTGAGATGTTTTCGTAATTTTGTACATCTTCAGAGACCTTTACCTTCAATGCATGCCCTTAAATTGAAACCAATCTTTAAAGCTGCAATTTCACAGCTGGAACGGTTTACGTAGCTCATTTGTGATGAAAACAATATTCTTATGCAGTTGTCACATGATTACTTTTTATATGATTTTTATATTAAGGCAGAATTTTGACCTATGAGACTCCTCGGAATGACATGAAGTTAAGATCTTCCTTTCAAAACAGCCGATATATGTGTTTGATATATTCTGAATGTTTTTAGTAGCCACCTACATTATCTTCGGTGGCTATGGCATACATTTTATAAGTTTAGAAAATGATATTACTGGGAGGATTAACATTCTTATTTGATGGTCGAGATTATTAGATGACATTGTGGTTTTACTTTTATATTTGATGTACTTTGAAATTTCCTTTCAAATTATTCATTGACCTGCATCCAAGATGCTTTCTTCTTTTTTGTTTTTAAATATTGTCTTGATTTTCATAATTCATAATTCCAATCTTCAGAGAGGCAGAGGATTTTTCGATAATCAAGAGCATTATCTCTCAGTAATGTGGTTAAGCTTTTATGTCCCTTCAAACTTTCAATTATTGAATCAAGGGCAGGTGTTCCTTTCAATCAAATTATGGGTAAACAACTTGAATCATGAAAACATATACTATTGCGGATAACTGCGTTGACAAAATGTAAAACAAACAATTTCTGTGATAAACTTCATCAATAAAGATTGAAAATTCCCTGGCTAAAAATGACATTTACTAGCATGCTGTTTGTTCGTGGTTGGCTTCTGTATTCTTTCCCTTAAAATGATTACTGTCCATCAAGTTGTTATGAATATGACGAGTAGAGCCTGCCCGGGTATTTTTGATTTCCCTGAAACATGTCAATGATAAACTTTCTCTGAAGATAACTGAGAAGATTCTCCTATGGTTCTCCTGATTTCCTTACAATTTGCTCAATATTCGGTTTATGTCGTGGCATGAACTTTTGCCATTCAGTAAATTTTACCTGAAGTTATATTTAGAACTTAGGCTCTCTGAAGAGAAGCGAGCGGCATGGAACCAACATCATCTGATCGTACACTGCACTCCCCTATACTCTATTCAACAATGAATTAAAGATAACTACATTACAAAACGAACAGGTGCAAAGCAATTGATTTCAGTTCGATGGACTGAATAATCGATTTGGTAAATTTTGCTCACAATACCCGTGTAATCAGCAAATTTGATGGAAGGACGAGTATCAGAATCACTGATGCAACCACATTGTCGGGATATTCACATGCAACCAATAAAAACTAAACTCTTCGGCTGAACAGTGATAAAGGCACTCGAAAGTAAAACATAATTATAAGAAAAATGTAATGACCAACATGATAAAGATATGAATAGATTTGAAGAAGTACTGATGATATTGCATCATCAGTATGTCTGTTCTGCCTGTACACAAATTGAATGGGTCGATGTAGATCGATATAGGCGTATACCTTTTAAGTATTGCGTTTTGCAAGAGCAACACGTTCACAAACTTTTATCACAGCTGACATCAATGCTGGTGTACAAAAATGGAACCAGAAAGAAACATGGCTTTAGCATTCGAGCTACCATCAAACATAAGTGACGAGTTTACATTGAATTTTGAAATCAGTCCTAGTCTATCGAAAATGGGTTTAAAAATGAATTAAGACAGTTTTCAAAAGAAAATTTCTTGCTTTTATCGATATTTTTGAGAAGATATACACTACGATACAAAACTTGGACGTAATATGTCTTATGTCATTATGGCGTGGTCGCCAGACACGATACAAAGGAAACAATAAAATACCAAAGTCACTCTTTTGCTATCAGTTTTAGGAAGAGGCGCCTACCTATGGCGCCGGATATATCCGGCGCCATATTGAATTACCATATACCTTGAGTGCCGGAAATATCCGGCACAGTTAAATAGGCGTATTTGCTTCGTTTTTGTCGCTAAAAATCCCTTAATTTCGGCGTCAGCACGCAGGGCGACTAAGATTGATGTATTCCGACCTGGCCTGAATGTGATTGCGCCCCGTACGTCCGACTATGGCCAAAATCTGGAAGCAAATGTCGTGACCCATGACCTCGACCCTGAAAGGTCAGGCTGATCACAGAAGCCTTGCGCTGATTGTTTACAGTTTTCAGAAGTACGGACGATCGCGAAGATGTTTATGGTTTTTTTTTTTAATAAAATGAAATGTTTATTTATTGAAAACAAATGATTTATATGTAAAAGTGTTCTATTAACAGCAATATTCGTGAATGAAACTAGAGGAAATACAATTTTTTACTATAAGCCAGTGAAATTTTATAGTAGCCATATTATCAATATGAATGGTCACATGACTGGTCATGTGTTTGGTCATGTGATATGTTGTTCCCTAAAATGTATTTTTAAATATTGTGATTTATTTTTTGATAAATCATAACCTTTTTAGATGCACGTTTCTGCAAGGAAGACATAAAGCAGGTGTTTACAAATATAAAATTAAAATGTGTTGATTTTCAAATACAGATTCATGTCAGATGCTGATGTTTGTGGTTCATTTACTCTGCCTTTTGTGAGAAAAATCTTAAATAGGTACCGGGTACATCTATAAATAAAGTACAGGGTAGTTATTATTACATATATGTAAAGACAATGCCATGAAAATTGCAACTGTATTCAAATTTGCGTCATTTTATGGATTCAAAACACGTCCTGATGCTTCAAATATTCATATTCTTTGCCAACTCTGGTCACATGATGTGTCATGTGATCAGTCACGTGACCTGGAAATACAAAACTTATGTATGAAAAAGTGGGAAATTTCATGCTGATTCAGAAAATATATGGTTTATTGGTACTTACTTAATTTTTACTCTAAGCAGTGTTCATGCAATGACCACACCCAAGATTTTATCAATATTTACATAAGGGGCCTGGTATATAGGAATACATTGGCCTTGGTAGTCAAGGGGTTAATGTCACATTACAGTTAAAGTTTATAAGGTAATTAAACATTAAAAATATTTGGCCCCGTGAAAGACCCTGTATATACCCTGACACAGCCCTCTCACACGGTGTCAGCTAAGACGTCCCATTGCTGTTAAAGAGGCTGATGTACAGGTCTATGGCCAGTGCTGTGATGACATGGCTATATACAGTGCTGTAGACATAGTCTGGCAGAGACCCCGCGATTCGCGTTCTTCCTGTTGGAACACGCGCCCGCCCTTCAGAGACGCGACGGAAATCCCAGGGTCTGGACGTTCTTGCAAGCGACCGGTCGAATTTCTGCCTGATCCGGGTACTTTATAGAACTCCACACACCCGTTTATCAAAAAAAAAAATGACAAGTACCCTAGCAAAATAAAATTAAAAATCAAAAATCAAAACATAGCGCGTAATATAACTCTACCAGCTACTAATATATATTCTCTCCGCCCAGTCAGATAGGTGTTTCTTTTGACGTCACTACCCTTATGAATATTCATATACTTGCAAAAACGGACAGTCGCTGTGCCTGGCAGCGCGTGCTCACAGCTGCGTAGCGTAGCCTTCGAATGCAGACCCACCGTGGGCGCGCACAAAACAAGGCACAGCGACTGTGGAGAGTCTACTGTAGACACAGTGATGTGGCCTGAAATTTTTGACTATCTCATTACTGTAATTACAGGACTGTACACAGAAATGTGAATACGGATCTGTAACATAGTCAATAACTTTTGAATGTGCACACACTTATGCCTGTATTCATTTCTGTCATCAAAATTGGCCCGTTTCTCTGAAAATTTACACCTCTGAAATCTTAAAGATTTTCAGACACTGTAACAGGCCCTGCCCTATAAATTCGACACCGACACACCAAATACGGCTAGTTTTCAATCGGATTCGAACCCACAAAATACGGCATCAGTCGCCTAGCTGAGAGGCCACAGACAGAACCACTCGGCTAAATCTCCACTCCAAAAAAAGAGTGGTTCAATAGCCGGCTAAGTTGTTACATTTTTCTGACTGAGACCGCTCAACACGTTGTAGAGTTCGTGAAAGCACTCACGCACGCATGCTCACTATCATACATCGCACATACACACTTTGTTTTGTTTTGTCCAAAGTTTGTTGATTGTACACCAGTATTTCAGTCATGTGGTCATATCACTAGATGCACTTCGAAATTATATCGCCGTATTCATTCCTTTAATGCCAGGCCTGATACAGACCTTTTGAGTAAAAAATAGTCGAGATAAATCTTAAAACATTTACTGTTTCCAAGAAACTCACTCCATTGTATGTAATAAAAGTTACTGGAAAGAGGAATGGGGTGCGGATATTTTTTCAGTCATGGTACTGCTAATCGAAGAGGGATTGCAATTGTTTTTAACAGTAACCCAACCAGGGTAGATTCTCGTTTGTTTATATGCCCCAAATGATGATGATACCTTTTCTCTGAGAATTTCCACTCAAACACTGTCGAGTTTTGTGGTGACGTAACTGACATCATTATTTGTGGAGATTTTAGCACCGTTCAAGATTACACGTTAGACGGAGTAGGTACAGGAAAGAATATTTGTCATCGCAATGCAATCGAGAGCATTAAACATTTAATGCATTCGTGAGACTTGCATGATATCTGGCGATTAACAAACCCTTCTGTGAGGTGATATACTTGTAGGAGAGGCAATTTGGCCAGTGGAATTGATTATTTTAGTGCCATTTTTCTGTTGTCTCAAAAATAACAGATGTTACCATTGGCGAAACGATATCGCTCAGATCATCACCTCATTGGTATTGGTTCGGAAACTAATGTTTTCTCATGCGGAAAGGGATATTTGTTGAATAATTCTCTCCTCAAAGACCATAATTTCATTATTCAATCACAACATTCTATTTCGGATTTCTTCGTTGCTAATAATGGCTCTGCTAACCCTCATAGTGTCTTGGATGCCTTTAAATGTGCTTTTTGAGGACACTGTATAAAATTCAGCTCATTTAAGTACCACAAAAGAACAAAAAGGAGAATTGTCTAATTAGAGCCTTAACGATTTACAAGCCATTGTTGATTCTGGTTCTAGTCATTGTCAATGTCACCTTCCTCTCCGTTTGTCATTGAAACACGAAGAACTTGTGTCTCTTTATGCAGAGAAAACTGCTTGTCTCATTATTCGTTCAAGGTGAATGGCTGGTGGCGATCGTGCAACGAAATATTTCTTAATCTTGTTCACAGAAATTATTCGAGGAAAAATGTCTTGAGTTTAGTAAAACCCGATAGCACCTTTCTGTCAGACCCATTACACATTTTGAGTGAAGAAGCTTTGTTTTACAGGAAGCTTTATTCATTCTATCTTTCCTGATTTCACTTAGCAATGACAATTGTCGCATTTTCCCTGATAATTAGGCATGTGGGCTAAGTAGATCTGAACGGGAAACCTGGAAGGCTTAATCACGGTCAATGAATTGTGGCAAGCTATCAGAGCCTTCCCAGCTATTCCGGTTGAAGTTTTATAAAACGTTTTTCACGGAATTATTTACACCCATTTTTCAATGTTTTAATTATTTATATGATCTTGGGTTGTTATCATCCCATAGGATTCTGATCATTTATTTTGGAACCGTATTTATTTAAATTGTTTTTGGATTTCAGTAAAGGAATGGTTTCAAATGCTTACACAAAATACCAAAACGCTTAATGCAATAAATTGTATTTTTGGTGACTCGTCATGTTCGAGTTCTAGTTTATTTATAAATGTCATCTTCCTTATGGACGCTCTTTTAATTTTAGATGTAAAAATGCTAATTCATTCACAATATCCTAGCTTCAGTTTTAATTGTGCGTGAAATCTGTTTGCAAAACAGAAAAGTATGTAGCATCTCACAAGATAGACAAAGGATATATGTTGAAATGTGGGGAGCTTTTGTCAACTTTTTTACGGTAAACTTTTCTTCTTTCTGTGTTTTCTTTCTTTTTTTCTGGTCTCTCATTTAAGGGAATAGCAAGACTGCATGTAGCTTAAAATTATTCGTAGGGGAAAATATATAATTACGTTATTCCATTACACTTCAAAATTAAGTACTTTGAACGTGCCATAACATCAACAGCGTTTTCGGCAGGTATTTTATGCTAGACGTGGTTCTGAATTTGTTTTAGTAATTTTTTTTCATATTTTGTCTATAAGTGTAATGACAATTAAAAAATACCATTTGATTGCGCATCTGTGGACGTGTCATCATACCATTTGAAAGACTTAAAAAAATTGATGTAACAGTTATTTGTCATCGATTTTCCAATACTGGTTTGTAGGAATGTATTATTAAGGCACAGTCGTTAGTTCTGTCGTTTTAGTTATTAAATCTTGTTGTAACATATACCTATAATTTAGAGGTAAGTTGGCTTATTCACAGGGAGCTGTTAAACGGTACCTAGAAATGTGGTGTGCCTTATGTCCATTCACTATCGCGTGATGTCGACCGATTGAGACTAATCCTTCGATAAGGTCAACATGTTAGCCTGAACGTACTATTTTGACCGATAATAACAGTGTGGGTTCAAATAATCAATGATTGCATGTGTTAAGCGTTAATTTAAGGGAGACCATCGGAAATAGGTAGCTAATAATGTTTTAATTGAATATCATAGATTTAGATAGGGAATCGAGCACGTTTATTCCCCAGAGTCCTTTTCACTGCCAACTGTAACTGACGTGATAGGATCTTGATATTATTGTCCCACTGAACGGATAATCACTCGGCAGCTCTGAAGGCGTTGTTTTCTACTCCTTCTTCATCGGGGAAATACTTGACTTTATTCAAGCACTTTAATGATTACCGCTGTAATCACAAGCAGGACACCTGCGACTGAGCAACCAATGGCTAGGAAATTCGATATTTCTCCCCTCTGCATGAACGCTTCCGATTTGGCAGATAAGATCAGGAGCAGTAGTATGGAAACGGGAGGTTATTTCAGTGTCAAGCGTTGTGTCCGGGGCCTCAGTCGTGATAATGATTTCATCCGGGTCATCATATTCAATAGTGGCCGAAACAATATACGACGGTGATTCTACATCGCCGGGAGCATCCGTGCCCGAATGGCAAAGAAGTACTTGAGATGTTCTTTTTATCTTAATCCTCCTCCTTAT
Source organism: Ptychodera flava (assembly GCF_041260155.1). Lineage (NCBI taxonomy): Eukaryota > Metazoa > Hemichordata > Enteropneusta > Ptychoderidae > Ptychodera > Ptychodera flava. Next base: position 8,022,373 of record NC_091933.1, on the reverse strand, counting down.
CAGCATCATCAGCATCATCAGCATCATCAGCATCATCATCATCATCATCACCACCACCACCACCACCACCACCACCACCACCACCATCCATGATTACCGTCGTCGTCGCTACCACCGCAGCCGTCGACATGATGATTGTCAAATATATCTGAACGGTAAGATTAGAATAGTCTTCTTAATTTAAAGAAAAGTATTTTTTTAATTTCAGATTTGCAATAATTACAGCAAAAATGGTACATTTACAACAAATGTAAATTACAATATATATGCCGACCAAATTACTCAACTTCCAATTTAAAAGCAAGCTTGATGTACAGGTCAAGTGACAAACTAAGTTTAAATTACAGGCAATATGATGAATTGACTTTCGAATTTGTGCTGGCTTAACGTGTACAGTCTCATACTCACAGTTTCCGTAAAGCTCGTGGCCTGATTTTTCTGGAGGTCCGGATAGTAGCGGCAATATTTGTCCGGCAGTATTCCCGCCTCGGGGTTCTTGTTGCATTCTTTACCGTTCCTAACGTCGAGGGCGTTGCCCGCAACGTGGCTCGAACACTTTGTGACGGCAACGTGTCCCTTGTCGTTGAGGTAGAAATGATTGTCGTCGCCGGTGGAATACTCGTCGAAAAGACCCCATTGATAGTGTCCCAATCGTGTACAAGCACCCTCGCTGAATCCGTTAGGAGATGAGTTGTTAAGGGGGAAATAACTGTAAATTTCAGTTAATTTTTTCATATAAAATGCCTGCCTTGAAACACGACGCGTAGAGTACAATGGCTATATACGATGCAATTGTTAACAAATAATTTAAAGTCCAGACTATAGCTGTCAACAATGACAGTTTTATTAGTCATTACAAACATATAGATTGTATCTACAAATGTAACAATACCCGACTGTTGTTTTAATGAATAATTGGCTTTGCACAGTCTATACGCTCTAAGGTCATAACCTGTAAGTCAGTTTTATGCGATTGCTCAGTCCAATAAAGGTTAGGGGACAACTTAATACCCTGATTATATATCTCAATAATAGCGTCCTTGCCAACTTACCGGGATCTCCAAATGTCTCCCAGGCCCAGTCTTTATCGCCGAGGAAATTCGCAGTTAGATGTATGTACTCGCCTTCTTCTCCGCATGAGCCGAGCTGATTTGTGTAGGGATCGTCTCCCCACAAACCGTTTGGCTTGTCGACGATGATGTTGGCCGTGTCGAATGTTTGGCTGGTGGCCGACTCGCTCGTCAGACTGTCGCCCCAGGTCTCCGGCAACAGGATCGTGATGTCCTTGAAGAATGCTCGCTTCTTCGTGGCCCGGTGTAAGATCCTTGAGGCATTGGTGAAGATTTCCTGTCCCCAAACACACACACAAGGATATGCTAGAAGTTCATACTGATAGTTCAGTGGAATTGTTTTTCAGACATGGACAGATATTGGGCAGTGAGTGACAACATTAACATCCGTGGCCCATGTTGTTTGGTTGGCGGAAGTTCGAACGTTACTAATAAGGAAATACATTGCCGACGTAAAACCTTTAATAGAAGCTCAGCCTTCAATTTTACCTAAACACGATTGGAACTAATTTGGGATTATTGGATAGTGAAGTAAGGTCGTTTTCACCTAAAAATGTAAGCTCATTTGCTTTTCTTTTTAGATCACACACTTGCTTTTATGAGTAATTTGTAGTATTGCGACATTCAGCTATATGGCACCTAACACTTTTTAGAAATTTGAAAAATATGAAGATCCCATTATCCCAAATTAGTTCCAATCGTGTTCCTAGTGCAATTCGTTAGGTGACCCATGATTAAGATCAAATTGGAGACCTCGAAGTGTGACAATAAGATATCCAACTGACACAAAAGTAACGAGGACAATACTAACTTAAAGGAAGTACAGCGCAAGTGTGATAAATGTTTAAGAACTTGATTTGTTTCAATATATCTGCACTGTAACGTTACTAATTCATCCACGGTTATAATTTTAATTGATAATAGTAAATCATCTTAATGTCTTAATTTAAACCAATTTTCCACGTACCTGTAAGTTGTTCACTATGGCAACGTCTTCAGGAATGTCTTCGTTGATGGCGATCACAATGCCCGTGTATCCGTTATTTTGCAGTTTTATCTTAGACCGAGTTAAGGCTGACTCTATCGCGGTGCATGCAATCAAAACAACTGAGAAGACTTGAAAAAGTTTCGCCTTCCGCATTTTCACCTGGTGTCCCAATCTTAGATTCGATCAGCTTCGTCGTTTCGTAATGGTGCGCCGTATTTTTTTTGCACTGGGGTGTTAGTTAAAGGTGTCTTACATGCACAACACGGGGAAATGAAAGAGAAGCCGAACGTATGCGATGACAAATAAAGGTGTACGTGTTAGCAAAATCATAAATCGGGAATGCAGGCGTGGTTTCACGCACCTTGGGTAACGTTTATATGGCCGTGCTTAAGTTGCTGCAGTGTGGAGTGCATAGTAAGTAATCTATCGGTATGCATACGGTCACCCACGGACACAGCACAGTCATCGATTTTAATACAATAAACTTAAGTTGATAAATTATGGGTATCGTATCACGGTCCTGGGACCGTGATCGCACCAAGGATTGTGCAAAACACACATCTAAAAAGGTGACAGATCTTGGATTGAATTATTTCATGACGACCCCACCAATTACTGGTAGTCACACATAAACGTATGTTTGAGCAGACGACGTAATCTCATGAGTTTGTCTCTCTGAGCCTCTCTACATTTTTTCAGTCAGATTGTCTGCCAATCTGTCTGTATTTCTCTCAAACAAAGTGTTATAAATGTGTCATTTGATTTAATTACATCCCAGGAGCTAGTGCGCCCTCTAGCAACCTTAAATGTCTAGTCTAGCCCTCTATGTTACTCAGATCGTTTATATGCTTGCTTCGGTCACATGTTTTTCCAGCTGCTCCCATTTCAATTTTCTTTTAGAGACAAATTTCGTCGAGAAATCAGCACGACGTTACACTACTGACGCACAGTTATATTTCTCACTGCACAAGTATCCCCAGCTTCAGAAGTATGGCTGCCGGAGCAAATGCTCAAGATATCGAGGCGTCCGAAACGGAACATGATGAGGCAGTCGATTCTGCCGTTCCCGCCATCAGCACTAACGATACAGCTCCTGGTCAATCACGAATTCTCCGAGCAGGCGCAAGACCGAAGGCAACTTTCAAGACGTCGGGTCTTGGTAAGAAGACAGTCAAACGTGCTTCGACAGGCAGCAGTGTTCAAAAACAATTAGATGCGTAATACAACGCAAGTTCAAGATATATCGAGCAAAATTGCAGACGTAATGAAAATCGTGCAAGCCGAAGGCCATGACGTCACAGACCACCACGATAACCGGACGCAGGTTCTAGTCGTGAGTTCTACAAGTTCGCCAAAGTCCGATATAGAAGACAGCACCAGTGGCAGTTCCGACGGCGAATACAAGGCAAGTGCCACTGCCGTACACAAGAATCTGAAGTCCAGGGCGAAAGGTGCGAACGGCAACAGTAAAAGTAGCAAACACAGTAGTACATTGACCGTCACCAAAGGTAAACGTATTAAGAGTGGAGCAAAACGAAAACCCACTGATTGAGTTAAGAAGTATATACCCTGGCCTCACGAGTTCATTACAGACCCAACTCCTAATAGGCCAGATGCCTTAACATATGACGATATGACATTAGCACAGCTAGTTTCTGGAGAGCTTGAAATAATATTAAGCATGAACCTTAGTAGTAATACCGCCTTACATAGGCTAAGCCACTTACAGAATATTGTAACAGATGCTCAATTGTACCCATGGGATCGAGTACGAAAGTATCATTCTATTATTTTGCAATATTTAGAACAAGGGTTGTTGGAGTGGGGAGATTCTTTTGACAATATTCACACCAGATTTGTAAGAAACCCCCACAGCCTAACATATCACAACACACCAGATTTGTAAGAAACCCCCACAGCCTAACATATCACAAATGGTTGCTAAGAATAAAAAGCACGCCGTGTGAGGTATTGTTATGCCTTTCAGAGTAACAAATGTAGTCAGTCAGATGACCACATAGTAGATGGTAGTTTAGAGAAGCATGTTTGTTCAGCCTGCTTGCGCTTCAGACAACAAGAGGCAAGGCATGCTTCCATTGGCTGTCCATGCAATGACAGAGAGTACAGAGAACAAAAACAAAAAAGTTCACACAAAGATTGACAATTGGTTTCTGAGGGCCAGGGTCACAGCCTTGAGAGTCTTGCTCCTATTGTTTAGCTTAGTACTGGAAATTCTTTCACAATTTCCCATCTTGTAGTTGATAGTGATTTCGATAGTGATCATTTTGTCCATGTAAAAGAGGTGAATTTGCCCAGTCAGGTGGCATTGGAACAACCTCCATTGTATGTAAACCAAGGGTCAATTTGCACAACCGAACCATTAGAGACATCAACTTTCCATCATTTGGAAGATTCAAAGGCATACTCACTTGATCCTAGTTTCAAACCATTTATTGTTATTGTTCAACAATCTCTAGATTACTCATCAAATGTAACATTGCCTCAAGTTTTGAACAGTGTCTACGGTTTCATATAAGGGAATTTTGCATTGCCACCAAATTCCACTGTCAAAGTTAACTTTCCTCACATCCCTCACTGGATTCCCCCTCATATTGCTTCCTGGCCACCCAGCCCTCGCATTTCTGTAGATTGGTTAGTAAGTACGCACCATGCAGTGTTTAACTCGGGCAGGCCAAATTTTGCAGGGCTTCGCATTCCCGTTCCTTCATCTCTGAACATTCCTGCATGGCGTGCACGTCTTCAAGGACTAAACTACAGTCAATTGTGGATTTCCTTGAATTTGGGTGGCCAGTTGGCTTAAAAAAGAAATAGGCAATATAATTCTGACACATTTACAAAATTTAAGGAAATTTGAAAATATTTACCAAGATTGGTTGAACCGGAAATGGAATCTGAATGCAAGGAAAAAGTTATGGTACACTGGTATACACAAGTACATGAGGTTAGAGGTAAGGTCATCGACTGCTTGTAGCAAGGAGGCGATATTAGGTATGTTGGGTAGTGTCAAAAATCGATTAAATGAACGTGCACTGAGCGTGCTATATAAAGAGCATTTCGGTCATTTCAATTAGATGAAAATACGTCCAAAATTTAATAGCCTTGCACAAAGTCTTCCCCGTTTATCTGTTATGAGTGCACTTAGGACTGCCCAACCATTGAGAATGAAACAGTAAGCACAGAATTTAGCTGTCGTTTAGTTGTCGTTGACGAGATCAGGCACTGACATTATTCGTAAACCATGTTGGCAGTGCGCCAAAGAGGTATACGCGATGTTTTCGTAAAGTAAATATACAAACCTACACATGTATGTGTACAACTACAATTGAAGCCTGCGCAGAGACATCAGAATGCAAGAGCAGAGTTGGACAAAGCAGTTACGGAGAGGAACCAAAATGCTCAGTCCATGATAAGGCAAGTTCACTGCATACGTCAAGGGAGCCATGAGGGTTGTTAAAATTTGCGTGAGATCTGGTTTCTCTGTTGTAGGAAATCTCGTGAAAACAAAACGCATCATGCCATGATGTGCTCCCGGCGGCTACAAGAGTGCAAACTGATCTTTTGTATTCTATAAAGGTAGCTTGTTTCAAGGGGAGCTTACGTTTCACTGACTGAAACCGCAAAGTGGCCTGATCCGACAGGCATGCTCTCAGTGACGCTGTCATGCGGGCTCTGCGAGGTGCATTAAGACTGATATCCAATGACAATACGTGCGCGCCGATTCACGGTTGTTTTAACTGAACGAATGTATATATAGAAAGGAAGACTTGCTAAACGACTAACTTTGTGTTACTCTACAAAGCCAGGGTGTTGTAATAAGGCAAGGACACAACTCATCTATACTTGTGTCAAGACGTGAGGCGGGTATACGCACTAGATCCAGAAAAAAAAAAAAATTAGAAAAGTATCAAAGTACATGAGTTCCAACTTTAAAAGATTGAAATAAATGTATATCCTCGCCTGTGATTCGTTTATAGTTCTTAATGAAAGCATTCATACAAATGTTTTAAAGAATATTATAAACACATCTTCTTTAGCTCGTAAAATGTTCACTATTTATGACCATCAGCCAGTGGAGAATAATTATTACTATTAGACTTGAAATTAATGCTCTCATAAAATGATTAATTACTGCAATTTTTCATCAGCCTTAAATTTCTATGACTGAGTACAAGAGGAAGTAAATGATGTTATGGCCAAAACTTGAGTTGTTGATATATTTTTGTTCGGGAATGTGAGGTGCATCTTGTGTGAAAATTTTGAGTAAAAAATAGTCAATGTAAGTCATATTGCCATGGACCGATGTAACTTGAGTTACGCCCATTTTTGCACGAGAAAGTCAGTGCACTAAGGGCGTAACTCCATACTTACGCACTGTTTCACACGGGCAAAAGGTAAAAACATCAAAATGTAAAAACGTCTTATAATGAGGATGCTATTCATGAAAATCGACCTGTGCATAAAAGAAGTACCATATGATGAGTTACGCCCTATAAACTCATGATTAGGTACTTCCTTTTTCGCTCAAAATGCAAGTGCAAGACATAAAAATGATTTTTTGATAATAAAATTCGTTTATCACAGTTTATATGTCTATGACAATATCCTTTGCCAAGAAAACCATTAGCTACAAACAAATTGATTTTGAGGGCTAGATTCTTTCAAAACCTTTATTCCCTCTAACTCAGTTTGTTGAAAAAGTGAGTTACGCCCCTCTTGCACTTGGCCCTCGATGTTATTCATATTTCCTTACAGTTCCAGATACTTTTGAGCGGTAAAAATGAAAAGAGGTTGATTTTGATGAATTTAATTCAGTGAAAGTATGTGAAGCGACAATTTTGACAAGCTTGTTGTTTCAGATACAGGGACAATAAGGCTAAAACACCCGTTATCTTCTATATATAAAGTCGAATGAATGACTTTTTAAGAGTTTTAACTTCAAAAAAATTACAAAGGCAATTTTATGTAGATTCAAATTATTGTTTGTGCCATAAATTTCACTAAAGCAAAGAGTTTATATCTGACATCAAAGTAAGTTTCGTGAGGAAGTTGTCATTTGGAACAATACGACTTTAGTGCACCACGCTTTCAAACCACAGCTTCCAAACACCGTGATGTTGATCGCTGGATGGCGTCTGCCGTTTTGGTCTTTCTAGAAAAGTCTGAATTCATTCACGTTTGTGTAGTTGTACATTGCAGGATCACGAAACTCGATATTTTACGACAAAGAGCGGGATTGAATAGAAGCGTACTAGTATTTCTCCGAATATTTCGAACCACCATCTTCAGACATTAACACTCACAACAGCGATATCTTGTTTTGACCAGTCCGGGTAATGTCTCAATAGAGCATTGTGGGAAAGAGCAAATGCGTACCGTATATGTAATGATGGTTAAGGCAAGAACCAATCGCATACTGTATATATAATTAGGGTTAAAAGTTCACGTGTGTTCGCTTCGAAATGACATCTCGATCTGACCTGACCAGTCCTGGTTATGTCCGAATGGCCGGGAGCAAAGTACGATCGACCAATCAGCGAAAATCATTAAGGCCATCGTCTGGGCTAATGTCGGTCAAAATGCTCAAAAAATCAAATTTTATTTTTTTCCTTCATTGTCACCCTCGACATGTATACTTTCAAATAAGCTATATCATTCTTCAAAAAATATTAACTAAAATCGAGAAAAATCGTGTTTTTTTTCCCACTGACCCCTGGTCAAATTTTATTTAGTCAAATTATATATTCAAAACAGGTAAATCGCTATTTTTGGTTGCCTAAAAACTTTGTTGAGTTATGGCATCATGTATGAAGTAGTGACCATTTGCTTGCTTATTGAAGCAGCTTTTTCAGAGGTAAAAATGTGGCGTTGTGGAAATTGTGAGTTTGAGACTAATTGCAGTCTAAAAAAGCCAGCTCAATGAGTAATCGGGAAGAAATTTGCAACAAATGATTCTGTTTATATTTTGTGTTGATATTACTGTAAGGCATATGAAGATTTATTCAGGTATAGCAATTAAACCAGAAAACAAACCATATTAGACGTTATGGTGTCCATATACATAACAAGTAAAGAATCTCACATGAATTTCATTATCATGCTGATTATAAAAACAATGTTTTTTTGATAATTAACACTGTTCATTTTTCACTTAGAAAGCAATTAAAACCAGGCTTTTGTAAATAGAATTCTAACTGACAATTTAAACTTGTCCAATACCCTATTTTGAGGTCGTAAACTTTGCATGAAGTATGAGTATCACCTGTATGTTGTAAACATTTCAATCCAATATTCCTAACAATTGTGTTTTGTACTGCATTCGTTTCTTGTGGCAGTAATAACTCTTGAAAGAATGGTTGTGATTAAATACTTTACAAAATAACCTCAAAAAACAAGGTCATCCAATCATGTCATAGTAGAAACTTGACGGAAAGTTGTGAAATTTATTAATTTTTCAATCTTACCGAGATGACTATGATTTAATTTATATTGACATCTTATACAGTCATAGATTTAGGTTCATATTGTAATACATATACATCTGAATGCTACAGAAAAAATCGGTATTTGTATGACTTTTCGTTCAATAGATATCTTTGCCACAAATTTCCTCATATTTTTAACCCTGAAATTGTAGCCATGGCAACCGAATATCCGGTTTTCCCCCTGCACTGCATCTTACCATCTACTGCAACAAAAAGATGACAAACTCTGAAAACAAGGTACTACACGGTTAGTGTTTTAAAATAGCCCCTACAATAGCCTTAAATCATCAAATCCTGATTTCTAGCAGCTATACCTGACAAGGAAAACCATGATCCACAGAAGTAATTTTTCATGTAATAACCACTTGTCTTGGTCGCCATCTCGACCATACTGAAGCATATGCGTAACGCTACATCTAAAACAACCGAGTGCAAAAAAGGGTAAAATCTAGCCGAAAAGTTCCGAACTCGTTGCAGTATATAAGCCTAGAATTACACGGTTGACGTTGGCGAGTGAGGTTCGCTGATTGATCGATTGTACCGTGCTCTATGAGGCATTACCCGGACTGCTGCCGATGTGTATGAAGTTGGCTCGGCAACAGATATATACATTGCGCCCCCTGTAAATAACATTTCGTTTGAATTGTAGCTATGCCAACATCTTTACAGTGGGGTCACAAAATCGAAAATACTAACCAGAAGTAAAACATTGCATCGTCGTGAATATAATATTTGCTTTGAAGCAAAAGCATTATCAATAATTAAAGGCAAGTCTACAAGCTACGGTCTTCTATACGATTTTCTATGTCATTCACAATTTCAGTGAATTCGACACAATTAAAAAGCAGACACGGTTAGCTTATGTATGTCCATATCGATTTCTTTCTTATCCTTCCTGCGGAAATGTTTAACTGTCACAGTTTTGATAAATTATGGTTTTTTTCACAAATATATCAAGTAGTTTAAGCAATGTAGAAACACCTCGTGTAACACATGCTGTCTCAAAGAGAGCTGTAATATTTAATGCTGTTTTTCATTGTTTTCATTTACAACGGTGGCCTTGACATATACAGAAATGTGATTGATTGATTGATGTTATAAAACGAGTGCATTTTCGTAATCATCTCCCCAAATTATGCAGAAACACACAACACTAGCTTCGCCAACAACATACATTGCGTACAATGAGTAACATTATGGTTCACAAACGAATCCTTGTCCTGGATAGAGTACAGCTGTCAGTGACAACATCAGATATAAAACACGCACATGATGTGCTGATAAAGTAGAGCATCATGCATAATTCAGATAGGTTTTACGGCATGTCTTTTTAGAGACAGAACAAAAGACTGGAAAATGCGGCAAAATTACTGCTAATATACTATATATATGCTAACATTTTAAAGTTCGGGTTTTTCTTATTGTCTCTGGTTTTCCTTCCTTTCTGAAGGAATGCGCCACTAAGTTGCCGTAATAAGAAGAGTTTGTGACAAAATATGGGCCGTGGGCTATTAAAAGGTGTTCATGATGCAGTTTTATTTATATCATAATATTACGAATATGTTGCAGCAGGTTCGCTATGGATTGTCACAAAAATATTTACCAATCAATACCTTTCGGCTGTAAAATCGATAATATTATGTCACATTGTTTTAATGCAAATATTCCTTCCCCAGGCTGTATATACGTAATGTCACTGGGGAGACTGAGACAACTGTGCTATTGTTAAAGCTTGTCAATAAAATTGTTGCCTATTGGTTATAACGCCACCGTTTAAAATAGTTTTTTTACACAGTGACATGCACTGGTTGTGTATGGGTCCATCATTTTGCAACCAACCTTCTCCCGGGGGTGTGGACCTAACTTTGACAACTTGATCTAAACAAATATTAGAGTCAGCCCATAAAATAGAAAGACAGGGCTGGAAATGCAGTTTTAAAGTATTCAGACTCTTCCAGCATGACAACTGAAAGCCATATTTTGTCAGCTTGCGTCACAATTCTGGTACTCCTGTCCTGTAGTCTGGCGTTTCTCCCGAAATCGAAAATTTTCTTGGAGAATAATGAATACACCGGGATCTTGATAGCCATAGACGAAAATGTACGAGAAGACGCTGCACTGATAGAAAACCTCAAGGTGCGCTGATACATTTTATACATTTACAAAATTCAATGTCTGTACTATGAACGGTCAAACTATACCAACTATTAGGGAGAATTTGAGCTGCATTTTTGTTGTTGTATCAACCTGGTCTTAAGTCTGACACAGAGTATAAAACAGTCATTTCTGGTTCACCATGATCACTACCGCATATTTAGTCGCCATTGGAACGGCTCTACAATTGATCTGCTGTTGCTACGACAACATACTGCCATGTTGCCAACGCAACCGATTAGCAGTAAAGCAGTGAACAATACCACAATATGATCACACTACGTGGCTGCTCAAATGCGTGCATTATACAGCAGGGTGTGTTTTGCAATTGTACGATGCCATAGAAGCAAAATGGTACGCAACTAGAGTGGGTTAAATGTGACTTTATCAGGGAATTGAATAGATATTTTGCCATGTTGTGACCAGCTCCATTACCCACATAAGAGATCTACAGCCTGTATTTTAATGGTTACATAGAGGTCTTTCTGACAATAGCGGTGGCCGAGATTCGTGCGACAAATTTTTCTACTGCAAACAAAATACGGTTTATAAAACTTTTGTGTCATTTACTAACTATCAAAGCCTGCCGTCGCATTTCACGAAAAAATCGCCCTTCGATCTAGCGTGGTAAGATGATGTGATTTTTTCGCTCTTCCAAAATGACACCACTACTCTAGGAAATAGCAAGCTGGCTAAAATAATAGCAGTGACCTGTCCCAACACAAGTTGAGGCTCAATATATGTCCAATTTCCACATCTTCACCGTAACGAACCTTGAACTACATTTAAGGTAGAATGAGATTCGGGGACACATATTCAAATTCTCAAATTTTACCAACCCTTTTTTTCTGTACACTAATTGAAAATGTGAGGACTGTCTGGTAAAGGAAGTTTTCATCACTTTGTTTTTGTAGACATCGAAATTTATTTCCCCCGAATAAAGGGATGGAGCAATTTTGAATTTCAAATATCCCGCAAATTTAAAGTAATTTGCCAAAGTTTCCAACGTATCAAAATTTGGATGGTGATCCCCAAGTTTTACCTTTTAATTTTAAAGAAAAGATTTCCATAAGGCATGTGCATGTTTGGGCAAACATTTAAGTCTTTCTTAAGAGTCACGGTCGCACACTACCTTAAATAGATTTTGCGAAATACACTTTGTCATTAAAATTTTGGTACATTCTTGTTCTTCTTTTGGCTCAAATATTTATGTTGAATGAATTGTACTATTGTTAATATTTGAATTAGATATTTTATTAAGAGACCCCTACTTACTTTATACTTTGATAAACAACTTTACTTTTCATTTGCTCCGTAGATATCTTCCATTTCTACATTTTAGTCTTGAATACTCCGTCAGATTCTTTCGTTTTGCTTCAGCCTGTCAACTTTCCCTTTGGCCTTTCATTTTTGCTGCTGTATCAGACGAATGGAGTTTAGCTGTTTTAAGCAGAAAATGTCACTCAGTTAATTTTGATGTGAACTTAGTACATAATGAAGGATAGGGGCTAATCAATGGCAATGATTTTCATTACAGCTGTTGACTCGGGAGGGCTTCGTCTCCGTCTGCAAGGTCAAACGTTTATTCTAACAATAGTTTCTTATACGGTCTGTACACGACTCATGGACGCCTTATCGCGCGTTCTTAGTAGTTTAAGTAGACCATTACTACTGATACAGGCAGGAACAAATGGTCTATGCATGCCCCTCTACGTCTACTGTCCTGTCCCCAATTTCCGGCTTAGCTCATGCCTAAATGTGGAACCGCCACAAACGTACGGCACGTACATACGCATAGGTGACATGTCACTGCGGTACTGTCCGAGTTGTTAAGAATAGGCAATAGTTTCTGTAGCCTTGGGTTGCTACGTATAAGCTATGCTTCATGCGATTTATAGCAGGTGCAGCGGTTAGCTTTATTTGATTTTAGTGAGGTCAGAACAGAAGCGCAAACAACGCAAAGTACACTAAAATGAAACCACGGCACTTTGCGTTTGGCTGGTCTATGTAATGACTCTGCACAGTTTGACGTCTGCGGACCTACAAAATTAAAGCCCTAGCTTGCAAGATCTTTCAGCTCTCTTGATCACCCTATTGAAATTTGCCAATCTTAAAGCCATGAGTGACGTACGGACCCTGAAAATGGAACGTACACTTGATCGCTCGGAATAACTTTATATTATCAGTAGACCCCGAGGAGAGTAACCGTGGTTAATAGTTATGTGTACATACAGCAAATATAATGGTGGTCGAACAGAAGCAGAACTAAAATGTCCTTGGCCCCACACTCCCTTTTATACGGCTGGGACGTACCATCATATTGTATTGTGAAGTTGATATTTGATATTTAATATTTGATATTTGTACTTTTATTATTTATAACGCTCTGCTTTTCAACACCGAGCACTGTAATTTTCAACGAGGACATTTGTACACTTCGATATATATATATATATATATATATATATATATATATATATATATATATATATATATGACGACAAAAGCTAATTTATTGATCGACGGCTAATTTGTGTAATGCCGTGTGTTTTTTAATGTCACATTACATCATGAAAATTATGGTAGACATTGATTTCGTCGGAATGTGCTCCACATAGGATATATTCATCGATGCTTCGGGTACCCTCTACAAGGCTACGCAACAGCGGGCTTTCTTCAAGGAAATCACCATTTTGCTGCCAAGCACCTGGAGCTCAAACTTAGCAAGCGGCACAGCTACCACAGAGATGTTTGCGGCCGCCAACATCATTGTAACGAAACACGAGAACGTCGGGAGAGAAACGCCGTACACCAATCAGTTTGGTTCTTGTGGAGAAGAAGCTGAGTATATACACCTGACAGACAAGTTTATTCTTGACAAACAATGGACTACGTACAAGTACGGTGAACCAGGTAGAGAATCTTTGGAATTTTACCATATAGTGCCAAACATTGTATTCTCAGAGTCTTTGTACATACAATTTGTGCAAATGTTATTTAGTTGCGACAGCTTCTTCAACTCCATGATTTTTCGCAAATCCAAAATATGTTTGCTGCCATCAAATTGGCTTTAAGGTTGTAGACATTGATCGAAGACTTGTCAAAAGTCTGTCACTGTGAACAAAACGATTGTTTAAATGCTATATGTAGAGCTATCGCGACTTTGGTAAAACTGCACTCCATACTAGCACAGATATACGCGTTTATGCAACTCGGTGAAGATGGCGTTGGATCAATATATAGCGGTCGTCCCGGCTAATCATACATTTGATATGAACAGTATAACTAATGCCAGATAAGATGACCTTATCTTACAAAACCAAGGCCTACAGACGCGAACAATTCTACTCTTGCCGCCACAACTTCGAAACAGGCCAAGGAAAGTTTAGTCAAATGTCTCTATTAGTGTAACGTCTTTTTGGGATAAATAAGTTATGTCTTGTTAACCTTCGACATCAGACTGTGACGTGTACGGACATGATAATTCGACGCCGTAACTTGTGGGGATTGGCAGGCCCCCTTGAAATTTTCCACAATGTCGATCAGTAAATTTATGTAAATTACCCAAATTCTAGCTAAGCTAGGTTCGCCCCCTGGCAATTCGGTGAGGCTGCGCCCTGGAATCAGAATATTTTAAGAACGTCTGCGTCATGATGAAGAATTACGTCTGTTTGCGAATCTTGCATCGGGTTTGCAACCTCTCTGCAGTGTATACGGTCACTTGACATTATTGGAATTACAAAAGGGTGAAAGAAATGACAACGTTTAAAATTTACATTTTATCCCTACTTGTTATGACCTTATTTCTTTAAAAATCATACAATAACGAAAATGATAGTTATAAAAATAGCATATTTTCGATTGGATTCGAACTAACACCCAGTAATCTCAGGCTAGCGAAGATATCACAGTCAAAAGCTCTTGGCCAAATCCCCACCCTTAAAAAGAGTGGTTCAATAACCGAGCTAAGTTGTTACATTTTTTTCTGACTGTGACCCCTTCACAGGCTGTAGAGTTAATGAAGCACTCGCACTCACATACTCGCCATCACACATCGTACACAAACTTTATCAGAGCAATGAATACATCGCTTTAGTGGGCGAAAGTGACTCTTCCGATTAGTTATCACACAATTTCCCCCGTCCATATTTCTTTTTTTAAAAAGAATGAAAATAAAAATTTTCATCGCATGGTTAAATCACATTGACAAATAGCATACGAACAAAACTGTAAACTTGATACTTTCCATTAGTGTGACCCAGTCGACGTTTTTCGCCTTGTCCAGGATTTCTCAACCTTTTAAATAATAAACTATTTCACATATCCCCGATTGTGATAATGAAAGAAGGACACAGTTTGTATAACATCATGACCACAACTTATTCATCTATTGAATGCCAGTCCTACTTTGAATACAAATAGGTTCCACTGTCACCAGCAGTGTCTTACCTGATTCTATGCCCAGTGGTGAAGACCATCGGTCTAAAGTGTCATCCACACATTTTGCCGGCTCAGCGTCCATACCTTCTATAAATTAATTGTTCGTATCTAAAGAAAAACGGTGGTGTATGACTTTCATTTGTCCATTAAGGATACTATAATTTGGAACTTGATTATTTATTTACTTGGACAGTAATTGAATTTCCTTTACAAATCAAAGTTGACACCGGCAATACATGTCTTCAGAGCCGGTAATGGTAAAATATTACACACTGGTATGAATTGATTTTAAAGGTCATAGAGTTTTATGTTAAATTTAGGGATAATGCACACATTACGTACATATTTGCAGAATCGTCAGCTTCAAAGTACATAAGTTTATTTCTAATGACAAAACAGTGGGCTGCTTATTAAGGATCAGTCAACGAGACGTCTTTTTAATGTCTTATATTTTTCAGAAAAGGTTATCGTACATGAATGGGGACATCTGAGGTGGGGTTTGTTGATGAGTACGCCACCAACGACAACGAACACTTTTACTTGAACGAAACGGGACAGGTAGAGCAAACGGGATGTTCAAGATTCATATTGGGAAAGGAGTACGATTCTAGGACAGGGGAACAATGTAGCTTGAATTCAAAGAATCGCGTACTACCGGACCAGCACTGCAGATTTTATCCACAGCTTGAGAATAACCAAGCAACAGGGTCTTACATGCATATGAGTTTCCTGAGCTCTGTAAGTGTTCGAACGGGTTAATCCACAGTATGGCTATAACATTTATTCGTGACATCAATTATGTTGACATGTTATATGATATAATATATTATTCAAGTTTCTTAACTACTGCATTGATCTTTTCCGATGATCGTGGAAGAAATTAGTTAATGAACAATAAGATATTTCGAGTTTTTTGACCATTAGAACATTGGAGGGCCGGTTTAATATATTACAAGCTTCCGGTGTCGATATAAAAATGTTTACCTTTCCGAGAAATCTACTTTATTTCTTTCTTATTTGGACCATTATCCCTAAGTAATGAGTAAAAATACATAAAACAAATTAACAGTTAGTATGGCTATAGCTGTATGTTTTTTTGTAATTCCGATTCAAACCATCACAACACGATCGACCGACAGTGCCTTGAAATAAAACGTCCCGAAAAGGTTGTCTTTGACGTCTGCCGTTGACGATAAATATTGTAAAATCTGCGTCGTGTGTCATGTACATGTAGGAACCCAGGATGGTTTAACTCTAAGACCCTGTTTTCCCTTCAAGGTCGTTGAATTCTGTCACAGCGACGTCACTGGTGATCCATTGTCCCTTCACAATGCCATGGCTCCTAGCCAACAGAACATACAGTGTTCATACAGGAGTGCCTGGGACGTAATGCTGGAGTCAGAAGATTTCAAGAATGACCACAATCCAGCCCGGCAAGTGACTGACACCACGCCGACTTTCCGTGTGGTCAAGTCGGCTTCACTTCGAATCGTCCTGGTACTGGACGTCTCGGGAAGCATGAATGACGTAGGTTTCGAATTTCAAGAAAGACTATTGCACACTGCCGTTTAAGGTCAAAATTCAGGTTTATCACTCGATAACTACATACATTATATGAGGTGGAAAGAACTTATACAATGTTTTAGAAATAGTGATGAAATTAGTATTCCCTTCGTCGTTCGACATAACTGGAGTACACTGGGCCCACAATGAACAATTTAAAACATCAAAATAATCCCAGGGTTTTCTTTTTATCAACGCACTATCTTTTTTCGGGAGGGAGAGTACAAAGCCCAAACCTTTACAGCGAGTTCTCATAGCTTATCCTTGCCAGATCATTTTCGAAACCTTTTGTATGCATATTTTAAATTTTAAAACCTTTAAATATTTTAAACACTAAGTCAATATATTATTTTGAATATTTTACAGTGCAGCTTTCGCTTTGGTTTCTATTGCAAAGCGAGCAAAATTCTTCAGTTTCGAGTGATCTTATTGGAAATATTGGGTACTCAAAATAAGTATGCAAGCGCAGTCTTTGTAATCCAGTATCTTTGATAATAAACGTGAATTTCCTTGTACATTTAATGTGGTGTCAATGTCAAAATTAGCATTTGTCTAACTTTGTCAATATATTAAAAGTACGACAAAAGTACCCCATGTCATAGAGGATACTTTTGATAAAGATTGTAAAGGGAAAGAGTATTTAAGAAATTAGAATGCCTCCTTGCTTACTTTTATCTACCTAAACTTACAGAACAACCGTATCAGTATATTGAACCAAGGGACAAGAAAATACATCCGGGCCACTGTGCCTGATGGAAACTCAGTTGGAATCGTCAGTTTCTCGTCAAGTGCAACGATAACGTCCTATCTGAAAGAATTGAAGACACTTCAGGATCGCGAAGACTTGGCAAATCTGCTGCCGACGACAGCTAGTGGTGGAACTTGCATTGGTTGTGGATTGCGAAGTGGTATAGAGGTGACAGTGTGTTCGAAAAATATATCAAAATCGAATTGCGGTCACTTCAAAATTAGATAGTTTAATCAGAATTAGATTTGAATAAAAAATATTTAATCGGAAACTAAACAACACGATCATGCTTTGGCAAATTTTTGGTTCATCTTTAAATTTAGTATTATTTTCAATGGCCAATTAATTCAAGATAAGATCTTCAAATAGAGTTTGAAAGAACATTCAAGCTAGGAAACAATGTACATTATCATTCGTGCGGTTAGAAACATAAGTGGAAACGTTGTTCTTGAAGACAGCGAATGCTCCCATTGCTAATATGTATTGTTATATTTCAAAGGTTCTTGAGAATGGAGGAAATAATGCTCGCGGAGGGATAATTCTGTTGATCACTGATGGCCAGGAGAGTAGTTCTTATCCTCGTATTATTGATATGAAGCCAACTTTGATTGGCAAAGGTGTCGGTGTTGACACAGTGGCATTTGGAACTTTAGCTGATGAGAAATTGCAAAGTCTGTCTGACGATACCGGTGGACTGTCCTTTCTCCACGGAGAGGGTGAGAGTTCCACCGGACTCAACGACGCTCTGACGGCTACCATCACTTCTAGGATATGGGGAAGCTCAAATGTACCATTTGAAGTGAGTTGATATGATATCTCCACCTGGTGACATTTGCCTGAGTTTTTACTGTTTCAGTCTTAAAATATGACATCATTTTTTAAGATCATGATCTCACAAAGCGTCTTTCTATCATAGCTATAGAAATATGGGCTCAGGTTAGTCTTTTTGAGGGTGGAAGTAACGTCCTAAGTAAAGTTGCCATCCCAAAGAAAAAGAAATTACCTCTCAAAACAAAGAATTCTCGATTAAATAAAGAATTATTCGTGTATACATTTGTCAGAAACATGATTTGGAAACTCTTCATTGAATTTTTTAAAAGTCAATGCTTAACTTTACGGAGTTGGGACAAAGTAAACTTTTCCGATTTAGGCTTGCTTAATTTTTGTTGTTGTTGTGTAATGAAATAGAATGTGACATAAACAGATATCTTGTTTTTGAAAGTATACATGTTGGCGGTTTGACCTTCTTTATTCACGAGATAACTGTGTTGTGGTGCCAGCTTAAACAGTTAAAGACCTATTTGGAAACTTGGATGATCATGACTTTTTTCCCTTTCTTCTATGAAGTTGCACAGTGAGAAGCGGGAAATTCCTGCAGCGGGCAATTTAATTGGTTCCATCATCATAGACTCTACCATCGGGAGACACACGAAGTTTTTCTTCCTGTGGTCCACTTCACTGATATCTGTTGTCCTTCGCAGACCGGAAGGGACGGCTATTGATGCCTCTGCACCCGAGTACAAGAGTGACGACGGGGCGAAGACAGTGTCAATTGAGATCTCTGGCATCGCAGAGGTACGATTTTGAATCTTGAAGATCGCTTAGTATATACGCAATGCTACCAATTTGAAAGATTGGAGATATACTCTTGAGTGAATACCACAAAAAAGCTACCATGTGGATCAAACTTTAACCTACATTGTCCGAGAATATAAGTATACGTAATATGCCCGTTTTTTGCTCACGTGAGCATATGTCGCAGCGATGTCTGTCTGTGTGTCTGTGTGTCTGTGTGTCTGTCTGTTGGTCCGATATCTCATAAAAAGCTGATCAGATCAGAATCAAATCTGGTACATATATTCAGTTGGCAAATGGCAAGAACTGATTAGTTTTTGGTTGGTGTGGCTTGCATACTTTTTGCTCATTTGCATAATTAATGATTTTAGAAAAAACGGATATACATTAAAAACGACTACACACAATTTGATGAGATTTGCTACAAATGTTGATCACACCAAGATATATCAGCAGTGGGAACCATTAAGGGGTGACATGAAAAATAGTTGCTAATTTGCATATTTAATGAACTTTCCTAATTAGGGATATATGTCTGATTTGACTCGATCAAAATTGACCAAACTTGGTATGTATATTAAAGATACTATTATTTAACATTATTGAAAGTCATTAAGCGTTTTAACTTTAGCCAATTCCTAATTTGCACATTTAATGAACTTTGCTAATTAGGGATATATATTTGAATTGACTGGACCTACGTTGATGAAACTTGCTACATGTATTTGGAGCTACTATGATACAACATTTTTGAAAGTCTTTAAGCATTTTTACTTCAGCCAATTCCGAATTTGCATATTTAATAAACTTTCCCAATTAGGGATATATATCTGAATTACCTTGATTGTAGTTGTTGAAACTTGCTATATACATCAAAGATACTGTGATATAACATTATTGAAAGTCAAAAGACATTTTTACGTCAGCCAATTCCTAATTTGCATATTAAATGAATTTTCATAATTAGGGATATCTATCTGAATTGACTTGATCAAAATTGATGAAACTTGCTATGTACATTAAAGACACTATAATACAATATTATTGAAAGTCATTAAGCATTTTCTCTTCAGCCAATTCCTAATTTGCATATTTAATGAACTTTCCTAATTAGAGATATATATCTGAATTGACTTGACCAAAGTTGACAAAACTTGCTACATATATTGCAGATACCATGATACAACATTATTGACAATCATAAGGCACTTTTAATTAAGTCAATTCCTAATTTACATATTTAATGAACTTTGCTTATTAGGGATATATACTGGGATTTACTTGATCAAAGTTGGCAAAACATGCTATGTACATTGATGATTATACCTGGTTAAAACAATATCGAAATTCATTTCACATTTTCATGTCAGCTAATTTATAATTTGCATATCTAATGAGCTTTCACAGCTCGGCATATATGGCTTGAAGGACTTGGCCAACGGTAATTACACTTGCTATATAAAATGGTGATACAATGACAGCAGTCAAAGAACTTTAATATTTTTATTTCAGCTAATTACATATTTGTATACTTCATGACCTTTTAGAATTAATCGGCGGTGATTATTGTTCATTATGTTGATCATAATACTTTCAGTGAAGTTGCAAACATGTAGCAAAGGTTCAAATTTACACATAACTGCAATATATAATGAAACACGTGAGCATTTTCAGTTCATATCTGGTTCAATGCTGACAACAATTAAAGCCGATTCAACAATCAATATACAGTAGGCTGGAGAGCCAACATGCAATTTATCGCATGTAAAAATGAAACATGCGAAGAATAAAGGACAGAAATGATGTGTTTTGAATAAAATTATAAATATCACATATTTTCGGGAGGTTACTAATAGGGTGAATATTTGAAGAATGTGTGTCGTAAATTCAGTTCCAAACTCGAATTCCAATACTGTCGATCGGAATTCAGTAACCATGATTCATTGATTTGAAAATGTCAATCAGCTAGGGGCAAACTTTAAAGTATACAAAATATCTCAATCTTTTCCCAGCCTGGGATATGGCTGTATGAACTTTCTGGTAGTCAACAGCAGGTCGAAACATTGGTAAAGTCCGTCGCAAGGTACAACACACAGCCCATTGTCGTCTCGACAACGACCAGCAAATCATTGGTCACGGAACTGCCAGCAATGACCAACATTTACGTGCAAGTTAAAATGGGCTACTCACCAGTATTCAAAGCCAATGTTACTGCAACAGTAGAAAGGCCATCAACATACCAAGCCGTGGATGTTCGACTTCTCGATAATGGAGCGGTAGGGCATGTCTCTTCTAAAGAAATAATAGATGCGAGCGAGTTGCCTTATTGTCTGTAATTGAAACTACCGTCCCTGACTTTGATTGCAAATTAGAACATTTGATCACTGACGATGCACTTTTGCATTTCGTGTTCAAGAGACTCCTTAAAGTAGAAATTTTTGATTAAAGGTATGTCAACTTTAGAATCTCTGTTGTTTCGTTCAATTGTCAAATCTACGACATTTCTGAGGAACTTGTCAGCGTTATTAATTTTTGGACCACCAGGAGTTGACGTCAGTAAGGACGATGGAGTTTATTCCGGCGTGTTTATGGACTTTGTGACAGCTACTTGTCCTGATTGCCGTTACAACATCAAAGTGACTGCAGAGGAAACCAGCTGGGGCGCTGAAGTGCCTGTTATAGGCAATTCCAATAGCAGAGTCTTACCGATCATGCGACCGAGTGAGTTAATCTTTGCGAATTCTGTGACAATCTCAATTCCCTATTACTGATTGAATTTTGTTTGTGGTTTGTTAGCTTTTCTGTTAACTTTCATGTTGTCAATTTACTCAGCCGAAGATAATATTTTAGGTTGACGAAGGTCATCATTATGACAACAAAACTGCATACACCACATGTGATGGGCAGACTACTTATCCGAATTCTCACTGTAACGAGAGGTGGCGCTGCATCGAGACTATAGACGCCTGGTATTTCCTGACTGCTGGAAGTTAGAAAACATAAAAAAAAACAAAAAACATTTCTTGTGTCACTAGTTCTGTTTAAGTACAAATGGATTTCAAGGAGAGACAACAACATGGAATTATTGTATTTAAATTACCTTCAATGATCATATCTTTTAGTACACTTCGTTGAGTTTTCAATCTTTTGTTTATATCATTTTACGCCAAGTCTGTCATTTACGCTGTATCAACATCGAAGGAAATATTTTGTTCGAATAAGGACCCGATTTAAATTTTTTAGATAAAACACCATGTTTTAGGGCTACTAACTCAGAATATACATTTAAACTCTCAGCGGACCCAATTGACGAGAGAATCAACCTAACGCAACTAATAGGTCGTTTTAAAAGAGTGGTGTCTGGTGGCGTGATTCAGGCACCTCTGACCATACCCCATGGTGACCTCTTTCCTCCATCCCGAATCACCGACCTGAGGGTGATAGGTACATCGTATGACGAGCAAACTGTCGCATTGGAGTGGACAGCACCCGGAAATGACCTGGATCGAGGAACAGGTAGGCCCGTGATAAAATGAACATGATTCTGGTGCAAACAAGTTGAAAGCGTAACAGTACTGTAAGAAAAAGTGAATCTATTTGGTGGCACGTTGGAGCGATGAGACGGCCAGACAAAGCTACAGTACTGCACACTTACATTTAGGTCGACCATTTATCCCAGGACGGGTGCATCAGCTGATGAGAAGCATGCCATTCTTAAAACGTAGAGAGTAGATTTTGCTTCTGCCGTCTATATTAAAATCGATAATTGCAGCTTTCCTTCTTTTCGCAAGAATGTAGTAATGCTTTAACCTTGAAAATAGGTTGAATTCTATTAAATAAATCTGCATGTTTTGCTTACTCTAAGGGAAAGCATGTCACCTCTGAACAAGAGATGAAGTAATTGGACACAGTCAGCTGGCATTTCATATGAGTCACCAGCAACTTATTAGGGACTGCCGTTTGAGTAACAGTCGGAATTAAACAGTGATACAAATAACTATAAAGCCATTTTCTCTTTGCTCTTACGTGATGCTGGAATGCGAAAACTGTTATCATCATTTTCAACAAACTACTCTAAAGATCTGACAGTCCATCTCGTTATAATCATAGACAATAACTTTATTAATAATGTGGCAATCTAGAGCCTCTCTTCGTATCGGACTATCATCTTGTGAAATTTTCACTTATTAAAGTTTTCAAGACAAGAATCTGACCTTTTTAAGATTACAATTTTCTAATGGTATTAAGCTCAGAACCCCGTAAATAATATATTTTCGGAAACGCCTAGATATATGGTAACATTTTTATTACCATAGTGTCACCATTGTTTACATAACTACCACGTGACAGGTAATTTGCATAATATTTGAGAAATCTATTTCCCTTATATTTTGTATGTTTTGGTTCCATGCTTTGACATATAAGGCTGAAATTTGTGTGAGTGTAAGCTGTCAGGAGGATCTTTCAAAAAGTGTCTCAGAATTTTTTAAACCTCCTGAAACAATTTTTATGCCAGAAAAACTTCTAGAGCGGTGAATTTTATCCTAAAATTGTGCCCAAAAAGCAAGATATAATCTGAGACACACTTTGCAAGAGCGTTGTGACAGCTTGGCATTCCAGAAAGTTTGAGTAAGATATTTTGATGAACTTAACATAGGGAAAACAGATTTTTGAAAGGTTATGCAAATTACCTATCACGTGATAGTTATGTAAACAATGGTAACACTGTTGTTACCAAAATGTTACCCTGTCTCTAGGCTTTTAGAAAATGTGTAATTTACGGGGGTTTTGAGCTTATTAACCACCAGAGAATTGTTAGATTATAAAGGTCAATTTCTTGTCTTGAAACCCTAAAGCTGTCAATCTACAAATTTCTTCCAGTTTCGGGCCTAAAGCTGAGAAAGAAAAGAAAGCTTGCTTTCTGCATTCAAAAAGTGTGTTTTATTCAACTTGCCCGAATAATCAAACAGGAAATTAACCTTTCTAGGAATGCTCAGAAGATTCCTCGATGTTAAGAAAACATCTGTAGATCGCAAACTCATCTTCCAAACAATATTTTTGATGTCAGTTGTTAATATTGGGTGTATTGTTTTCTACGTTAATGTTGATGGCGCAGACGGGTATATCGAGCATTATTTCTAATGTTTCCAAACAATTTGCACACAAGGCCGCGTTTACAGCTGTCTAGTCCGAGTATCGGCCATCATCTTAACGAAATACACGGTCTGTTTTAATGATAGATCTTTCTGTCGTTCAACTTTCATTTTTCAGCTGATGAATATGATCTTAAGTACAGCAAGAACTTCAGTGTACTGTACAAAACCTTCATGAATGGTACGGAGCTAACCAACTCTAACCTCACGGCCGGAAATTTGTCATCACCGCAGCCCTTCGGTGAAACAGAAACGGTGATAGTCCAGATTCCGGACCACGACGAAAACGCTACGTTATTTTTCTCAGTCAGAGCTCGGGACGCAGCCGGTAACGTTGGGCAGCCGTCGAACATCGTCTCCATCACTGTTGAACTTGGTCGTTACCCGGATGATGTAGTTACAACGACGGAATTCCCATCAAGAATGTCTTCTGTTCTCCGAGTCTCCTCGGCCGTACCGCAAGAGGGCTTACCGAGTAGGGCCGTGTCGACGTCATTGGTGGTTGGCTGTTCATTGGCCGGTGTGGCAGTAGTCGCTGTCCTGATAACATCATTGATTATCATTAAATACAAGTCATCGAAAAAGAGAAAGATACACAACCTTGATGCTGACTAATATGTTACCGTAAAAGAGAAAGATACACAACTTTGATGCTGACTAATATGTTACCAGTTAAAAATATACAAGTTTGTGTCAATTAGCAACTATCAAACACATAATCTAGTGAGACCTGTAGCTTATTTAGTTTAGATTCTCAACAAAGAAAAGTAGCAAATACTCACGTGTATCATTAGCATTGACGATAACAATAGATAAACTGAAATCCAACTATATGACGAACGAGATGTAATATAATTGCTGGCTTATAGCATTAAGGGTGTGATATCGTGATCGAAAAATGATCGAAACCATCCTTAGGTTACCCCAAGTTTGAGTAGATAGGAAAAGAAGGAACCTATCACAACTCGATATGATCATCCAGAGTACATAACCAAGAAAAACGGGTTATCATTGCTAAAATAGTTATTTGAATTCTGTATGGGAATAAAGACATCGAATGATT
Organism: Ptychodera flava; assembly: GCF_041260155.1. Taxonomy (NCBI): domain Eukaryota; kingdom Metazoa; phylum Hemichordata; class Enteropneusta; family Ptychoderidae; genus Ptychodera; species Ptychodera flava. Next base: position 7,997,116 of record NC_091933.1, on the reverse strand, counting down.
GTCATAAATGATTTACTACTTGTATCGCGAGAAGACTAACATATAGTAGCAACAAAATTTGGGAAAATAAACAAATTTAAATATTGTTACCACTGGGATAGGCCGTTTACTTCTTTTCTATAGTGTATTGAAGTTGCTTAGTATTGCCATTGGTGTCAGATGTTCGACAATGTGAACATGCCACTCTTGGGCAAGGGATATTTTAAGGAAAGCGACGACTGTGTTTTGAATCGTTAATCGTTTATGCTACCTAAAAATAAAGTATACTTTGAACTTACCGTGTTATGAATAACATTTCTATTAGCTTTCTTTGCGCTAGACTTAGATCTTAAATTTATATTTACCATATAAAAAGCAATAGGAAAATTATGAAATGATGTCAACGTTAAAGACGTTTGATAATCGTAGCTTGTTTCGCTGTGCTGAACGCTATGGGTTGGCGATCTTACACGTACAGAAATGAGTAATCACATATGAACCTGTGACCTCAATAACATAGAGATACCACAGGGATCATGGCGGCCATTTTGAATCTCAAATATCGGTTTAACAATGGATAATTCCGAGTACCAAATTTTGCATGGTAACCCCCCCCCCCAATTTTTATTTTGATCTTGAAAGAGAATGGTTTATCGTTCGTGTGATGAAAGTTTAAGCAAAAGTATAAAAAATATTTCTTTCATTTTTGAGAGGAAATTTCAATGTATGTATATATATATATATATATATATATATATATATATATATATATATATATATACATATATATGTATGCATGTATACATGTATGCGTGTGTTTTTGTGTGTTTGTTTGTGTCAAGTGTGTGTATTTCTGTGCGAGTAATATTGTTTAATTTGTTTTAAGCACTTTATTACACTGCAAATTCTTCTGGCTTGAAATATAACCACTTGGTTTGTATGTGGCTTGCGGGTGAACCAGTTTGAAATATTTCGGTTTGCCCGCAATCCACTAAGATTTTTTGGTTTGCAGTCACGCCACCACAAAGAGTATGAATGGCATGTATTCATACCAATACATGGGTGGCTTATTATCAAGCCCGTCATGGCATAAATTTAAGCCGAATGGCTTCTTTTTAAGCCTTTCATAGTCTATTCTCATTGGTTTAAATTTGAGCCACTGGCATCGTTGGTTTGCTTATATACCGACAAATTCATTGGCTCATCTTTAAACCAACCACAAGTGGCAACTTTGTGAGTATGGTTTAAGTTTAAACCATCCATGCACTTGAAATTAATCGGCCTGTTTTCAAGCCATTGTCATGACAGTCACGGGTTAATATCTAAACCAGAATCGTACATCACGTCACTACATTGATAACAGCGAGGACGGTGCGCATCAATGCCTGCATTCAGTGCGACAGATTGATTAGCTTTAATTTTGTCGTACTGTACAATTTTGAACATAAGATATGAACTTGCTTCAAGTATGCGGGTACATAAATATCAAAACAATAATTTGAAGGAATTAATTGACAATACTGAAATAGTGTTGATCGCAAATGACGTCATTTTTCTTTCATTAACATGCAAAAATAAATGTTGGGCCTATAGGTCGGATTGTCTGCATTTCCCGCGAGAACAACGAAAGTAAAAACCACAATAATTTATGGCTCATGACGTGCCAAAAATATGCAAGCCAGATCACCGCTGATGATAATTTAGAGCGTTACGTATACGTGTGTCCACGCGTGGCGTGTTTCAATAAAGTTAACGGTCGCGGTCATTACGTAACCTTTGACCCACGGTTCACCCTTTGTAACATTACGCTTTATATAGTTCAATTTTACACAATGATTCCCCGAGTCAATGTGAACTTCGTTATAGATATTATATCACCGTGACATATGTAAGAATTATTGTACTTGCTGATTGATCGTACTCTTAAAGTGACCGCTGGCTAGTGGAATCCTCACCCCTTCACTTCAAAGGGAGTGGCGTATGAATTCCTCTGTCTGCGCACCAAGCCACAGCCGAGATGCAGTGCAGCTGAGACAGTACTCTACGCAGTCTACGATCGTCCAACCTTTCCGAAGTCCTTTCCGAACTACGGCAGTCCCCGTCAGTTACTTCCAAAATTTCCCATATAACAGTCGACAGCAATGGCTTCCATCACCGACGAAATATGACTTTGGAAGAACATGTTATGTACAGCGAAACTACATGTATTTGTGTTCATTCGTTCAACCATGCATCGAGTCACTCGATGGAGCACAGTCCCGCTAGATCTGTGCATGGAGGTAGAAAGAAAGAACCGACGTCTTTGGAATTTGAGGCAAGTAAGCTTTATTCCGTGTTATATTCCGTGTAAGATGTGAAAGTCATTAATTTAAACCGGGCTTGAATTTGTTCAAACACTTCGATCGCGTTCCGAAAACATTTCTGGGAGCCGCCATTCAACTTCCGGTACAGGCGGCTCAGTGAAACACGGATGCCCTACGCTCAGTCAATGTTTATGCATGGATGTAAAAAAAAATTACATCCATGGTTTATGGAACGCGATCGACATGTTTGAACAAATTCCAAACCCCATAAACGACAAGGTTAGTGTTGTGTAGTGTTTGTCTTCAGTAGTGATAAATCGTACGACCAAATTCAGCAATTATGTAGCATTTCACATCAACACGCCTCGTCCAGTGGGATGTGCTTATTTCATGTATGTGGTGGAACTCTACACGGCCGTCGGCATTGTAGTGCTACTGGTGAGTGAGGTCGCAAAAACCAAAACTCCCCAACCGCCTCACCGTAGCGCTTCAAATTTTGCAGCTAGTGCATATATTCATATCAATGATGATTGCCAAGGATGTAACAAATGGGCCTGATGTGTGTGTGTCCCTTTTATACGGTGTTTGTATGGCTGACTTGCCATGGTGTAGATGCAGGTATCCTCATACCATTCTTTCAATAACAAAACTAGACTGTTTCATGAATGATATTTCTTGGTTATGTTGATAATAACCTCGACCTGGCAACTTAGATGATTTAATACAGACAAACATACCTCACAAATCATTTGTCCAAAATGACGTAATGGTTGATTCTGTTATTCAAGGCAACTTTATGTTTCCACAGCTTGATTTTAACTTGGGTCCTTCAACGTCATTGTTTACACAAATCCTGTGAGCCATCTTGTCATTCAAGACAGGTACATACTAAAGTGATTCATTTCCAGCAAATAACTTCACGTACAAATGTTGACCATTGACTTCCACTTACTGGTAATAGATACTTATTTGTTTCTTTTTCAACAGATGGTCCAGGGCATGATATACTTGATACAGAAAATGCCTTCAGCTCCACAAATTAACAATGGATTCTCTGAGCACAATGTGGAAACAGAATGAAGACTCTGCCCTCAGATATGGTGGAACTCAGAAAGTAAATATAAAAGGTGATCAAATATCGTTGTGTGCAGCGATAATAATCATGTTAGGCGTGAATGTTCCTCATATTTCCACATATTACTCTAACAATGTGGGTTTTGTTCAAATTTCAGCTGTTATTACATATCTGTGACATATCTTTGTCGTAGTCACACAACATACATGATAAGCATTACACTTATTATTGTAATTTAAGGTTGTTCACAAAATTCTGGGATTTATGTCCGAGTACATAGTGCAGCGGAGGTATTGTCCTCAATGCTACGCCTCTCGGACAATGCTAAAGCGTACGATGTACAAGGACATAAATCTCGGTATTTTGTGAATAGCATTATTATTATACACCTTTTTTGGTCCAATTTTTCCGCAAAAAAGTCAAAGTGTTTTTGGATGCCCGTCACATACTTCACCAGGCGATTGCAAGCAAACTGAGAACACATTCAGCGTGTCAACTAAACTCAAACCTGCGCAGCACAGTGTACATGATAGAAATTGTAGGTCAGCAGCATAATTTAACTCTAATTCACAGGGTTTTGATTCACCACTAGTAACGTTGTGAAGTACTGAATGTTTAGAAGTATACTTTTTGTTAAAAATTTAAAATCATCTCTCCTTTTTCCCTGCACTGACGTAAAGGTTTTTTGAGGGCAAATGTCAAATAGCGTCCAATGACACAAATGTTATTGTACTGCGCCGCAAAGTTATTTGACTCTGCATCCTCTGATACTGAAACTTACTGTACAACGAAACTCAATAGGTTACAGAAGCAGGTGTATAATAATCAATCACATGAGGGGAGGCACTTGCATGCACCTAGTTTATGATATTGAATCTTAGTCTGATGTATAGAAGTAGAATAGAATTGACATAATTTACCATTTTCCTGATTGTTAAACAGGCATCAAACTTCTCGGTTCTCAAGAGTGTCTTTTGTGGAAAAACTGCAGTTGGACAAATGGTTACGGTTTTGACGTAAGTATTGCTTGTTGAAAAATTTGTTACCATAATTCTGTGTAAATTAGTAAAGGCACATTGGCTGTAAATTTTAGCAATTTTGAATCTTCATTGTTGTGTGTACAAACTGCAGTTTTGATAGCTATATAACAGTCTCATGAATACCAATATTCTGCTTGACAGTGTACTGTGTACATGTTTAACAAACCATTGTTGTTGTTGACAAATGAGTTCTATATAGCCTTTGCGCCTGTTGCCAGGGGCATGGAACTATGGGAAAATACTAAACGGAAGTGTGGTAAAACATATGACGACTTCTATACTTTAACACAGAACGGTGCAATTTTCGAGCGGAAAAAGTGAGTGAAATATGAAATGCATATTTATGCTACAACAAGAAAACACCTAATGGTGCATGGGACTAGCTCTGGTAAGTGTTCATGTGCATTGTTTAGCTCCGTATTATTTTATAACTGTAGATATCGGCGATTTTCAGCCTGCGATGCGGCCAAGTTGTAGACTCGATACGAGAGTGGGTGACGCAAACTGTGTCACATGGCCCTGCTGACAGTAGCGCCGGTATGATGACTGCGCTTCTCGAACCTAAGGGACCCGTAGTAGCTCAGCGGAAACAAATTTACGTGAATGTTCAATTTTTTTCAAATATTTCAAAAATAAAAACACAGCAATGAAAACATAAGTCAACAAAGTATGAATTCGTTAAAATTTTGAATTTTTACCCATAATTCTGAAGATTTTGACATACTGACCATGTTACGCCGTCATACATTGTACATAGTGAAATGAAAGTCTACAACTCGCCCGCTTCGCGTGCCAAAAATCACCGATATCTACAGTTATAAAATATTACCTTGCTAAACAATGCACACAAACACTTACCTAAGCTAGTCCAATGCACCACTAGGTGTTTTCTTGTTGTAGCATAAATATTCACTTCGTATTTCACTTTTTTTCACTCGAAAATTGCACCTTTCCATGTTAAAGTATAGTCGTGTATGTTTTACCGCACGTCCGGTTAGTATTTTCCCATAGTTCTATGTCCCCTCAGGACAGGCACAAAGGGTGTATTCCAGACTTAAATTTGATTTTCAACAGTAACAATGCTAAATATGCACATATGAACTGGGTTGATAATGTATGTTTGACACTCATCATGCCTTAAGAAGTAGAACAAGAAACTGCAGTTTTTTTGCACAAAATAAAATTACTTGGAAATTGCTAAAAGTTACAGCTGATTGAGCTTTCAACATGCTGGATTTGATTACTGTCAGATTCAGTGCATGGACATTGTGTAACACTACACTTGAAAATTCATACAACCCTGTTACTTTCAGAGGGCTGGTTCAGGGATGTACACACAGCTGTACCAGCCCTGAGAAGCAACAGAGACTACCAGCTATTAAAATAATATCCCCAGTATAGCATAGTCAGAAAATAACTAGCACAGCTGAATTTACATCCATGTACCTAGTGTGTGAACAGTCCAGTACAATTGTTCTGCTTATCAACTGCAGTTTCCCATTCAAGTCATTGAAGCATGATGAAATCCCCAATGTTTAGCTACTCAATATAGTATGTACATGTAGCATTGTTATTGTTGAAAATTTCATTTAGGGCCGTACAAGACTTCATTAGCCAATTATAAAAATGATCAAATATACAGGCTATAAAACTTGGCATTTTAGTATGCTGTGGAAAGTAGACAAAAATTGTAGTTGATTAACAGTACTGAAATACTGAAGAAGTAGACAAAAGTTACAGTTAATGGAGCCTCATTTACTTATTTCAAACTACATACATGTGAAGTATATCATCAATGATGAGGGTTGCATAGCCAGAGTGATAAAATGCTTTCTCAAAGGTCTACTAACTTCTTTGCAAGTCTCAAAAGGACATTGCACTGTGACTCTGATATATCTTGTCTTGTAATAATCATTTTGATATTCTTGAATTGAAATTCATTATCGTGAAATTCACTCCGTAGTTTCACACACTTTTTGCCAGTGCACTGTTGCAGCAAGCCTATGACATTGACAGTAACTTGTAAGAGCTATCTTTGTCATACTGAGAGACTTGCCCTGAGCAGTCATGTCAGATTATTGATGCACCAAGAAAGACTTGAAAATTGTGTTCCTGCAGTCAAATATGTGTTTAAGAACATGACTGTTATATACTTGTACAAATTCCCTAAACATACCAGTTTCTAGGCCTTGCCCTCATTGTACAAGTAGCTGGGCACTGAGTGTTTTACCAGGAGCTCATCTTGGACCGCAGAGTTTGAATGTTTGCATCTTTTATATTGCAGGATGCTGGAAACTCACATTCTGTGGACGAGATGCAAAGCAGCAGCCCTGTTTAGGTGTGCTCGTCTATAAAGGAGGAAACAGTTTGTGTTGTTTCTTGAAGGTGTTATATTCTGCAGCATGGAAAGAGACAATGTTGTGCTAGGTTTGCTTAGTTATGTAGGGTTTCAAACTTTGATTACATCAGATGTGTGAAAGGAACATTTCAATTTGTAGAGTACTTCTGGCTTGACAAAGCTGGGATGAGAAGTAAATGGGCTGACAATTATGAGTGGTCTGCAGTGTACAGGGGATTTCCCAGTGAAACAGCTAGCAATTTTGCATCAGATGCATTAAATTATGTTATCAGTATGATTTTACAAGTAGCATTCATAAGAATGTCATTTTTAGTATTCCCTTGTAAGTATTAGATTCAATTATGTTGCAACAAAGACTGTTTCATTTCTTGTAAATTGCAATAAATGTTAGTCTGAAATTCATTTTGATGATTATTGTTGTTTTTTTAATGTAGCTTGCAGGATTTCTAACTATTTCAGCTGTTGTTTGTGTTTCAGATATTTTACAGTCCTGCTTTGTGTAGCTCCATCACATAGAGGACCCAATAGGCCATTCCATGGGATGATAATCCTCCTCTGTGTCTACAAAATTTGAAGACATCCAATTTAAATTTGAAGGATGGTCAGAAATAATTATCCCTCCCCCCCCCCCCCCCCCCCGAAATATGGCTAATATTGAACTGGTTTGTCAGCAAGCCCTACAAAAAGCCATAGATTGGCATGCCTGCAAGCCAGCTTGTAATGGCTTGTTGGTAAACCAGAGGAATCCTTACAGTGGTTTGCCTGTAAACCAGAATTAGTCAGAAATTGGTTTGTTTGTAAGCCACATTGCAGTAATATGGCTTATCTTCAAACCAGATGGAACCAGAATTGGCTTACTATTGATCCATGGAAGTGTGGTATTGGTTAAAAATAAGCTACTGTTCAGCATTATCTGGTATATGGGCAAGCCACAGTATCTTAAACATGGCTTGCTAGCAAGCCTAGTTCATATAATAGTGGATTGCCTGTAAACCATTCTTTAGTACTAACTGGCTTACTGGCAAGCTGAAGTGATCTGTACTTGGCATGTATATATGCCGTATCAAAACCCAAACTGGCATGCACAGAAACCAGACTTGGCATGCCAGAAAGCCAAATATAATTCACAACTCGAAACAATCCGTTTACTGACAAACAAGCCGGTTTATTTTTGGCTTGAATTTAGCTGGCCGGCAAACCAGAAAAATTTGCAGTGTACTTGTTTCAATTAGAATATATTGAGGTACAAATTTATTGCAGTGTACGAGTTAGCAAAAAATTAAATGACATAAAACAAATGTACATGAACCGTAGTCACTATAGTTCAGACCGATTATTGTTTCTAAGTGTATTGAAATTGCTTCAAATCTTACTCCAGTCGTCGGATCCCATTTTTTTAAGTGCCCAGCTTGGGCATGGCGTTTTTGTAAATTATTCGTAAGGAAAACTTACATTTTTCCATAATTCCAGACGAGAATGAGTACTAGTATTCATGACACTCTAAAATTAATTATATTACCATGCCCTGTCAAGCTGAACCTCGTGACTGCCCACAAATACACAATAATGGTTTGTTACATGCACGTGAATATGAATAAGATCGTAAACATCATAACTTTACAGCTAAAACGTATAATGTGATTTGTACAATCATAATAAATCACAAAATACAGTGGAGCACTTGTGGGCCAAGTTTAGAAACTTTTAAAAAAATCTTTGGATTTTTGCAATTTTTTATAGCGTACTACTCACTGACAAGTCTTGGGCCCCGTTGTCTTTCGAGTGGGAACTTTTTAAAAAAATTGACGGTTTCTTGGCTTCGTTGATATATAATGGATAATATAATGGAAATAACAGAGTCCGCGCTGACCATTAACGTTTATTTATGTGGCCACGGGCGTGAGGAAAGCCCAAATTAACGGGCTAAGTAAGCCTCGCCAGTCATCCTACTTCGAACTTGCCACAACAGCATTTCCATGAGTTCTTTTATGCTGGACTTGATTCTAAATTTGTATTCGTCAGTTTGTTTTTAATTTACCAAGGAAATGTTTGTGCTCAAATGCAATGACAGTTATCAACATCATTCAATTGAGTATGGAGTGTCTTGAACGACATTAAGGAAATGTTTCAAAGATTTCAAATAACTAAAAGCTAAACTTTGTTGAATATATGCGTTATACGGAATGACTGAAATTCAATGGATAGATGCAGGATTATATGTTGTGAGAGTCGTTTAGGTGATGCAAACATGTGGATTCCATATTCTCCAATGACATATTATGCTGAGTATTGCCTCTGTTCAGGCGAACACAGCCTATCTAAAAACATTTTCATACAATAATGAGAAATTTATGAGTAACATGGACCAACAATGGTGATCACATAAGTATAAAATAAAATTTGAAATATAGTTACATGATTTGATACACTGGTATAACTTGCTGTAATGGTAATTTGTTATCGATTTCCCACTACTGGATATGGAAAATCACGTTAAGATTGTCAGAATGTATTATAAATGCGTAATATTGGTTCTGTCATTATAGTTAAATCTTGTTACGATATATACGTGTGATTTAGATTTACCTTAGCTTATCCACAGGGAGCAGTTAAAAGAGTTCCTAGAAATTTGATATGCTTTATGCTCAGTCCTCAGTCACCATTTACTATGGCGTGATGTCCTCCGATTGAAACTAATCCTCCGATAAGGTCAATTCGTTAGGCCTCTAAGTACTTTTGGTTGACTGATAATAACTGTGTATTCAAATAATCAATGATTGTAATGTTAAGCTTTAAGTAAAATGAGAGGAGAACGTCGTTTTATTGGAAACGTTACAGATCGAAAAGGGGAATAGAACACATTCATTTCCCAGAGCCCTTTTCACTGCCACCTGTGACTACTGAGACGTGATAGGATCTTGGTATCACTGTTGCACTGAACGGATGATCACTCGGTAGCTTAAAAAGCGATGTTCTCTACCCCTTCTTTATCGGGCAAATACTTCTTGTTTTTAATCAAGCACTTAGACAAGATAATTGCCACTACAATCACAAGCAGGGCACCTGCTACAGAGCAACCAATGATTAGAAAAATCGATATTTGCCCGCTCTGCATGTCTACTTCCGTTTCAGTGTCTAGCGTTGTGTCCGGAGACTCGGTCGTGATGATGATGATTTCATCCGGGTCATCATATACAATAGTGGCCGAAACAATATTCGACGGTGGTCCTACATTGCCTGGGGCGTCACGTGCTCTGACGGCGAAGAAGTACGTGATGTTCTCATCTTTGCTTGGCATCAGAACCGTCATCGTTTCCATTTTGCCGAAGGACTTCGGAGATGACAAGTTCCCGACTGTGAGATTCGAATTTGACACTTCCATGCCGTTCGTAAAGTTTTTATAAAACACTTCAAAGATCTCACTGTACCTCAGATGGTATTTGGAAGCTGAAAAATGTCAATATACTCTTGATTATCCAATGAACATTTTGGAATAAACAAAGGAAATGACAAGTTGACGAACAAGATGTGAACAAATTTAAACAAAAATTAAATAGCCCATATATTGGTCTTCGAAATTAGTCTCCACACAAAATAAATTGTAATACTGTGTGCTTCCAAATAAAATAATGTCATTCTGAAGCAAGCACTAAATTTCCAAATCTATCTTACCTGTCCCTCGATCAAGGTCATTACCGGGTGCTGTCCAAGCTAAGGTGACCGTTTGGTTGTCATACGATGTGGCGGCAACTCTCAGGTCTGTGATTCGGGATGGCGGGAAGTTGTCACCAGGAGGTATTGTCAAGGGTGCTTGAATAACTCCACCAGACACCACTCTATAAAATGGACCAACCGTTCGGTAATGTTTGTATTCTCGTCGATACCATTAGCTGAGAGAGAAGAGGGAGACAGACAGGCAGACAGACAGACAGACAGACAGACAGACAGACAGACAGACAGAAACAGAACAGAGAGAGGAAAACACAGGAGAGACAGAGAAAATAAGACAGACAATTTATTTATTTATTTATTTATTTATTTACACTTTTACTGAGCGGCCGAGTTACTGAAATAGTAATTTTCATCGGGGCTCATAATCATGGGTAGAATTGAAGAGGGGTGGAGAGAAGAAAGAACAGACACGTGAGTACGTTATATTTTGTTTTATTCAGGAAATCATCGAATAAATGCAAAGCAGACAAAGCAAATAAAATTCTGTTAAAAATATAGCACACTCACGTGGTCGAATAGGCAATACTCCACCGGTGAACGTCGAAATGGGAACTTGAGCTGTGCCATCAGTGTCAACCGCGGTGACTTTGACATTGTATCGACAATTTGGGCACGTTGCTGTCACAAAGTCCAAGAACACACCGGAATATACGCCGTCATCTTCAGTGAAATCAGCCCCTGATGAGAAATTCGAAAACAAAGTAATAAAATACGAATACAATACAATAACTGCGTTCTTCCAAGATTCCTTCAAATATTGCCTACAAAACATGAACAATGACAAAGTGTTTCCCGAATACTCAGCCTACACTTCTCCACATCGGCCAACCATATGTGATTTCCGCATAGAAGCAAGAACCTTGGAAGATGGTTCAAATTCTATGATGCACTTTTCCTGGGGTTGTAGAATGAAAACGTTCCCGCACCATCCAGCATGTTTTGAGAAATGCACTCAACTAGCAATCAATATATCTTGAAATGATATAAATACCTATTTCTAGAACTCGCTTTTATCACAAATAATTACAGAATAACATTCACTAAAATAGCAAATATTTCACTTAAAGATGGAAACAATACCTGCTCCATTGTCGAGAAGATTAACTTTTACTGGCGAGTGAGGGTGTGGTCTTTCCACTGTCGCCACCACGTCTGCTTTTAGTATCGGTGCGTATCCTCGCTGAGCCTGTGCGTAAATGTTAGTCATGGCCGGTGTTTCAGTGATCAGAGAGTTGCTGGTCGTTGTGGTCACTCGAATAGGCTGTGTGTCCTCCCTTAAGTTGGATTGTACAGATATTTCAATGTCTTCGCCCTGATGGTCAGTTACTTCATATAGCCACGTACCGGACTAGAAAGTAATGGCCATTGTAAGAATGCATTGATCAAGTTTCACAGTTGCGTGTAAGGCCTTCTACTTGCAAGAACTTGTTTTCATGTAACAAAAATCATTCACTGCGGATAAGTATTTGGAAAATAACGCATTAATTTCTTTGTATTTTTGGATATTTCAAAGTTAGGTTGAAATTTTTCACTATTTTTTTAAATTACTCATACATGATGTCGAAATATTGAAAAATGGTGTCGTTCCTAAGAGTCTAAGACGCTTCGCAAAGCTACAGAGCAACGACAGTTTACGAACGGCAAATTTTTAAAGTAACTATAAATTGTTAGTCAGGCTCGTGAAAGTATGTAGGTTGGGATATAACCCGACACGATAGTATTTCCAACAATCCGATTCCCTATGAAACGACAACTGCAGTAATTATTTTTGCATTTCCAGAACATTAGCAATTGATTTCAATTAAGTTTTGAATAGCAATAATAAATTGACAAGGATGTACGTGTATTGCTTCACTTACTGAGCACACTTGTGATTTCCAAAATGGTTTGATTGACATATTCAATTCCACTTAATAAAAGACAACGACACGTATTCAACAGTACGAGTTTATCATATTTTATTATATTTTATAATATGCTGAACTCGGTTTCATAAGGCTATGTCTACCAGTTTGTGACGTCGCTCAGCGACGGCTCACGTGGTTATACAAGAGATCACAGCCTCATTTTTGAAGAAAATGCACTATGTTGTATAAACTTCAGCACTTACTGTACTCAGTTAGTGCGGGCTAATACATACCCCTTCAATAGAATTCCATAATTGAAATGTTGAATAGAAAACTACGTCAAGGTAAGTATAAACATTTTTATTGAAGTTTTTAAAAATCATACCTCAGCGATGCCAGGTATCTCAATCAACACGGTCCGCGATCCATCGTTGCGCTCGTAGTAAAGTGAAGTTTCGTCAATAGCTGTCCCGTTCGGTCTATACAGAACGACGGAAATCGGTGACGTAGTAGTCCACAGGAAGAAAAACTTAGTGTTTTTGCCGATTGTTGAGTCTATGACGATGGTACCCTTCAATGTTTCATTTGAAGGTATAGCCTGCTTCTCACTGTACAGCTAGGTGAAAAGAATAGATAAAGCTCAGTGTAAGCAATTATGTACCGACCGGACTGCGCACAACTCGAATTATCATCACACCATAATGACAACGCAGCCATTCTACAGTAGAACACTGTGCTGTATTGTTTTTTAAGTTGATTGTTACATTTTTCATTTATATTCGATTTGGTTGTACATTGAACATGTCGTTATTTTATGTTTCTAACAGAAATCTCTACCAAGAATTAGTGGAACAGCGAAATGTAGATGGTCCTGCTTTCTTTTGTGAATATGTATAACAAAAGCTCTTGAAACCGCTTAGAAAGTTACGTCCGAAAACAGAGATATCGTGCACTGACTATGTCTCTTCACAAAATACAACCATTTTCAGTAATAGAGCGCGAAGCCACTACAGTGAACTGCAATAAAACTGCTTACACTAATTAGTTTCAGCTGTAGCCGTGGTCACTTTGGTGTTGAACAAGGCTACTTGATACAGACAAAAAGTCTGCTTGTACAAAGGCAAAACTAGCTCTGTCTGACGCTCGGGTTGTAAATGAGAGTTTACGATTAGCACCCTGTGTTCAAGATTAAGATACAATGTAACATTACCATGCACTGGTCCATGTACAAATCTTTTTTATTTCAACTTCCCCAGGCAAACTGTCTGCATGGGACATACAATGTTGTCGACTTTGCCAGCTGGCTACAGCTGAAACTAATTAGTGCGAGCAGTTTTATTGCAGTTCACTGCAGTGGCTTCGCGCTCTATTACTGAAAATGGTTGTAAAGATATTTTGATTGGTGAGAACTCAAGGAAATAACTTACTTCGAAAGATGCGTTCGAGTTTCCTCCAATCCTGGAAGTAATTGTTGCCGAGAACGCATCGCTCAGTCCAGTAGAGCTGGCGCCCTCACTGTGAAGAAAGGAGAGTCCACATGTGTCTTCGGATAGACTCAACAACTTCTCATCTGCTGACGTACCTATTGCCACCGTGTCAACGCAGACTCCTTTACTTATCAAAGCTGGCTTGACATCATTTATATCTGGAGACTCATTCTCTTCACCGTCTGTGATCAAAATCAGAATGCCGCCACGAGCAGAATGTCCATTCTTCTCCAGCACCTTTAAGTAAAATATGTGGAAAGTCCATAATGGATGTAAATATGCGCATAAAACGTCACTCCAGGCTTTTGATATACGTTACTATCATTCATGCGTGTATGTAGATTAATTGTTGAGTGATTGGTATCTGAATAGATCAATTAAGACCTATTCGACCCAGTTATGTGAATGGGTTACATTCTTTTACAGATATATTTATATATTTTCGTTACACGCTATATTCCTTTGTACGACGACCATATTATGAATTATGTCTTTCTAGTATTATTACTTACATCTATACCAATTTCCAATCCGCATCCTATACACGTGGAGTCTCTTGTTGAGACTGGGAGTAGATTTGCCAACTCTTCACGATCCTTGCCGTCCTGCAGTTCCCGAAGATCTGACGTAATTACTGCATCGTCTTCGAACTCAACAATTCCGACAGAATGACCATCTGGAACAGTCGCTTGAATGTATTTTGTGGCTAGTTGATTCAGAGTACCAATGCGATCGTTCTGAGGAAAGATTCAGCGGAGGCAGGTGTTACGAAACAGTAACAATTACAAGATTGGCGTCTGAAAGGCGAGTATCTGACAAAACGTTCAGATATGACACCCCCTCCACTTCGCTTCAAACCGTACTCATCGGATTTCTGTTTTATCTTTGATCAGATGAAGGTGTTACAAATGTAAATGCACATCTGTAATGGGAACAGCATGCCGTCGGAAGTTTTGTAGTCAAACGCATTCATATAGCAGACAGCAGAATTTCCCTGAGTTAAAAAGATTTGTTCTTTTGATCAAAACTTTACACTCTTGACTCCAATGCTTATAACCTGAAACTTTCGAGCAAATTACAGCGGAGGCGACTGGAAACTGGACACCCAATTTGCAAATTACCCAGCTGTATTGCTGACCATATAGCGAATTCACTTGGTAATTAGCGAGGGACTTTGTTAACTTGCCAGCGATATCGTTTTTCATTTCAGTCAGGTGCAGACACTTTGTGCAAGCAGGGCGTAGTTGCCACAAA
Organism: Ptychodera flava; assembly: GCF_041260155.1. Lineage (NCBI taxonomy): Eukaryota > Metazoa > Hemichordata > Enteropneusta > Ptychoderidae > Ptychodera > Ptychodera flava. The sequence continues at coordinate 7,982,040 of NC_091933.1, read as the reverse complement.
GTTTATCTGGGTTTGTATAATTCAGTATAGGGGTGGCTGCTTGTTGCTTCATGGGATTCAAAATGAATAAAAATAATTATGATATTTGTGTTGATATAATTGGGATATAATATACTACACTACTGAAATAAAGATAATTTTTCAATCTACACTTGTGGTCTCATTTACTGCTCTCTGAATTTCAATAAAATTATTTTTGTTTGTGTCGATTTCACGTGTTGTAAATGAGTGGTTTCTTCCAAATAGTGCAGCTGGTTCCCTTCTGAGTGGGGTGTAGTCATGTGGAGACTCTTTGTCTGGCCTCATTCGTGGTTTCAGTTTACACCCAAACAACCCAAACGAGTTTAAAGTGAGGTTCAGGAGAAGTTATCATTTCGGCTAATACATGTAACTTTGAACTATAGAGACACTGCAACTTTGGAGGCCACTTTACTGTTGATTAAGCCAACTTGATGCAGTCAGAAATTCTGTTTGTACAAATGAAAAACCAGCTCTTCCAAGGGTTATAAATGAGAGTTGATGATTGGCACTCTGTGGTGAAGATTGAGATAACATTACCACGCACTGGTCCATGCACTAGTCTTATTCAGACAACTTATTTGTCCTACCTATACCATAATCAAAGGAAAAAACTGGTGTCACTGTAATTTATCCTCTGCAGACCAAACAAAATTTCTTGTACATATTTTGACCTTATCACAGTGTCTTGTTAGTTACATATGAAGATCAGTGCAGCTGTTTTTAATTTCCCCAGACAGACTGTCTGCAGTGCAGTTGTTTTCAATTTCCCCAGACACACTGTCTGCCCGGGACACATTGTTTTGACTGATCATCGGCCTCTGAAGTTTTGCCGCCAAAAAGTCATATCCAATCATTGGCTGTTCTATTTGGAAGAAACCACTCATTCATAACACAACACTTACAGTTCATGAACATGATGGAGATTTTGTTGAAATTCAGAGAGCAGTAAATGAGACCAAATGTATTTTGATGAAATATCTTTATTGAGTGGGTTTACTTTGGCTCCACTGTATGATATTATTCCAGATATTATTATTATCTTTATTCATTTTGAATCCCATGAAGCAACAAGCAGCCACCCCTACACTGAATTATACAAACCCAGATAAGCTTTATGGCAACATACCCCCTGCTTGCACAAAGTGTCTGCACCTGACTGAAATGAAAAACGATATCGCTGACAAGTTACCAAAGTCGCTTGCTAATTACCAAGTGAATTCACTATATGGCCAGCAATACAGCTGGGTAATTTGCAAATTGGGTGTCCAGTTTCCAGTCGCCTCCGCTGAATATATATATGTTGAACAGTGAGCCACACTATCTGTATATTTCTCCACTGTTATTTCATCATTATTTCCAAGTTTACATTGTGTCATGTTGGTGTACGTATTAATAGATGTATGTATGCTTGGTATCATATTTATAAAAAAAATGTAAATTTGAATGTACACAAACACATTGTGAATTGCACCAAAGAATGTGGCCACAATAGTTTCGTATAAAATCTAAACATCGCACAACTCTGTGAAATGGCTCGGACACAGCGACAGTGTGATAAACTGACCTTCACTGACCAACGATCTTAATTTCAACATTTAAAATGTCCGATCTAGTCAATGCATTGGCATCACTTTAATGGCTGTAATTGCACCTTCCGTATATTTCTAGATTTACTTTTACCGTTGACATGCTTCCCGAGACGTCCAGAACCAAAACGATTCGAAGTGGAGCCGACTTGATGACATGGAAAGTCGGCGTGGTGTCAGTCACCTGCCGGGCTGGATTGCTGTTATTCTTGAAATCCTCTGACTCCAGCATTACGTCCCAGGCACTCCTGTATGAACACTGTATGTTCTGTTGGTTAGGAGCCATGGCATTGTGAAGGGACAATTGATCACCAGTGACGTCACTATGACAGAATTCAACGACCTGGAAGAGAGCGACGATTTGCTATATTAATAGTTATGGGAGACATGTTTTAAATTAGCGGTTTCCTTTGTGAATGAAAACTAACAAATGTAAAAGAAGATTCGATTCAATTCAATTCAATTCATACGGAGCTATTGGGAATGGAATGAAAAAATAAGCGAAAACATTATAGAGGTCGTTGACATTTGTTACCATCTTTAAGTACACAATATTTTACGGTGAGCCTTGCTTACCCGCCTAGTAACCGTAATTGTTTTACTTCTTTTGTTCAAAGTTTGGTCAAAAAGTCAGAATTTAAAATCATAAATACTTCTTTTCCATCGATTTGAGCATAGTGGTTTGAAGTTAACAACCTCATTGAAATAACGTTTTAGCACCCCTGCCAACTTTGCAAAGAAAACATACGATTTAACATGGCACTAATCGTAGTATTTTGTAGAAGTAAACATTTTATTGTTGCACTAAGCCGAAAAATTGTGTAACTTGCTGATCAACGATACTCAGAACGCTTTGTTCCCTGTGTAGGTTATTTTTGCGGTTAAGTCGATAGACGGCTAACTGCCTTAAATCTTTTAAACTTCAAGTCAAAGAGTCATCGAAAGTCGCTCGGTAAACTTGGATCGTTCAAGGCGATGGTTCTTTTCTCTATAATGTTTGCAATAAATTCTGTTTTCAATCTTTGTTTGACAGATATTAAATTTAGTCGGATAATGCTCAAGTTAATTTTCTGGCTTTATATTGAAAAGTTTGTGGTTAAACCCTGTGAAATCTCTCATCGAATTAAACATTGGACGACTAATTATTTACCTACCGAGTTTAAGAAACTCATAAACAGATATGATCCAGTCGCTCTATTAGACATGATGGGAAGGAAACGGCAATGTTTGCCAGGTCGTTTACCGCTCTTAGGGTTCACGTTACAACGTTTCCCCGTCTCAGAATCGTACGACTTCCCTATCACAGCCCGCGAACATCGTGTTGGTTCAACGTTACCATTGTCGTCCAAGTAGAATCGTTCGAAGGAGTTGGTGGCGTACTCATTAAATAGTCCCCATCGCAAGTGACCCCATTCGTGCACGATCACTTTTGCTGAAAGTAGAGAAAAGCTAATTACCGAGGAGTAACTGCAATTTCTCGCGTCAGATATCTGACATCATAGCAAACGCACAAAAAATTACAAAGAGAACGACAAGATGGCTTCGAAATGTTTTACTCTTTTTGTTTTCTATTCAAGTATCAGTTGCCGACAGAAAAAGCTCTTCAATGTTTAAAGTTCGATCCCAAGCGATTTTAAAACATTATGAAATTTAAAAAAAAATCCTAGTATTCCTGCAGTCTAAATCACACTGTAGAATAATTTTGGTGCGTATATTTCCTTTGGTGAAAGCTTTACTTCAAATAATTTTCTTTGTTGACAGTTCACAATGGAAACTCTAGTGCGAAATCTGTCTTTAAAAAAAACTCTCTATGTCTTTATGATATAAGAATACGCTGTGGCTCATTTGCGGAGATTCCAGCATCAATTAGAGAGACTTTATTGGTATACCTATATCTCAGTAAAATCGTAATAACAGCCTTAACACAGATCTAACGTCTTTAAAATGCTGTTATGATTATATACCTGGGTCACCATACGTGTCAACTGTCCATTGGCTGTCCAGAATAAACTTATCTGTTAGGTGTATATACTCAGCTTTTTCTCCACAAGAACCAAACTGATTGGTGTACGGGGTTTCTCTGCCGACGTTCTCGTGTTTCGTTACAATGATGTTGGCGGCGTCAAATATTTCACTAGCGGCTTCAACATTGACTAAGTCGTTGCTCCACGTGTTCGGCAGTAAGATAGTAATTTCCTTGAAGAAGGCTCGTTGTTTCGTTGCCCGGTAGAGGGCGCCTGAGGCACCTGTGAGGATCTCCTGTTTGCGTACATGTAAGAATATGAATGAGTGCATCAACAGCTTACAACGATTACGTATATGATAATCGATATATATAATATATAATTTCTTGTTGATTTTGGGTGTGAAGTTTTATTTTATTTGTTGTGCCTAGAAATTACACAAAGTTACACACCGTAAGCCCAAATATATTAACTCAAAAACTACATGTGCGCCGTCTGGTTTATAGTATGTGCAGCCTTCAGGTAAGCAATAATAAGCAGTCATGAGTCAGTGAGTATCTACCAACACCTCGCCGCTTGTAACAACATTCTATTGCCCTATGTACCATGACTTACTATTCATGAGCGTTTGTAAGCTCCGATACTCAGTATCCCTCAGTTTTCTTTGTGGCTCGTTGAGGGGTCCATTAGTGCATGACAGATGATAGGAGTGGTACTCCTTTGACCTTAAATACCTCTGTGGTGGCTTTATGGTCAAACTCGGTGAAAGTAAATAAGCTGCATATTTGTGAACTGGCCAAGCTAGCCACCTTTTGTGGTGACGAACAACTCACATAATCCATGTTGTACGTCATCAATTTTTTCACCCTTTTTCTAGTGTAAAGGAGCACTCCGACGCGATAGCAATCGAATCAGTGCAATCTCAATACCTCGTATCTATTCTGCAGAAAGTAGCAGAAACAAGCGGCATTTCCAATTAACTTTAAAGTAGCAAAAGTAGTCTAAAGGAAGACGACAGCACCGTCAGCCTTGCCCTTCGCTTTTCCCTCAAGGTAGAACGCACTTCGGGGACAGAAATTCGGGCCTTCAAATTAAAGGGATAGTAGCGGCAACTTTGACCATTTTTTCCGACCGACTACATGATAAAAACCCAGCTAGATTATATCTATCCCTTCCTAATTGTCGATTGACAAGGAAATAAGTCGAAACTAACACCCGATTGTGAATAACGAACGGTAATAAAACCGAAGTTCGCGGCGCTTGTGTTTACAAAATGTTAGGCGATCACGTGGTATGGAGCCCAAAGAGTGATGATATCACTAGCCACGCGAGAGCGGGATTTTAAACGTGATCACTGTAACGATGGAGACGGAGAGAGTCATATTTATATCCGACTTACACACATGTGTAACTGTTTTGATTGTGATGTACGTCCACTGTTCGTTTGAATCTGGAGTGCTATTTGTTCAAACTCTTTTTTCTGTTGCTTGAGTATGAGAATGCTTTTTACGTTTCAAGTGGTGATGCATTAGGTCAGAGTAAAAATAAGGTAGGCTAATTTAGGCACGGTGCATTAGCCGGACCCGGCATCGGCAGTCGATGCATCGCCCGAGCCAGCGCCAGGGCCCGTAACGACTGTCACCGTGTCAAAAAGCCCGAAACGTCGAGCATTTTCCCACCAACTATTCATTACAAAAGTTTAAAACTAGTGCATTCATAATTCGGTCAGTTTGCTTTGTCGTTTATCGGCGAACAAGTCAACTAGTTCATTGTAAAGGTGACGATGCGATGCTGTACTTCAAGTTAACTGGATTGGGAACGGCTTACACTCGGTCCCACGGACACCAGTTGTGTAGGTACGTTTGACGTTGACCTACATGATCCGCAGGAATTACTGCTGAAATCACTGCATTCAAAACGTAAAAACAAAGACCCTGCCGCCAGCACGTCTGATTCTCTGGGTTTATTTACTGGTTCAAGTGCGTGATTTGTGAATTAACGTGTGAGTTGGGTGATCGTCTGGAGTGCAATGATCTGTGTTCTGTTTTCATGTGAAATGTGTGAGTAGGATTATGTGAACGCGTTGAGTGGGGTGAACGCGATACAGGGGAGTTTCACCCGGCACAAGCTAACTCACTACTGGTTTAGCTGCACAGACTAAGGGGCAACATCAAAAGTTCAATATAATAAATCTAACTTAATTGCTTAAGTTTGGCCTCAGACCCCCCCCCCCCCCCCCCCCCTTCTAACTTAACTGACCTAAAATTGAAAAACATTGCGGACTCATACTCTGTACTATTTCTTTCAAACGACATATATACCAATGTACCATTGAATGAAATAAAAATCAAAAAACCATTATAAAGTAACTAAATACTTTTATTGCAATCCAGAACACAACAATAACAACAACAACAATAAATTTGCACATAAGTCATAGACTCCACAGTCACTGTGCCTTGATTCAAGGATCAGGCAGAAATCTCTACTGGTCACTTGCAAGAATGTCAAGACGCTGAGATTCCTGTCTCTGCCTGTTCCAGCTGATACACAGGGAAGAACCGAATGGCAGGGTCTCTTCCAGACTTGAATGGCAGGGTCTCTTCCAGATTAATAAAGTCACTAAGTGCTTGGACACAGCTTCACTTTGGAATCAGTCAACCAACATCAGCACCTGCACAATGCAAACAAATTAGTATTATACAATAAATATTCAGAAATATGGGGCATTCTGAAATGTATGAATAGCCATGGAAATATGAATTATGTTCCTTAACTTACAGTACAGTGTACTGGTAAGAAATACAATTCACAATTTCATAGCTATTAATTCATATTTTTCTCAGACATGTATCAAAATTTTGAAGGTTACATAGTAAAATTAGATATACTATGACAATGATATATCATCTAAGTATGTTTAGTGTTCACCAGCACAGTTTGAATACTTGTAGGGTACAATGTGTGTCCCTGCATGGACATGTGGGAAATAGAATACAGGCATTTCCCTCACCAATGTACATGTGAATTTTTTACAAGTCATTGAGCAAGTATCTAAAACTACTATTTATGTTGAAGCTAAATTTCCATAGAACTTTTCATGCAAGTTACTTTTACTGGCAATTTAAAAATATACTACAATGTACTACCCTATGTTACAAATTTCAGAATCCTGAGGAAATCCAGAACACAGAATAACATTCAAATATGTCGTGTAATACTATGCCAGAGAACTGACAAAGTATAACTTACCTTGTGCCTGCTAGAAGCTTGAAATTTGACATGCTCTCTCTCACTTCTGGTTTCACTGGTCATCATTACAGTACTTCTTTTCTTGTATTTCTTCTCTCATAATTTAGAGTGGCGGGTGGATTGTCTCTCAAAGTGTTGTGTTTCCTGTTTGTGTTTTCTTAAACCATAGTAGGTTTGACAGCTGAAAGAAAATATATATATTTGAATTTAGTATCAATCATGTAAATATCTGCAATAAACAGTTCCTTTTTTAAAAAAACAAAGATGACAAGTTTTTCATACCTGAACTGACACTGCACTCCATCCACCAGTCTAAATTTGCACACCCAGTCATGATCACTTCTGGTTTCATTTGCATTTCTCTTTCTCTCTCTTCTCTTGGTTTGAAGCTCATTCTGCCTCTCATTGTAATGAACCAGGAGTTCATGTCTTTCCCCATCAGTTTTGGATGATATTACATACATACAGCCTCGTGGACACAGCTTCACTTCAGACAGAGATGGACAACCAACATCAGGACCTGCACAATTCAAACAAATAACAATTAACACAATTGGAACTATTTTGGGATAATTGGATAGCCAAAAAAATTACGAAATTGTGTAAAAAAAAACAACATTTGTTGCCTTCAATTTTGCAAATTTAAAGAATTTCATGATTTACTTCAATTTTCTTTCTTACAGCAAATACTTTAAGACAAACATACAAAAGTACACTGAATATTAAATATTACTAAAATCTTTATTCAAAACTCAAAAATGTCTTACTTTCTTAAAATTGTCATCAGTTTACATATCAAAAGTGCATATAGAAAGTCATTCCACAATATTTCAGAAAAAACTATACAATGTAAACTTTATATCTAGTACATCCCTGATTTACATCATAAAGTCAGAGTACAAGTTAGGATTAAAACAATCTTGAGTCACTTGAAAATAATGGTAGCCTTAAAATGCCCCCGATTTCGTCTTTAAAAACAGTCAGATTTTCAACTTGAAGTCACGCACATTTTAAATGACCTTGACTGGATCTATATAAATAGTGTGGTTTTCAACATACAATCGGGGCACATTTGAAATGCCCCCGGATTTGGGTCTTCAGAAATAATGTGATACCGAACATGAACTCAAGGCATATTTGAAGTTTAGGTGTGATTTATAAGTCAAGGTCAGGGCACATTTGAAATGATCCTGACTTGGTCTAAGAAAAAGTGTGCGTTTCATCTCGAAGACAGGGTACATTTCAAATGCCACTGTGTTTGTCTTGAAAAATGGAGTGATTTTCAACTTGTAGTCAGGGCACATTTGAAATTGACCCTGACTTGGTTGTCAGAAAAGGAGTGACGTTCAACCTAAAGCATAATTGAAATGCCCCTGACTTAGTCTTTATACAATACAGCGTTATTTTCAACATGAAGTCAGGGCACGTTTGAAATGACCCCGACTTGGTCTTGTGAAAAAGTGTGATTTTTGACATGGAGTCAGTGAATATTTTAAATGACCCCGACTTTGTCTTGAGAAAAGGTGCAATTTTCAACTTAAAGTCAGGGCACATTGGAAATAACTCTGATTTGGTCTTCTGAAAATGTGCGATTTTCAATGCTGAAGTTAGGGCATGTTTGAAATGACCCTGACCATGTCTTGAGAAAAGATGCAATTTTAAATTTGAAGTCAGGGCACATTTGAAATGGCCTTGTCTTGGTGTTTAGATAAAGCCTGATTTTCTACATGAAGTCAAGGCATGTTTGAAATGACCCTCAGTCTAAATTGTGAAAAGAGGAGACTTTCAACTTGAACATTACTTCGTCTTATGAAAAAGTGAGATTTTCAAGTCATGGTCAGGGCACATTTGAAATGACCCTTGGTCTTTTGATAAGGTGTGTTTCAACTGAAGTCAGGGCACATTGGAAAGGCCATTGACTTTGATCTTCCGATGAAATGAGATTTTCAATATGTAGTCAGGGCATATTCGAACTGGCCCTGACTTGGTCTTTTGAGAAAGTGAGATTTTCAACATTAAGTCAAGGAATATTTGAAGTAGCCCTGAATTGGTCTTTATATATGGTGTGATTTTCAACATGAAGTCAGGGCACATACGAAATGACCTGACTTGGTCTTGAGGAAAGGAGTCATTTTGAACATCGAGCCTTGGCACTTTTTAATTGACCCTGACTTGGTCTTTAAATGTAGCATGATTTTTAATATAAAGTAAGGGCACATTGAAAATGCCCGACTTTATCAGTATATATAACGTGATTGTCATCATGAAGTCAGGGCATATTGGAAATGAGCCCAAATTGGTCTTTACAAAAAGAATGATGTTCAACATGAAGGGCAAATTGTAAATGACACTTGCTAATTATAAAAAATGTTTTTCAACTTGTAGTCAGGGCACATTTGAAATAACCCTGACTTGCTTGTCAGAAAAGGAGTGATTATCAACCTGAAGTCAGGGCACATTTAAAATGACTCTGTCAGTGTGAGTTTCTATTTGAAGACAGGTTACATTTCTATAAATGCTGACTTTGTCTTGAGCGAAGAATTGAATTTCAACTCGTAGTATGGACACATTTGAACTGACCCTGACTCGCTTGTTAGAAAAGGATTGATTTTTAACCTTAAGTCAGGGCACATTTGATATGACCCTGACTTGGTCTTTTGATAAAGCATGATTTTCACATGAAGTCAGGGCACATTTTAAATGACCCTGACTCGCTTGTTAGAAAAGGATTGATTTTTAACCTAAAGTCAGGGCACATTTGATATGACCCTGACTCCCTTGTTAGAAAAGGAGTTATTTCAAACCGAAATGCCCCCGACTTTGTTTTCTTATGTATGGCATGATTTTCAACATGAAGTCAGGGCACATTTGTTCTGACCCTGAGTTGCTTGTTAGAAAAGGGTCGATTTTAAACCTGAAGTCAAGGCACATTTGATATGACCCTGACTCTGTCTTTTGATAAAGCATGATTTACAACATGAAGTCAGGACACATTTGCTATGACCCTGACTTGCTTGTTAGAAAAGGGTCGATTTTAACCTGAAGTCAGGGCACATTTGATATGACCCTGACTCGGTCTTTCGTTAAAGCATGTTTTCTACATGAAGTCAAGGCACATTTTAAATGACCCTAACTTGTGGTCTTTAGAATCGGTGTGAGTTTCAACTTGAAGATGGGGTACATTTCAAATGACAGTGTTTTCTCTTAAAAGAGCAGTGATTTTCAACTTGTTGTCAGGGCACATTTAAAATGACCCTGACTTGGTCTTTTGATAAAGCATGATTTTCCACATGAAGTCAGGGCACATTTTAAATGACCCTGACTCGCTTGTTAGAAAAGGATTGATTTTTAACCTTAAGTCAGGGCACATTTGATATGACCCTGACTCGCTTGTTAGGAAAATGAGTTATTTTCAACCCGAAATGCCCCTGACTTTGTTTTTATATATATGGCATGATTTTCCACATGAAGTCAGGGCACATTTTTAATGACCCTGACTTGTGGACTTTAGAAACGGTGTGAGCTTCAACTTGAAGATGGGGTACATTTCAAATGCCAGTGTTTTCTCTTGAAAGAGCAGTGATTTTCAACTTGTCAGGGCAAATTTAAAATGACCTTGACTCGCTTGCTAGAAAAGGAGTGATTTTCAACAAAAAAATGCCCCGACTTTGTTTTTATACATATGGCATGATTTTCGACATGAAGTCAGGGCACATTTACTATGACCCTGACTTGTGGTCTTAGTAAAGGTGCGAGTTTCAAATTAAACAGAGGGTAGTGGTACATTTCAAATGCTGGTGTTTGTCTTGAAAAAAGGAGTTATTGTCAACTTGTAGTCAGGGCACATTTTAAATGACCCTGACTTCGTCTTTTGATAAAGCATGATTTTCAACATGAAGTCAGGGCACTTTTTAAATAACCCTGACTTGTGGTCTTTAGAAAAGGTGTGAGTTTCAACTTACATTTCAAATGCTGGTGTTTGTCTTGATAAAAGGAGTGATTGTCAACTTGTAGTCAGGGCACATTTGAAATGACCCTGACTTGGTCTTTTGATAAAGCATGATTTTCAACATGAAGTCAGGGCACTTTTTAAATAACCCTGACTTGTGGTCTTTAGAAATGGTGTGAGTTTCAACTTACATTTCAAATGCTGGTGTTTGTCTTGAAAAAAGGAGTGATTGTCAACTTGTAGTCAGGGCACATTTGATATGACCCTGACTTGGTCTTTTGATAAAGCATGATTTTCAACATGAAGTCAGGGCACATTTGATATGACCCTGACTTGTTGTCTTTAGAAAAGGTGTGAGTTTCAACTTGAAGACAGGGTACATTTCAAATGCTGGCGTTTGTCTTGAAAAAAGGAGTGATTGTCAACTTGTTGTCAGGGCAAATTTAAAATGACCCTGACTCGCTTGTTAGAAAAGGATTGATTTTAAACCTGAAGTCAGGGCATATTTAATATGACCCTGACTTGTACTTTGGATAAAGCATGATTTTCAACATGAAGTCTGGGCATATTTTAAATGACCCTGACTTGTGGTTTTAAGAAAAAGTGTGAGTTTCAACTTGTAGTCAGCATACATTTGTAATTATTCTAACTCGGTCTTAACCCTTTCACCACCATGGTTTGTCCCAAATCCATTGTTTTCTATGGTAAAGTTGGACCTGTATACAGGGAACTGGGGGTGAAAGGGTTAAGAAAAGGTGTGATTTTCAACTTGTAGTTGGAGCATATTTTGAAAGCCCCAGACTTAGTCTTTAAATCTGGTGTGATTTTCAACATGTTGTCAGGGAATTTGAGATGACTCGACTTTGTCATCAGAAAAGTGTATTTTCAACATAAAGGAATGTCACATTTGAGATGACCTGGTTTATCAGATAAAGTGTTATGTTCAACCTCAGGCCTTGGCACTATAAGTGATCCTGACTTGGTCTTCAGAAATACTTTGGTTTTGAACATGGAGTCAGGGCACATTAGGAATTAACCTGACTTTGTTTTCAGAAATACTTTGGTTTTCAATGAGAAGTGTGGGCACTTAAAATATTGTGGTTAGATATTTTATACTTATTACATAGTTTTATGTAAAGCTGAAGTTAGGACATTTTTGAAATGACCTAGACTGAATATCATAACTCTGCCAACTACAAAAAGTCAAGTTTAATTTTTTTTGTATTAGTATATTTCAAATGGACTAACTTGGCATTAATAAAACTTATCTTTCTTTAAATTTTATGTACTGACTTTTGTAACAATATTGGCAATAAATATCCAATGGGTAACAAAAATCACCTAAAACTGAAACAAAATTTTAAGGTTTACACAGCTAGTATATAGGTAATGGTATTGCTTTATTTCAACCAGGATACTGTGCAGTGATTCAAAATAAATTTTTTTCAGCAAATTTAACCAAAATATTCTCGACATATAAGAATGCATCATTCCTCACAAATGATAAATTTGAGTTTCTCTGCCCCTGACTGGAGTACCAAACCTGTCTGATAAACCATTTGATAGAAAGTTGGCTTTTAATTTATCAAAAGACAGGTCTGCAGATTTCTACACATCAATTCGTTGCATTACAATACAAACTTGTAGATTTCAACATAATTTGAATATAACACATTTTTATCATGCCTTTGAAAAAAAATTGAAAAAACTGAGAAAAAATGCCACTGTCACTATACAAAATTTAGATTTCATCACTGTTTGTAGAAACCTAATTGAGGTTATCCCTATATGGACGTGTAAACCAAATATTAAAGTTGTTTAACAGCCGTTACGGAGAAGATTTTTGCCCACAAATAGCAAATTAGCCTGAAAAATACACACTGGCATATTTCATTTTAATTTGAACAAATCTGATTAAGATCATCCCTACAGACCTGTTCTCCACATATCAAAGGAATCAGACTTTAAGTTTGAAGAAGCAGCTTGGAATGTAGAAAGATGACAGACTCTGGCTACATCACCTATGAGATAAGCTCCACGTCGCTGAGAGTGGGGCTATAAAGCACACAGAAACACAAAACACACATGTATGTACACATGCATACGTACGTATGCATTATTGTCTTTCTTACTGTTCCTGGTCACTTTCATCCTCTATCTCTCTGTACCGTTCATGTAATTGTGTCCTAGTCTGTTTTGGCAGCATTCCACTTGGTGTGAGGGAAAAATCCCACATGATTGATGCCTGAATCCATATTATTTGTGTATTTGGTCTTCTGTTTCTTCCTACTCCTCTATATGTTGGCTTCCATGCTGCTTTCCATGACCCAGTGTACCAATGAAGAGTAAGCACTTCCTCTTCTGTCTTTAAGCAAACCACTTTTCCAATTTGTGGCTGTCTTTTCACATCTGGGAGATAGACTGCTACAAGCATGCCTTCTTTCAGGCTGGAGAAGTCATCCATTTTCTCAAGGCTATTTCCCCTGTCTTCACTTGTTGGAATTGGTCTCCCAATGACAACCTGTCAAAAACAAATTTTATTATACTAAGGCCAGGAAGAAATTCCTTGAAATTCCCCCTCCTACTCAAGCCAATTTAGAATCTTTTTTTGAGATGCAGCAGATACTTCTGCATTGCAATCATTGAAGTGCCGTTGTACAACTGAGCGGTATGGAAAAGTCCAATGGAGACAAATTACTAGTCAGTGCAACCTGTTTGAAGCTTGCTGTTTCTATTGCAGAGCACAAAAGGTCCTACTTGCTAACTGCATAATTCACTCTGATCACAGGACAGAATTATGAGACTGTTCTGTAAAATGTGGTGGGGCAGAGGTTAAGTGGCTAATACATGGGGTGAAGGTAACATGAATAAAAACATCAAATGATACAACCCACATTGAGGAGTCTAATAGCACAAGACTTATCATTTTACTGTTAATCCTTTTTGTAGCACATATTTTTAGTTCTTCTGGCAGCAAGTTGAAATGCTCAGAATTAGTTATGTGAACACTGCCTGTATATTTAATGCCTCTATCGTTGTGAACTGTTTGTAAAGTTTGGACTCCAAGTCATCAGTAACAATGTTATTAGCAGGAATTACTGCTGGATTTGACAGAATAACAAATAAAAAACTTGCTCATTACCTCAAAAGCTGAGCAAAAAACTCCAAGGAACAATTTTTTTTCCCCTCAGGCAGCACCACTAATACATGTACACATTAGCTTTTCTGACATAATGCTAAAATACTAATACTCATTTTGTACAAAATGACATCATGAAAATGGTTCACAGCATATTTTTATCTCACTAAATTATTATTAATGAACAGCAGTGACTTGAAAAGATATTCTAATGTTAGCGTAGCACTTAAAGCCCCAGTGCTGCTAACTTTTGATGATAATTTCACCATTTTTATTTTGAATGTGAACCATAATTTCTTGTTCTTCTCCCCAAAGAATGTGATATACACAGTATCCAGCTTGTTAACTCAGCCCCTATGGTTGTAAAGTGCATTGTTATTGTTGAAAACTGACTTCTGGTCCGGACTAGAATTCAAATTTAAACAATAACTATGCATTTTACACATGTAGATGCTAAGTTGACAAGCTAAATAGTGGGTGTTTCAACATTCTTTGGGGAGTAGAATAAGAAGTTGCAATTGATTTATAGAATAAAAATAATGAAAAAAAAACACCAAAAGTTAGCAGCACTGGGGCATTAAGCTATCTTAGAATATGATACAGAACCAGGTAAACATATATATTCACTTCAAACATATTTATACAGCTAAGGGCATCAATCGATGTCAACAAGAAAATAATAACATTGAAAAGAATTGTTGGCTGCCAGTCAAAGTGTAAAATTAAAATCAAAACTTTTTGAATAATATAATTTAAACAGTAATGTGATTTGCATCTAAAAACAAAATGCTATTTGAAAAAAAAGACTGCTTTACACACAATAGTGAATCTTCATGGCTATACTCACATCTGGACACTCATTCTCAATGTTCTGTTGAATTGAAAGTATGTGATCTGGCATCGAAGTGTTCTGCTGCCTATCTCGTCTCTGCTTGGCAGCATCAATCAAGTCATGTAGAAACCACCTTTGAGGTCTTGAAGATGGAGCCTGATAAGAAAAGTAAATTTCAATGAAAATATCTTATAGCATTGTTCACAATAGTATCAGAGATATTATTTACAAAACCCAATGGCGTAACAAAACAAGCCAATATGACAGTATTTGGTTTATACATTCTGATGCTGCCCCTTTCTGTCCATTAGAATCAAACAGTTGCTGTACCAATATGAAATTTATGTGTAAAATTGATACAAACTGACAAACTAGTATCAATAGGTGGTAAGATTAAAATACACCTTGAGAAGAAACGTTGGTCTCAGTTAGTAGTGTTTTTCATTGAAATAAACTCAAACAAACCAGTAAAGAATGACCACATGTAATTTTTCTTGGTGAACGCAAATCTTGACAAATGCCCAGTCAAGATCTGCACAATTAACGTTTCTCCAAATTTCACCCAAAATTGTCACATGTGCAGGGATACCTAAGAAAGTGTAGCTTTGAATGAAAACGATAACTTTGACACCGTGCAGCATAGCTTGGTTAGGGAAATGATAGTTGCTGGAATGGAATCCATAAGTTTGGTCGTCTAAAACGACAGCTTTGAAAATATTTTTATGTTAATGGCGTAAACAAGATGGCTGACAGCAAATGCAGTGGTAGCAGCGGTAAATATTTTACCTGTTTTCGACAAAAAATCACCAAGTTGTGTTGTGTAAGATGCTGCGTTCAGTGAGGTTCACGTTCGATTACACTTACGTAAACACAGAATAAAAAGACAAAAAGAACCCACATAAAATACTTTCCAGTGCATGCGAATGCACGTTTTCTTACCTTTGCATGATCATTGATATTTTGTGCAAATTCTCGTAGCCACTGTTTATCTCTTTCACATGTGATTCTTCCCTGGTATGCATCAGGCAAGTCTTTCCGTAGTCTTTCTGGGTCCATTTTCTCAATGCTAGGTTTCACCCATTCTGGCACATCATCAACATTGGGTAAAGTCTAAGATATTTCATAAAGAGACATTTATTGTAATTACAATCTTTCCCAGGAATTTTCAATGACATGCTGAGCGTAGCTGGATAGAGCTCCTTTGTGTTATGCTGAGAATGATTGCTGAGAATGAATTTTTTGTGACACATGTGTTGATGGAGGAGGAAATCTTTGATAACCCACTTCAGTGGCCTGACCAAAATGGCAAAAATAGCTGCAAAAATATGTACAGCAGTTAATTTGATCAGTTTGATCACAATTTGAACATATTTAATTAAAATCACGTGTACAAACATGTCTACTAAATATCAAAGCTGTCTGATGAGTAGTCTTTCAGAAACACATTTTTTTACACAAGTGGCAAAAATTGCCCCCCACAATACAAAAGTGCCCATTTTTACCTAATTTCAATATATCACATTAATATAAACCCTTTGAACGTGTAAACCAAATATCAAAGCAACCAGACAAGTAGTTTTTGAGAGAGAAAAAATGTTTTGACTACAAATGAGAAGAATTGCCCAAGATAAAAAATTTACATATTTCATTCAAAATTCTATATCTACTATTAAGATAAGCTCTAGCAACCTGTGCACCAAATATCAAAAGCTATCTCATCAGTCATTTTTGGAAAAAAAATTGACCAAAAAATTGGGAAAATTGCTCCAAAATTATAAATACGAATATTTCACTACACTTTATACAAAATGGACTGAGGTCATCCTGAGGAACATAGGTACCAACTTTCAAAGCAATCAGACAAGCTGTTTCAGAGAAGAAGATTCTTTGACTAAAAAATAACGTCAAGGACAGTGTGCTCATAGTTGGTTTGAATTGGTCCATCAAGAAATATTTACACAAGAAAAAAAAAAGAATGGCAAAAGTAAATGAGGTCTGAAACTTTAGGTACTGGAGGTCATACTTTGGCACACAGTCCATGTAGCCGACAATGAGATGCAAATGATATGCGGTTAAGGTCTCCTCAACTAACTTTCAGCTGGTTTTTCACTTTCTACTATTTTTATAGTATTTTTTACAAAGGCACAGACTTATTCTACCTGCAACTTAAAACTGACGGTGATTTTGTAGCTCATTCTTTACTATTTTTAATGGTTTTTGGTAGCCGGTAACACACACTTCGTGTTCGTGTCGGCTACATGGACGATCTGCCCAACTTTAGGAGGCAGGCTTAGCAGAGGAATGTTTCAACACAATCCTTCATGGTTTCAGCAGGTCTGCCAATATGTATCAGTTCATGAACAATGACAGGAAATGACTCAAGGTCAGTAAAGTAGCCTGTTTCAGTCACTGCCACCACTCTTACACATAATAGGCACACTGCATACAAATAGGTTAGAGATTACAGAATCTACATCTCAGATGTGTGGGCTGTTTCTGTAAATGCCACCACTCACGCACATTTGCAGGATTCCCCCTTTTTCTTACCTTATTTGAATATTCTGACACTGACATATTCATTTGAACAATGTTACATCTAAACCCCTGGGTCTATACCTGTTTGGCGGTTTGGGAGCTTTTGCGTGTGACTGACGTACATCCGTACATACATACATACATACAGACACCACTGACTCACCATATAAGCTTTTCGGTATTTATATAAATACCAAATATGAGGTAAAAATGAATAAAAAATCCAAAAAAAATACAAACATGCAAATTATACCCCAATTTGTACACAACTAATTAAGAATACCTAAAGGAACTTGCAAACCAAGTTTCAACGCAATCTGACCAATGGTTACAGAGTTTTAGCAATTTGCAGTATATTTCCCTTTCCTTCCTTATTTGCATATTTTTGACACTGGTATGTTCATTTGAACAAACCCACATCTCCATCCCTGCATGTACAGCGTACATTAAATACTAAGATGGTAGGTCCTTCAGTTTGGAAGTTTTTTGGATATGGACTGAATAACAGACATAGATACATACACACAGACTTGCAAATGAGATGCAAATGAACTGATTCACTCTATAAGATAACCTCTTTTTGGGATATATATAAATATTATATACTAATTCTCTTCATCTGAGCATGAACAAAAGAATACGGTGCTGACAATGGTAGGCAGTAGGTGGACTACTTTATGAGCAAATTAACTTCGGTAGTTTATTACGTCACGTGTAGGCTGACATTTCAGTGTGTTTCATGTACAATATTTGTTTGTATGGTAACCTGTTTAACCTTTGAGTTTATTTTTGAAGATTTGTTCAACAAAAAGTTAGTCAATGTGTGACAGGCATTGACAACAATGTCAGTGCATCTTCATTATGGAGGGAATCAAACCAATGTTTGTCAAAATCTAACAATGCAGCATATGATTCGATGTGCCATCATCACACATGCACGCCCAGAGACAAGAAGATTTGATGTCATACATATCCATCCACATTGAACTGACTGAGGAAATGTTTCAACTGTTGCGATGTCTTTTAAGCTGTGTTTTGTTCTCAACACAGAAAAAAACAAATGTTACTGTGGCTGGGACTATTAGTAAACCGATCATGACTGTCTAAGGGGGGGGGGGCATCGATAATAAAAGCTGACGCACGACAAAGTAATTCTTTCATTTAGGGGGAGTGGGTAAAAGCTCATTTTGTTTTGTGTGCGTCAAAATCGCATAAAGATTTTCTACTGTTTTTGAAGTGCGACTTTGCAGTGAGAATGCAAAACTACCTTTGCGTTCATCGAGAACAGAATGACCACAAAATACGGCGACAGAAAAGACAGCGAAAAGACATGAATGTGAAATAAAAACTTGTATGATTTTTCAACGTGAAACATGTATGTGAAACATTTTCCTATGTGCGAAATACATTAAAATGTTCTGTCTTAAAAAGTGAAACGCGTAAAGTGGAGGTTTAGTAATCAATGTGCCCTTCCGGTATTTTTCATGGGTGTGCGGATCGTAGAGGTGTGTGTGGGTTTGTCAGAAATGGCATAATACGAAATTGATTTCTCATAAAAACTTTCATTTTGAGGGGGGAGGGAGGGGGTTTCATGTAAAACGAAGGAATTACATTTCTTGTGCGTCAGCTTTTATTATCGACAGCCCCTAAACATTTTATCAAATTTCCACTGTATAAAAACATGTGCACAAACCTAAAGGTCGTTGGGCCAGCATATCCAAAATACATGTACCATACCATATTTTGGCTGTCGATTGTGGGTGGGGGAGGGGAGACGTGAAGATTGATTGGGTATACAATATTTTTGTATTTATTTTCAACATCAGTACAAACTATGGACTATGCTTACAGTTTTGCGAAATCATTAGTGTGGCAGTGCCCACCACCAACCATTCATGACACTGCCTCATACTTCTTGCTAGCTTACGTTCAAAAAGGTTCAGTTTTATGATATCAGTACACCACTTTCACAAATCCAAGAGAATCAATTACAACTCAAAGAGTTTACCTTTCGCACATGGATTTATATATATGCACACACATGATTTGTTTATCTTGTAATTGTTCTGGCTTACACGGCAGATGTTCAAGCAGTTGACACCTCTGAGTATCACTGACCGATTGACAATTTTTGAGTAGTGGAACCGAAGTTTCCCAAGTGCCCTTGTGTTTCTTCATAAAGTCATTTTCCCAAAAAATCTTTGTAATTGGAAAATCCTTTAAAATTATGTGGATTTCTGTATGGTCTAGGTGTTTATGAAATGATAAATATTCATGCCATTCCAATAATTTTTGTTGACTGGTGGTGTGTCATTTTCACTGAGCGGTACACCTTACTGTTGCTATTTGTTATTGATGTGTTATTATGAATTTTCGAATAGTAAGGATGTCTTTGATATCCAATATTGGAGTTTAAAGGGTGTTAGCGAAGTGACAGAGATGTAAGAGGATATGGCTAACCTTCAAGCAAATCAACCCCTTTGATTCTTCAATTGGTGTGAAGTCATCATCTTTAAACTGGAGAACTGGTCTCCAGTTTGAAGTTGAACGATGTCTATATCTCATCCGCACTTTACCATCAAATTCCTTGAACTGAAAATGCAGTGGCTTTGACTGTCCCTTGAAGTTCTTCACCATGTGTGGCAACAGCCATTTCTTTATGTCAAACACTCCTTCTACATGTTTGACAAATACAGGGACATTATATGAATTCATCACAGCACGCTCCATATCTGCACAGAAAGACATTCAGAATAATAAACACTAAAGGGAATAGGGGAAGTGTGCTTAAGACTGCGTTCACAAAAACAGGGGGGCTGGAGAAATTCGGGTAACATTTGAAAATTTTTGGGGTTAGAGGAGGGGGGACTGTAAAGTTTTGCTCTACCAACAGGGGGACTTTAAAATTTTTTGGTTCCCCTTTTTTATGATTCCAAGGTTTGGTTGAAAATTCAATGAAATTTAATTACATTTTTATGTAATTCAATTGTTTTAATGTTAGTAATAATATGAAAGATCTAGAACCATTCTGTACCATTTCATTACTTTTGTCTCAAAAAAAATTTAAAAATTTATGAATTTTCGTTAAAAAGCAAACAAGTAGGCGTAGTATTGGGGCAGAAGCTGGAACTGTTGATAAGTTTTTCAATAGTTCTTTGAAATATATCAAATACAGTTGCTTGCTGTCTCCCTACAGTATGCTGAAACACATATTATTCAGTTTGTCGACAAAAGCCTGCATATAGGAATATTGGGTGATAATTGAATCAGAGTCCAGACTGAAAGTCATTTGTCAATGATACAAATGCGGGATACATATTCACAGGCTGTGTTGGCAAGCTGAATACTTGATAGTTCAACACAATGTAGGGAGTAGAACAAGAATGCAGTTGCATAAACTGAACAAAATTATTGTCAATATTATCAAAGTTAATACAGCTACTGCCCTGCTACTGCCTACAGGCAGTGTCACTGCTATGTATACTATAGCAGTAGTGACAGAGATAGTTCTGACCATGAAGTAGCTGAAGAAGAGTTTGGGTCATATGACATTCATGACAGTGAAACATATTTGTACACGTGATCAGGCCAGAAAGCACGACACAGAAGACCAGGAGACTTGAAAGTTATCTGGGATTTTTGAATTCTAGCACATGAGAATAATCAAATATTTCAATTATTATTAGTAAAGGAAAAAGACAGGGTCACCATGCTTGATTTTCTAAATTTTCATATTAGTAATACAGTAAAGACTCTAATTTAAAAAATACCATCAATGACGCTGTAGCTTCTCTAATTAGTGGCCAGGTCAGATAATTGGTTATTGGCATGGAGTGACTTGAAAAACTCAATCTGAGGAAAGTTAATGCTGAAATTACAATATTAGTATCAGACACCTGCCGTCTTATCAGAAACTTATATGGTAGTTTTCTCATTTTGTACAATATCATGAATGCATAATCTTAATGCAAGGGGGTATACTGGTGTTTGTAGCAAATCATGTCACTCCTTTTATTAAAACTTACCATCCATTGTATAAATGTTTGTCTTCTTCAAGTGTCTGCTGATGCAGGAAAACAACTGGTCAATATCCTCGTGAGTATGACCGACCGGTAGGAAATGAAGGTCAACCTGTGATTGTGAAGGATACATCACTGAATAAATAGTGACCATTCAAACACATGGAAAAACATTGTATTCTTTCACTTTAATTTACCATTTTCCATAGAGGATAGAGATAAGGAAATATCTTGATAACTCTGTGCCTGATTTGAAATTAAAGGGGAAGTTCACCAAGGCTGATTTTGCGTATGTGCTGCCTTTAGTGTCACTTATTCCGAAAAGCCATTTTCACCATTCATACCTCATGCAATTTTTTACAAAAACAGATAAAAATAGTAGTGGAAGTTGTAGTTTAGGGCTTCTTCAACTCAATTTATTTTGGATCATGGGAGAGAATATGCTTGGCGCTTTCATCATGTGATATGGCAAAGAAATCGCTGGGAAATGGCTTTTTCCAGAATAAGCGACCCAAAAGCTATGTAAAAATCAACCTTCGAACCTCCCTTTGAAGTTTTACACTACAGGTATAATCACACCCGTTTAAACTCATTGTCTATTTTAAAGGCACATAAGCTGTAACTTGTATCAAGTTTTTTCAGTATTCTGCTTCTGTATATCAACTACAGTGTTTGACCCAAATCCATTTGTCATGCAGAAATTTCAGGTGTTTGTTGGGTCAATGCAGCTTGTATGTGTGTAGTGATCATTGCTTACTGTTACAAATGAATTCTAGTCTGGACTTGAAAACAGTTTTCAACAATAACAATACAGATTACACTCATATAGATTGTGTTGATATGCTAAATACTTGGCATTAAATTACAGTTTAGGCATTCAATGCAGAAAGTTTAGGGAAACCACAAAACAAAAGTTCTGAAAAAAATAGCCAAAAGATACAGCTTCTGGAGCTTTAATATGAGGGATCTATTTAAAGTAACACTGTTTACTAAATAAACTCACCATATCAAATACCTTGTACTGCACCAACACATGAGCAAGACTTAACATGTATCGATTTTTATTTTCACGATAGCAGTTGTCTAATTGAGTAAATAACATCTGGATAAACGGGCTCGGTTGTCAAACAATGTTTGCAGCAGCAGGTGCATGGATAGGTTGCTGTCGTGTGGATAGTTCAACAGGTCAACATAAGCCGGTATTATTTTACCACCTGGTACATTAGTATGGATAATATTGCCTGTATTTTGGAGAGAAAAGAAAAAATATTGGGAGAATTATTTCATACATTATTTAACAATCACTGTACTTGACTATTAGAATCAATGACATTTATATGACATGCAGACATGCAATATGAGCGATATAACCTAAAATAAAATTACTGAGCAATCATAACAATCACACACAGCCTCCTCTCCCCATTCATTATTCCTCCCTTGTAATAGTCGCGCCAGCGGCTTACTGACTACGCATGCGCGTATTCATAATATACTATGCGAGTAACCGGAAGTGTACCCTTCTTTCGTGGGTGCCGCCATGTTTTTTTTGAGTGCTCGTAAATAAACACATTCGAAACCTGCTCTCTATTATTTTATAACATGCTATTAATATAATATTCTTTTTTATTACCGAGTAATTATTATTATCCACCCTGTCGCTTATACAAAATTTCTTATCATGCCTAAAAATTAAAAGAAGAGAGAAAACTGTCGTGCATATGAACGAGAACATTTGCAAAGAATGCTGGGATTGAACTTTAGAAAAGCGCCCTCTGTGTCAATAACTATGTGCAAAATTTACCCGTTTTTAGAAGTAACACTGGTTTTCAGCTTACAATATCGGAAGTTGGGCGGTACAGTTACTATTGCAAAGTTAATGATGGCACAATACGTCCCTTGTTAAACACAATATATAGTAATCATGGTAAAAATTGCAAATTTATGTCAAACTTTTTTACACATAACAGAAAATCTATACCTAAAGGGGTCGACATCATGTACGTGAACTGTCATTAGAGGGTAGGCCCTAAACCGGTCATACTTGTACAAATGTATATAGAAAGTAACAATTAATTCTATTTTATCCTTTATGATTACTAATCATGAATCGATACAAATTACATTTTTACTCTCAACGCCTGGCGTGACACCAAGGGCTGAGCCCTATATAATATTAGTATCATCTGAATAATCATATATCCCTTTGGAGTCATGATTGAGGTAAACAGAGGAATGATACCAGTATTGCACTCATGGACTGGCTGATGCAACAGGAGTTTTTCTGAATCTTTTTTCTCATACATGAAAAATAATTACAAAGTCATAAAATCAGCTTGACCTATAATTCTTGAGTATATAATTTGTCATATTTTTTATTTAATTTTACATAATGATAAGTTTTGTTTCCAACAAAATCTCATAAACAGTCCAGGTTGCATCCATGTACCGGTACAAAGGAGATATGTTCAAGGTTCTAAAGTCGTTACAGGATACACACCGACACGGTACTGCATTACAAGCTGAAATTTCCACTATAAATGCTTAATTTTTGTAAATCTGGACAAATGTCAAAAAGTCAGCTATGATCGAACGTGTTTGGTTTGATCCAAGAATCTCCTTATTTACCATGTTAAAAAGAGGCCCTTGTCATTCAATCATATGATGTCTGAAAATCTTAACAAACTAAAAAAAATATTGTTTTTGTCATAGAATGCAAGTTTCAAAAACATGTGCTACACCTTGAGTGAAACAGATAGTGTTTACCTCAAATAGATGGTTATAGCCACTGTTTATTATACCAGCATTCAAAAACTACCCTCAGTGTAAAATGACATGCATCATCAGCAGTTCCACAGTGCACCCATGACTTCTTATATTCCCATTGAAATAACAACAGACAATAGGGGAAGATTTTTATGCAGATTTCCTCCTTAAAACACTGTGTTACATGAATATATCGAATTAAAATTAGAACTTTCATCCTGTGGCCCACATACTTCTACAATCGTTTGTGTTGTAAACACAAATTTGTGCACTTTCAGAGACATGTCATACTGGCATCTGCACAGTTGCATTATTATTGGACAATAGCATGGAGTAAATTGTGTTAGCGACAACTGAGCAATGGATATACCACTAGGTTTTGACCGCTTCACTCCAGATTAGCACTTGTCATTGTTTGCGAATATATGTTGGAAACTGGTCAATATATTGCATTATATCATACCAGCATATTGATGGCACAAATGTAGCTATCAGATTGGTTGAGAATGAAAAGAACCATGGTATATACGTGATATATCATGTTTGGCACCTGCATGAGCTTTCAGCAAGAGCAAAAATCCTTTTCTGACATCAGTGCAAGAATTCCAATATACTGTTATGATATAATAGCAATAAATCACATCTAGCAATAGTAAACCACTCATTTTGACCAGTTCACTTCTTGTATACAATGGCTCTTCTTTGTGCAAATAGGTTGTGAACTGATCAAAATCTCATGGTATGCCGTCACTGGGTGTGCTTTCCCTATGTAAAATACTGGATATACGTTCTTGTACAATTACGGAACACCGCATTAGATCTTTGGGATGTGTACCGCTAGTGTCGTGTGCCATACATTCATAAACATAAATCTACAAGAACGTACATAAAGTATTTTACTTGGTGTTTATTGCTTAATATCCATTGCTTGGTGTGGCATATCGCCTATGGGACAAAAGCTGACAACAACTCACCGGTAATATGCAATCGTATTCGGGCAAGCAAGCTTGTCATCTTATCCTCATTTACTAGTCTTGGGATTGCTGTTTCTTCTGATCCATTCCATCCTGAATTATACACATTATTTCATCAGGTTCAAATCTTGCCTGTTCTCGGGTTGCATGATACACCTTTCTCTCTGTCCTATATACATAAAAGATACAATATCAACATTCTCAATACTAATCTATGATACTTCACAAAATCAACCTTCTGGGTAACAATGAAGCTTTTCACTGCTATCAAAAGACACAGGTACAACTGTGAATACCAAAGCCAATACACATGCATGTATGCGTGCAGGTACGGGGTTAAAAAAACAAAAACTATTTTGCAAATGCATAGTATGGCAATTTATTAGTTTGTGAGGTTGTTATGTTGGTTATGTTTGGCATTTGTTTTGGTCAATGGCATATCAGTATCACAGTCATTCAATCAACTTATTTCAAACAAACTAGTGCATTATGACGACATATAATACTAGAGTCAAGATAGAGTATTGTCCAAGGATAGAACTCTGAACACTTGTCTCTCTTCATGATTGATTCAGCTCACATGCTTACAACTCCATGAAACAATGAATAACTTGAATGGTATACAGCAAATAACTTACAGTACACATACATTCTCTAGGAAATTGAATTCTGAAGTGGACTTGAACTCATTTCTTAATATAACAAAATTTACTTCTTACACAGAGATGGACAAATTTGACAGGAAGAATAGTGGCATTTGGTTTATTATAGTATGATGCAAAATAGATCAAGAAGAGCAGTTCATAAACAAAAAAAGCAAAGCACTGAAATTATCAAATTTAGCAGCTTTCAACAATATAATGAATGAAGGGACCCCTATCATACTGGTCTCCCCTGTTTCAAATCTATGTGTCTGCACTAGTGACGTACCTGAGAATTTTCCATTGAATTTCAGTCCTGAAAACAGCATATATCATCATAAACATTGGAACCAATTAACAATATTCACAAGGCAGGACACATTTACAGCACATAATATTAACATTCCATGAAAATTATCATACACAAAATACTTACTCAACTTGGACAAAATGTTTTTTCAGCAATTCCGAAATGATTTCTTTTTCTTGTTTTGTCTTAGCTCGGTTTCGGTCTTCTTTCAACTGTGCACATATGCTACACTCAACGAATTCTGAAGTCTGTGAATGAATATGAACGAGTGAAAACAAGATGGAAAACTTCAATTAGTGCTGTCATATTGAGTAAATGCAGAAAAATACCCTGCACTGATATGTTCATTCATATTTTTGTGTTGTAAGACTGTGACCCATACATCATGGCAAGTTAACAACATCATGGAGGTAGTAGTGGCCAGACTAATGCAATTGCATTGTGATCACATTTTGAATACTTATATATCAATCAAAACTACGAGGAATCACAAAATGATCAAAACCTACGGCATTCCCTTCCCTTCGAATGATTCAGAAGTTGTGTTTGTGTGTGTGTGTGTGGGGGGGGGGGGACAATGCATGCCTGCACCTGGCCCTGCAGTTGTTAGTTGCATTACCCTGGTAATTTATTCTAATCATAGAGTTAGGAAAATTCCTAAGTCATTTTGCAAACCTGCTCTATATACAAAAGTATTCATATGCTAATTTAAGTTATCGCTATTTGTTCACTCCAGTTGATCTCCATTTCAGTTCACTATCATTACATAAATTAAGATTATAAAGTGACTACCAAAGCCCAACTAAGTTGATGCCAACACGTTTAGTAAGGTTTGAATAGTCTAATGCATCGATACCACAAATTTAATTGTAATTTTATGACAGAAGTCTTTCATTGTACTTCCCTCCATATGATTTAGTTCAGGACATTAAAGTATAAGCACAAGTCATAACAATGTGCAGCGACTATTATGCATAATTTGTTATTGTGTAAACACCAAAACAATGCGGATATTGTTTGCAAGCGATCAAATAGAGCAGTCACTTGTTGAATTTGAGACTGCCATCAGCAGTAATTTAGCAATACATGTATGTTGTAAGACCGTGGCTCACCTTAGGAATCTTAAATTCGGGTAAATGCTCGGCCCAAATTGTAGTGAAATATTCATAGCTTATGTTGTCCTCTGGTTTTATGTTATAGTCCTCTTCAAACTCTTTGCACATTCTCTGATAGAACATTTTCTTTGATGATGTTTTCGGCAGGTGAACTTCAGTTTTGTGCGGCATCCAATCACCAATTCGCTCGAACAGGAAGCGCATCCACGTCAACGCCATTGTCGTTTTGCTCTTCATTTTTATCTGATCGGCATTACCGTGTACTACGTTGAAAACACCATCCTTGTACATGCGTACACAATTTTCGTACCGCTTCTGACTGATGTTGTGCATTTCACGCCATGCCTTTACGCAAACAGGCTTGCCGAGAATGCGGAAATCAGTCTCCGTGTGCTTTCGTTTCCCTTTCATACTGAGAACGGAATGTTGTCTAATGTTGTCGAGGATATATTGTTTCTGTTTCACTTCATTACCAATGTCCTTGAATGTGAGTTCTACATCTTTTAATTCAGCGGGAGAAAAATCTTGTATGCATACGTTTTTGCAACATGTGACCTGGTACAAAATGGAATAGTTTCTGAGTGGCTGTGATAGACGGCGTCTCTTTGTTTGCCGTACTCTCATACTATCGTCACATGAATTTGAACTTGATGCATACTCACTGGCGTTCTCACTGTCACAATGTGTAGATAGTTCATTAGTGTGGCTTGTTTCCGTTTCTTGGTGAGTAGACAGTGATGATGAATCGCTGGATTCTGTTGTGGTTGATGAGAGGAAAGTATCGATGTGTCATCTGCAACAAGATGACCTCTGCCGAAAGGTGCCGAGGGTGCCTCGCCGCTTGAAAGCGTGTCGCTGAATGGATACCCAGTTCTGCATATGTGTAACATATTGCGATTGGTTCTTCTTTGGCTATCGGTTAGGAAATTGTTGGTATGGTGGTACCTTCCTGGTTTCTTCACGCGTGTCTATATGCAGTCCGGGTTATGTCCATATAGAGGATAGTAGGAAGAGCCAATGGCGTACCGTATATGTAATGAAATTAAGGCAAGAACCAATCACGTACTGTATATGTAACAAGGGTCAAAGGTTACGTTGGTTAACTTTGTTCAGATCGCGATATGACCTGACAGATCCACCGATCGAGTGAGACTGTTGGCTACCCGGAAGTATCTTAGCTCCAGCCGATTGGCGACGTTCTACCGTGTTTAAAAATTGTAAGATTTCTTAAGGAATAGTTTTCTGAGTTTCTTTACCCTTGACCATATTCGACAAAGAGTTATTGGACGTTTTTCGTTCTCTTTTCCAGCTTTTGGTTAACTTCTTGGCGATTGATCCGGCGCGCGTTTTTCTGAGCGAAGGGTCGATTTGCCGTCAATCGGACCGGGAAACGCATGGTGATCGAAAAAATCGTGCTCCATCGTGCTCCGATGACCGACTAAAACAGTTGACCCATCTTTGTAAAGCTTGAAAAATTCTGCATACTGCAGATGGCAAGGTTAAATTGAAATTTGACCAAAAATAGGCGATATTTGGCGACAAATAACTTACTGTAGATTTACAAGGGTCAAATGCTGATTTCTAGGAGCCGTACCCGGCCAGGAAATTCATCCAAATAAGTAATTTTCAATGTACTAACCAC
Source organism: Ptychodera flava (assembly GCF_041260155.1). Classification (NCBI taxonomy): domain Eukaryota; kingdom Metazoa; phylum Hemichordata; class Enteropneusta; family Ptychoderidae; genus Ptychodera; species Ptychodera flava. The sequence goes on along the minus strand of NC_091933.1, from coordinate 7,953,295 downwards.
TTGTGTCGGTCACCATCTCGACGGACTGAACATTGTGCGTAACGTCTACATCTAAAAACTACCCAGTGCTAAAAATAAAGGGCGAAATCAAGCCGAAAAGTTCCAAACTCGTTGCAATGTACGAGCCAGGTTTGCATGGTTACGTATTCATGACGTTGGCGGCGGCAGGTTCGCTGATTGGTCAATCGTACTATCCTCTCTATGGACATAACCCGGACTGATATGCAGGAGCTAGTCAGACGCGATTTATTTTTGGCTGGTTTTGATCCCCGTTTGGATCTGTAGCATACGTACGCGTATACCAGCGTGAAGGTTATAGGTGTATTTGTATTTGATATTGGATGAAATTTGCATAAAATTACCATAATGTCATGTATGTAAACAGCAGTCCCCGCTCGATGTGGCATGGGATTAAAGAACTACAGTATATTAGTACGGCCCGGAGGGACCGTGAAAGGGCAGCGCAACATTGATCGCGTCTCGGCGGAAAAAGAAAAGATCGCACTATAGACACACCTTAACATGAAAATTTATCGATGGTCGGTGCCACTTGCTTTCGAATAAATGCAAGCGAGCCGCCAAACCATCACTGATACATGTATATTGCACCAGTGACGGTTTTGCGGTTCGCCTTCTGATCGTAAGCCTGTGGTCGGTGCCAACTTTGAACAGAAACAATTTCGCCAAATTCATCACTTCGCCTGACAGTAGACAATCTTTCTTTGCCTGGATAACCCAGTAACACAGTGAACGATGTGATATGCGGGGGGGGGGGGGGGGGGGTTGGGGGTTGGTTAGAAGATTTACTCTGAAGCATCATTCCTCTTCCTGGCTGCGTCATCTTGATTTATTTCTGTCAACCGCATCTCTTTTTCATTTCCTTTCTGAGAAGATTTTTTCGCCCTCATGCGCATGCTGAAATGTCAATATTTCCTGTTTTTTTCTGTCACAATGCTTTTCTTTATATGCCATGACAAAACGAATAGAGAAATTTAATGCTGCACCAAATTTACATGGAAGTACAGGATAACAGCATCTGCTCCAGAATGCTGGAAAGTTTGAAAGAAAAAAGAAGCATCTTTTTACACGGTACAGCAAATCACAGATGTGCAGACGAGAAATCATCGAGATCTCAATCTTTAAAGAACCACTACCAATTTTAGTGATAAAGTTTGTTCCAGGTATAGTACAGGGTGCTGACACTGGAAATTATGAATAAAGTTAGGTTATTTGGTAGCCATTTTGAGTGCTTCTTATACAGTCTAGTTTTTTAACGGACCCGAATTGTGTTAAGACTGAAATGATTCCAGTTACTACACATGAAATGATTTCCTGTAGGCCCTATACGCAGCTACTACTTGTACATTGTCAACAGAGACAAGTCACCCCACAAAGCCAAATTTCCATGGGTTTTTTTTTAAAGACAGGCAAATTAAAAGCAAAATGCAGCATCTGTATATGTATATGCTACAGAATTTCCGTAGTATATATTTCAAAAGTTTATGTGATACATTTTTTCAAATTGAGGCTCATTTTGGAATGTAGCTCTGTTACCAGGTGTATGCATGCTTTGACAGACAAAATGGATAATAAATTATGGTTATCATCACGACGTACATTTATAAGAAGTGGCCGTGGTCAATTTTATGGCAAACTCTGGCATCCTTGTCCAACAATGATAGAAACTGGAAAAGAGTAAACATTCATTATTGGGGCGATTTTCTGAACCTCTTTATGTAAAATATACTTTTGTTGAGAAGTCGTGATAAGCCTGGCACATCATTGTGAAGAACAACAACGTACACACCCGATATCCAGTGCCGGCTATGTCGGGGTCAAGCTGAATTTAGTATTCAAGGTATAACAGGTGCGAGCTCTTGGATGAGAAACTGTATATAGCATATATGAAGGGAACATTATTTTTTACAGTGAGGGTCAGTGGAAATGGGGGGGGGGTGACTTTACATTCAATTATTGAGGGAGGCGCGGCAATTTCTACAAAACTTTCTATAGGCCTAGAGTTGTGGCAAGAACACAAGAGAATTGACTAAAAAGAATGAAAAAACAATACAAACATGGCTTTATTCTGCCTGAACAGATGGCAACAAGCAGAAATAGCCCTTGCTTTCACAAAATAAAATTATCAAGCTGACCTGCAGAAGTAAGTTTCATGCCATGTTCACTTTATAAATGTTATAAGCAAGATTGGAACTAATTCGTGATAATAGGATCTTCATATCTTTCAAATTTATCACAATTGTTAAGCTCTATAGCTCAATGTTGCAATTTTACACATTACTATAAAAATAAATGTGTAACTTAAAAAGGAAAGCAGATGAGCTTACATTTGCAGATTAAATCGACACTACTTCACCATCCAATTATCCAAAAATTAGTTCCAATCGCGTTTATAACCCTTTGAATAAATAATAATCTGAATTCGAGAATATCCTGCAAACTAATCATCGATTGTTTTCCAAACATTGAGCGAGTTTGAGAGCTCAACTGTTGACGAAGCCGTAATTCTATAATTCTATGATAGTACAGTGTTACTTTTAATATGGCCCTGAGCCCTCGAAGCCATCTCGAAAGCTTATGGATCCCAACATGCTCTCTGAATAAGGTCACTGGTCATTCAAGCTCCAGCATATAGGCACGACATTACAGACAACACGAAAAGATCTTTGTCTGTGCACAAACGTTTAGCATCGGATATACATATATCCTAGAAGTGCTAAATTAAGAAAATATCGACACCATCGATAACACTTATAACATATCAATTTGATTTCGCTAGATACACATGTCGCTTCTGACATATGAACAAAATAAAATTCGATAGTAGGCCTATCCGATACTATCTGGTATCGTCTGCTGTATTGGACTAAAGATCAATAACGCCTGTGAAACATACGATGCTACCGATAATGTCGATAGGGGTACGATATATAGTATCGATAAGTTTACCGTGTGTCATTACAGACTCATGTCACCTATGACATGGTATGTCTATGTCGCCTATAAAAATATTGGACACTATTTGATACTGTATGACATTGTTATATTGTATAGTCGTGTATTCATTATTTATATTACACAAACTGTAAGCTTCTATTTAGACTTTTGAACACAAGGTGCCTATCGGAAAGCCATACTTAAACACATAAACACGAATGATACCATCAATATACTTTCAATTATTGCAGTACAGTAAAGTTTTACATCCACCAAAGCAAAATTCAAAGTGTGGAACTAGGAAACAACGTCAAAAGCTCGATGTCGGATGCTTTAATTTTGTTTGTTTGTTTTTTGTTTTGTTTTGTTTTGTTTTAGGGGTAACCCACCAAAAAACTTTTTTATCCGACAGAAACAATATCAAGATATCCTACTTTGGTTTGGTCAAAAGTAAGTGTCCTATAATAATAAATTGCTCGTATAATCAGGTGTTGGCCAGACAAATTGCAAAGCTGGCGAAGTCGTTTCTCTGGCTGTAAAATTTCAAAGTTGCAAACAAATAATGATTGAAAGGGAAAAAAGTTGACTCTGACTGTTAGTCTTAAGTTTTAGGGTAATATAATATTTTACAAATGACCCAAGTCCGTTACGCTGGACATACACGCACAGCCTGCTAGAAAGTGATCATGCATATACCGGTTTGTGTTATGATGTGTCGGGTACTCTCTTGCCAATGAGACTCTCGTACCCAAAAATCGTAATATTTAAAGTTTCATATACAGCATTTTTTTGCGTCATTGAAAATGGTTTGACCTTTCGTAGAGTTCGCATACTTTCAGTAATCGGTCGCACTGTATGAGCCATGAGCCAGCTATCTTTAATTGTTCGATATTGGCATGAGAAGGAAATCGGGGGGAAAGAAAGCAATCAAGGGACAAAGTCGCACATTTTTTCATGAATTTGTTTGATACGAGATACGATATATATTGCTTGATATGTTGAAAGATACTGAATGAATGGGTGACCATGCATATATTCGATACCAGTTTTAGACACGAGATATGAAACCAACGGAGAATTAATGAATTAATGGTCACAATCTTTGGTATATCCGAGAGCTAATTCTTTTACCAGCCGTATAGAGAGTTAGGTACGGAATTGTGTCTGTTCCTCAAAGCCATTTCTAAACTACGTGTATTCCCTATGGGGGCTAAACTAGCTAAAAACGATATACATAAAACCCCGATAATTATCGCTTTCTGAATAGCGTTCTAAGTTTAGAAATTAGCTTTAGTTTAGAAAGTCGGGCCTCTGATGAAAAACTTTTTCCAAGGATATATCGGATAAAAACGATAATTATCGCTTTCTAAATAGCGTTCTAAGTTTAGAAATTAGCTGTAGTTTAGAAAATCGGTCCTGAGGTTGTAATTTTTTTCCAAGGATATATCGGATAAAAACGATAATTATCGCATTTTAAATAGCGTTTTAAGTTTAGAAATTAGCTATAGATTAGAAAGTCGGGCTTGGAGCAGAAAAGGTTTTTCCAAGGATATATTGGATAAAAACGATAATTATCGCTTTCTAAATATCGTTCTAAATTTAGAAAATAGCTGTATAGTTTAGAAAGTCGGGCCTTAGGTTGAAATTTTTTTCCAAGGATATATCGGATGAAAACGAAAATTATCGCTTTCTAAATAGCGTTCTAAGTTTAGAAATTAGCTGAAGTTTGGAAAGTCGGAGTTTGAGTTACTGTAGAAAAAGTTCTCCATAGATATATCGGATAAGAACGTTGGTACACCATTTCTATTGTCATCTGTATATTCGTAAGTGTTTCAATGGAAAAAGTGTGAGTTTGTAGGAGCAGTCTTCAGTCCAGAAGTAAGTTTTAACAGCAAATGCTTAAATGTGACTTGTCCAATAGACCGACGATATAGTACTTCCCATAAGTGATGCAAATTAATGCATTGGCCTTATCAAAAGTGTTGCGGCCAGGCTGCCATCTCCAGCTGCGTGCTCACAGTGAAATGTGCAGTGCTTGAGATGAAGTCCCGCAAACACTTTCAAGATTATGTCGGAAAAAAGGTTGATTCACAGTTTCTGTGGTCATCTGTAAATTCCCGAGTGTTTTAAATTAAAAAGTGTGAGCATGTAGGAGCTTTCTTGTATAGCCTGGAAAATACTATTTCCCCCGGAAGTAAGTTTTAACATCCAAAGCCCAAATGTGAATTGTCCAATAGACCAAAAAGGAACCGTACTGCTTCAGCTAATGACCAAGGTGTGTTCCATAACGATCGCGTCAATTTGTGCTGATAAAGTTGTGATTCAAGTTAATGCTAATGAGGCATTGATAAGGCTGTTAGCATTAATTTGCACTACAATGGACGCGATCATCGTGGAACAAAGATAATCTGAACCACGTCTTGTCTGTCTAGAACGATATTTAGAAAGCGATAATTATCATTTTTATCCGATTATCTTTGGAAAAATGTTTCCACTCGAGGCCCAACTTTCTAAACTTCAGCTTTTTTCTAGATTTAGAACGCTATTTAGAAAGCGATAATTATCGTTTTTATCCGATATATCCTCGAAAACATGTTTCACTCGAGGCCCAACTTTCTAAACTTCAGCTAATTTCTAAACTTAGAACGCTATTTAGAAAGCGATAATTATCGTTTCTTGCTTAACTTTCTAAGTTTAGATTTAGATTTAGACAATTCTAATTTAGCTTTCTAAACTTCTAGCTAAACTTTCTAGAAACGGTAGAAACACAATTTCGCACCTTAATGCGTCTAGATGTATTGTAAATTGTTGCATTGTTGAATAATTGTTCCTCAGCCACTGATCATGCAAAAATTTAAAAAAATCAAATAAAATTATCATTGTCATTGAAAAAATATCATTGTCGAATGTCATTTTCAAACGGTCTTAATGCAAAACAAAACTTCTCTCCGATAGTACCAGTGCAGACAGCGATTTTTAAAATTTTTTTATGGGAGAGGGGACATCTCTTGCTCTCCCATCAAAACTTTTGCACGTTTTCCCCCAAATATCTCCCCCTGTACTTTGACACTATCCCCTGAATGATATTCTACAGCTTGTGAAAACCCTGAGTAATTACACATTTTCGCTCCTTTCGCGGTAAAGTCAATAGAGACCCTTTGATACTTTGATATTGATGTTATATGTACAGTGACAGACCGGGAAATTTTTCGAACTTAACTGGTGTTTTCATTTGAATAATGTTGCAATATCACCAGTCCTGAGTATCACTGTAAGGAAATATTAGGAAGCTGTGATCAACATTCAACAATTAAGTTTCATGGGGGTTTGGGTGGGAGGTGGGGGGAGGTTGCGCGATAAACTTAAAGATTTCAGTTTTTGATCAGACTTCGAACTTTTTATGTCGCCTCTAATTGAACCCATAGTTGTTATCATGAAAGCTCAACACCCAAACATGCAATGCAAGATATACATCGTCTAGAATCGAAAATAGAAATTAATGACACTATCGTGTAGTCAAAACTACTACGGATCGACTAGTAGCGACACCTATGCAAAAGTTACATGCAATTCACCCGGTGCCATGGCGACATCCTTTATCTCGAATATGAACAGGAAAAATATCAGAGACTATTGATAATATCGTTTTTGTCAGGTTGAGTTCACAATCTGACTGGCCGAGATTTCTGACAATGTCATCCAAACTATCCATGCTGTTGAATGTATATGATACCAAAGACAAAAAAATCTAGGAATGTGTGACGATACGTCTAGCTGATAATTTCTAGGTTATTAAGTCAAAGTGTATTTTATGACAACAGTAGCTTTTGCCGACAATGTCGCTCGACTAATAATAACTTTCGAGCGACGTCTTATTTCCGAGAGACCCAACATCATAGTTGTCGGTGTTCGTTGCAGCTTTTAGCTTGTATGGGACGAGTAAAATTAAATATCATGGATGCCTTTTCTTTTTATGTTATCATAATTATTCTCCTCTAAAAGCAATCCTGTGAGTTTCCTAATCGTGATGTGACAAAATCCATGTTTACATTCTCACGGACGATCGGACAGGCAGTTACGAGACATGATCGGCGTCGGAGAAGAAACAATGGGGATTAGATCCATACAGGTGTAAATGACAGTGAGAGATTATAGCCGCTGTAGAAAACTGCGTACCTGGCAGGTTTTTAAAATGTCAAAGTTCACTTGCAATTGGCCGTTGCTTGGCCTCATCTTGACGAATATTTTCCGAAACTTAAAAATTTCTATGATTCTGAAAGTACCCTTGAATCATAAAATCACCGAGTGAGCCAAAAGTACTAGTTAAAAAAATGTATTTTAGCTTGAATAGCTAGACAACATTAGCTCTGCTATCACACAGTCCCTCTATCCACCGTGGCTATCGATAACATCTGACAATGGAGGTAAGAAGAGATCTGGAGTATGATACACGTGTCATCTTGTTGAGAGTCAGCCAAATCATCCACTTTCGTAAACCCAAACAATACTGCAGGGCTCGAAATTAGCGGTAGTCCCGCGTCCACAGACTACCAACTTTTCCCTGGGGCTACCAAAGTCCATGAAATGGTAGCCCACACGGACTACCAAAGCCTGGGACATGAAATACTTGGCGTGCGATGTCCGTCACTTTCGGACGAGCTAAATGCAATCAACATACAGTTTCATTTGTTTGAATAAATTATCCTTTCATCTGTAAAGAGTTTTTTTCTGGTGACTATTACAATTTTCACTGCTATGTTGTTATTTTCACAAGATGCAGAGCGTTTGATACTAGAATGTTGAGTTGCTTTTCCGTCACACGGTGTGCAGTCTTTGCATGCCAGTTCACACTATGCTGTTGATCGGCAGCATACAAGACGTACTTGTGTCGAGTTTTTGGGTTTTGATGCTGAAATTTCACAAAACTGTCACTTCTATATCAAGAGATTGTGTAATCAGTTTGATTTGAAATAGTAATACAAGAGTTTCGCTGTCTTTTATCGATGGTTGTCGATCAATATCAATGTATTACTTTCTGTATAGATAGACTCGGGTGTAACAAGGCATGCCAGTTCATAAAGATCATGAGAATATTTTTTTTCTGTTTTTCTTTACTAAAGTTACAATTTCTTTGGATGTGTAAGCCGATTTTGAAAGTGATAGAAAGTGTTAAAATGTATATAAATTAACATAAATTAAGCGTTCGTGACACATAACATGGGGTTTCTCGAGTTGAAGCCCCTAGTTTTACTGCTATTTTGTGTTGCTGAACCGGGGCTTATAGTCGAACGAGTACAGCATCCCTAAACTAAAATATTCATGGACTACCAGCCATTGTCACTGGGCTACCAACTTCAGCAAATGGTAGCCCAAGTGTACTACCAAGTTAAAATGTTAATTTCGAGCCCTGCAATACTGGACGATGTTATTAATAGTACTTGAGTATTTTTCGGTGGGAAACTACCACAATGAACCAAAATACTGTGTAGTTTGAAAAGAATTGACGGTGCTCCCTATTATATCAGCTAATTTCAACCAGCCAAACTTGTAATAACGTATCGTCAGGCTTGACGTAGAAGTTACCACACAGTACTGTCTATAGTATAGTGTTATATATTGAGAATTTGAAATAATTACTTGTGCTAGTTTTGACATTCGACAAAATAGTGAGTGACATTCACAAAAATTAGATGAAATAATTGTGGTACCTGTCACGCAGCCAAAAAGCAATTGAATTTAGTTAATTCCATCTCTTTCCTTACTTGTTCAAAGTGTGAAAACTAATTACGCATTGCATTTATCATGAACACGAGACATTCGCAAAGCGAGAAATATATGGTTTAGTGTCGATAGCAAAAATAACGACACAATCATATGGTATAAAAATATGAAAGATCGATAGTAGCATTGCTCATGGCAAAGTTACACTAAATTCAGCCGGTGCCATGATGTCAAATATCTCAAAAATGAACTGTCATAATATCCAAGACCATCGTATACCATCGTTGACGTGAAGACTTCACGAAAGAGATTACCTAAAATGTTGCACTAAAATGTTGTGGAGGGACCGTGTTGACGATATTTTATTACGGCAGTGTCGCTCGTCAAAAATGATTTTCGAGCGACGTCTGATTTCCAGGAGACCAAATTAGTATCCCCGCATTCATCACAACGATCGAACCAGTGTATCATATTTAGCGTTTGCCCCAACATACGCGTCATGATATATTTATATATATATCTTTCTGAGTTCGTCGAATCTTTCCTCTTGCTGGAGACCAGTAAATTAAATGTATGTCATAGATGCTTATTCGTTTTATGTGACAGAATCCATGTTTACATTCTCACGGGCAATCAGACAGGAAGTACAAGACATGATTGGCATCAGAGAAGAAACAATAGGGCGTAAATCCATACAGGTGTAAATGAGAGCGAGAGATTATAGCAGCATGCGTACCCTGGCAGATTTTTAAATGTCAAAGTTCTTTGTCAATCGGTTGATGTTTGGCCTGTGCATGGCGATTTCTATAACCTTTACCAAACATGAAAAATTTCCATCGATTCTGAAAGCACCTTTGAATCGTGAGATTACTGAGCTAGTCAAAGTTGTGATAATTTATCGCCTAACTTCAAAACCTAGGCGTTACAGTTGATACTATTCGACGGTATCGGACTTTTTATACCAGCCATTGTCTGGAATCAGTGACATTTGTAATGAAATATCATCTAGCTTGAAAAGTCTGATAGACTAAGAGATTTCGAAAATTTCGATAATTAGATATATCTCTGCGTGCGACCACAAAATATCTTTCAGCTCGAAAAGCTCGGGAACCAACTAAACTTGCAAAAAATGCGATCTAGCTTGGAAAATTACAGTATATCAAACTAGCCTGTCGATAGTATGATGGTATAGCGTTTGCTCTGAAAACTTAGACGGTACTGGACGCTATACTGCTATATATTCATTGAGATATATGTCTCATGGTATATATCCAACATCATGTAATATCAACTCTTCTCGCTTGTGGCCTGTAATGTAATCCTGTACCTGGGCCTAGACAGGGTTCGTGGTCTCCGTCATCAATCGGTCAAAATAAACTGACTTTGCCTAGCCCATAGCGTCTTTGTGTCACATATTGAGTTTGTGGTCTTTTCCCCTCTTTGAATTAGACTTAATCGTTGGAATTTTTACTTGACAAGAGTAGTGTGATGTCAAACTACCGAGAGCAAAGGTTGAATTTGAATATATTTATTCGTTTTTTCTTGCACCCGTACATGATTTTCTTGCTGCAGGTATTTCTGGTGGTACGGGCTTTGCGCCACATAGGCCAGGTTTGTTTTACATCATTCTAGGAAGTACAAGTACGTTTACCGGAAACAGTGTTGGCAATGCTGGTTTCTAATTATCATTAATGTTGACAAGACGAGACAACCATATCGTATTCTTGAGGTACCAGTATCTTCATGGCCTACTTCAGATTTTATTGCAGGTCGATATTCATTTCAACAAATATACAGATTCTATCTATTTCCTGCTTTCCATGTTTTTTTATATTTTTATTACTAGCCTTCCATATACAGTAGTCATGAGACAATTCCCAGAGAGCTGTCGATTCGAATGACATACCTTGGGATTTCAAATCCTGACATCAGGCAAGGCTTATACCATGAATGTCATGATTTTCGAAAAGTGAGACAATTACAAACCCTGTAAATAAATTCGGTACAAATTTTCTGATATGTTCTATTCCGGGCTTCTATTCAAGGGAACAAAATGATACGTTCTTGCGTTGACAAAAAACTTCCAAACTCCGGTCATGTGATCTAGCGCATTGTGTAGATCTGACACGCGATCGACACGCTCGCACAGCCAGGGCCGGGTCTAACATCGACCGTACGTACGTGTGTATGGCGTTGATTTGTCTTGTTTATACTTGAAATGAATTTCAAATTGTCTACATAGGAACAAAGAAATAGTTTTACCTCCATGATAGGAAATATTTAAAACAACATGATATTTTATTGTAATTTCATATTACACATTCCTGTTTGTAAAATGGTGATTAAGAGAGGTTTATGGCTGTATCTTCGACATCCACCTGCAAACCACAGTAATCATTGATATATGCTATCGGGAAAATGCGCCAGTATGCAAGCAGATTGGTTGGTCACTGTCACACACGGACAACAAGATATCCAGCAATTAGTCTTGCTCAACGATTACAAGACGATGAATTTTCGTTAACGAGGTGTTAATCGTTCTTGCATACCTAGCGTCGACTCCAGGTAGAGTATCAGACTGCATGACGCCTGTACCTCACTAAATTTGCATGCGGCACTGATCAACAGTTGCTATAAAAGCGGAATATTTTGACTATGAGCACAATCTGGACCACGGTCCTTCAACAAGTGTTTTGCTTGTCAGGTTCCTGCCGTTCTTTCTGCGTGCTCTAAGCTGACTCAGGCTGAACAAGATGACTCGTGCTCGTGGTTGGTGGTTCGAGAAGTCAGACGACTCAATCTTCATCATATTCGATTATCGAGAAAACCCGTCAAGGCTCCGAAAGAAAGGAGGCTCGAGCGCTGTATACAGCAGTGTAGCGAAATCAAGGCATACTCTGGTATCGGCGATGACGCAATCAAGGTAAGTTTAGTACTTGTGTTTGTTATTTGTTTCATGTTTTATCAGGCTTTCGTTTGGCAATGCACTGTGATGTCTTGTTGGATTATTCCCTTCATGATATCTGCATTTTCGAAGTGCGCTGTGTTTTAAAATAAAATAAAGTATTTCAACGGCGCCGTCGCTGATCCAAAGGAAGAATCTTTGGAGATGTCTTCCCTCAGGAGAAGTTTGGAGGCAAAGAATAATAATGCGCAGGAGACCCCGGGCCCGATCCAGGTATCTATCCACAGTCACATGTGATCTATTCAGCTCTGGGACTATGCGCCCCATAGACATGTGTACATATGTCTGAGAAATCTTTTTCTCAGGCATATGTACACACGTCTATACGGAGAGCATAATGGACGCAGAGCGGAATACATCACAGGTGACTGTGATCTATCGGCGGCAACCGTGCGAATTGCGGACAGGCTAGGCTAAAGGCGTCTGAATTATCCGGAATAACACATCGAATTGTTATGGTCAACTATTCATACATGATATACCGTGAGGGAAAAAAGTAAAAGAAAACACCCGGGGCCAAGGATCACTGTTACACAGTAGCCTAGATTGGTTTGCGACAACTGGCAACATACCGGTTTACGGTATATATTGAAGGTCACTTTATAGGTCACTCCGTGAGCATTTGCCGTTGCCCAAAGCATCGTCTCGCAAGGCATGGTCGCAGGGTGTTCATTCAACCAATGCTGTGTTGAAGATGCTTCAAAAGTAATTGGTAAGATTTTTTTATGATAGACAAGCACTCGGAATTCAATCCACTATGTCAACCTTCCTGTCGTTTCGACTGATTTAAACACATTCGTTCAGACACGAAATATCCTCTTAACCGCACCCTGGCGGTGACGACGCTGTGCTATGGGTTGCTGCGAATCCGTAGCCTTTGCCACTCGGTTGTAGCTTGGTCATTGGAGTGGCTACCCCACTCCCAAAAGAACATGTCAAGGAGTGGCAGTGCTGTTTTCGCAGCAATGCTATGGCATGACCGTTGTTCGACCCACAATCATTGTCAAAGACCCTCGAGTTTTCTGGAAGTTCTATACCACAGTTACTTGAAAATAGTACTAGTTGGCTGCAAGTCCGCGGTAGCTTCGCGGCCCGTGCATGGATGTGTGTAGATACACGTCTGTTGGTCTGACGTGTACACGCCATTACTACATTAAAAATCAGTCAATACGTTTTCTTTTGCCAACACAGATGCAACTTATTCCCTTAGTTTCCTTGAAAATATGGTGTATGGCTGTCAAAAATCTATGTCGACAAAATTACAAAATTGCTATCTCCTCCGCAGAAAAGGGGTTATTCGTCTCATTATTCACAGTGAGAAATCAGAAAATTATGATTATGAGAACTATGTTGCGGGAATTTTGAAATTTGGACAGAGTTTTTCTGTGTACGGAAGAAATTTGCTTCAGTGAGTGATCTCCGTGTGTACAGATCATGGAGAATTGTGGGTAACCTCACTTGTGCATCAGCCAAGTTAGTTAAAGCGGTATTGAGCCAAATCATGACGTATTTTCACCTGGTTGGCTTGGTCTATATAGCATCTTTAGTCCCAAAAAATCAAGTTTACAGTATTTATGTTTTCAACCACCTTCAAATGCACAGTATTTTTTTAAATACACAATATATGGAATATGTTGTGTTTCATTAATTTTAACCATCTTGAGGTGATGGTGAAATATGGACTTGGCAGGAATAGGGTTAGACTGGCTTTCCACACCTTATTGTTTCAATGATACAGTTTATGATTTAGGCAAAGTTTTCTCTGACAGTGGAGATGGACATTGCCGAAAAATGAAGCAACTTGTTAAGTATTTCACTCTTGCAGCAAAGTATTTCATCAATTAATGCAAACTACTCACTTTGAGTAAAGTGATGAGGTCTGCATAGTGAGAATATTCATGATGGTTGGACCATGGTTTGTTAGCATTGATTGATAAATCAGTATATAAGTATTCTGCATTTGCCAAATACATCAACCATGATGATAATATTTGGTTTTTTTTTCAGGTTTACTTTACTGACAAAAATGATCATCCATACAAGCTCCTACGTTCTTCCTTTGTGTGGAACAAGAATGACGTGTGTCGCCAATTCAGAGACCTTAGAAGTCCACAGGAGTTCTGTGATCATTTTAATTCAGTATTGTCCGGTAAGGAAGACACATCTTCACCTGCGTCAAGTGTGAGTAACCTGACCAATGATTCCAGTGAAGATGACTCAGAGCCAGAGGGTGAATCAGAAACAACAGAAAATATTAGTCATAGTTCCAGTAATGGCATAGAGTCTACACCAGATGATGATGATGATGATGTGATGAGTCCCGCAGCTAGTATGTAAGTACATCGACATCTGAGAGACTAAAACACAATTGATGAAAACAAAACCCATGACAATTCATTGATGAATTCTTTGGACCATACGTATCATGAGTTTAACCATTTGAACTTCTAAATTTGTGTAATTTGATTCATGGTCATTGTACCCTTGAACTAGTGACCTTCTGTTACACTCCCTTTGCAGTGGAATCAAATGAAACATGGTTCACATTTCACAGAACTATGAAATCACAAGTTTTCTCAGGTACCAAATTAGAGAAACCACACATGTATGAATGCAAACATTCCAGTCCTTTGTAACCAAGCCTACAAAGAGATCTAGCACAATGAGATTCACCAAGCTACTTTGGTACATATGAAGCAGCAAAGAGAATACAAGTTGCAACCAACAAAATACAGCAAAAGCTAGAGTACATATAATGCTCAAAGTCATATAAGACTGAAGTGCATGTAATACGGGTAGTCTGTCCAAAGATTTGTAATAACATAAAGCATTAATGTGAAGGGAAATGGTCCAAATCTCTGGAGACCTATTGCTGACATTGAAACCAATATGTTACTTTGAGTTGAATACAACATTTCTTTTTATTTGATGAATTACACAGGTCAAATACTCCCTTATCAAGAAGCACAAAGAAGAGAAAATTGACAGATGCTGCAAAACAATTAGTGCTACCGACACTTTCAAAGAAAAAGAAGGCTGAAAAACTCAACAAAGAAATGAGTGAGGAGGAGCTATCGATGAAAGAAAGCATCAGGGACTGCCACATTGGAACTGGTAAGCTTGACAAAGATTTCTCTATGTTTCCCTTATCTGTCGGAAAGACAACACTCTTTGAGGAAATCTAGTCAATATCAATTAGTGCAAAGAGGAATAATTGAGGTATTTGAAATAAAGTGCAGATAAATACTAAACAACACTGACCTTTTTGGTTAAGTACAAGAAAAGAGAAGCTCGTGAAAGACTCGCTCATTCTTCAATGCGGTATGAAGAACAAAATGTCTAAATTATTATGTCGTGTGCAGCTGACAAACATCACTAGTGTCAGTATGAAGCTCCTGGTTAACCTTATAAAAAGTGTATGGTTTGAAAGTGTTTACTGTTGATTATTTTAATTCTAAGAATTGGTTTAATTGAGTAATTCTTGCTGATTTTTGACAAAGAAATAAACTTGAATTGGTTATTAATTTAAGCTTTAGTGCTCATCATAAGGGGATTTCAGTAGGTGACTAATCCTGAGCTTTTTGACAAGTCTATTCATACATGTATATTATTGTCTGCACAAAAAGCATTTACACAACCCAAGAATATTCACATAAAGTTATGTGTACTTGCCAATCCTAAGTTGTTTCTCAAGTGGCATGATTGATGGTAGGAACAGTTGTTTAATAAGAATTCTGTGGGTTAACAGTCCACCCATAGTTGACACACTTTCACCATCAAAACATGAACCAAATATTAGTGATATATCAAGCTGTGATGTTCTATCGAAGACAAGTGCCATGTGCTAGCAGATGATAACTGAAGTCTTTCTGTGCACATCTTTGGTATGGTGTGTCAGACTTTGATGAAAACATTTACATAAAAAAATTATTAGAAAAATCTTATTTGTATATTATCCTGCTGTCTTCCCAATGACAATGTAATGTTTGTCTTTTCTTAAGGACCGTTTTTAATTGATATCAGCGCACTGGAACTAGGGAAGCAAGCAAGGGCTCCTGATGACAAATGGGTTGACAAATTGAAGCAGCTATGGAGGATTACCTTGATGAGGCATATCAACCATTAATTGTTGTGTTGAAAAATGAATCAAAGGAGAACTTTAGGGAGTCCAATGTGAGTATCTTGGAACTGAACTTTACCTATGTTTGCTTGGCACGCATTGTGTCCTAACACTTTCCAGGTTGAGAATGTATCTAAACAACATCTGGGTCAATATATGGAAGGGTAATGTAATGAAAATACATTTCAACTTCTCCCTGTGAAATGTACATGACTTGCATGTGAGACAGAAGCAGTGTCATGCAACTCAATGCCTGTGAAATGAATGCATGCAAAATGTGCTATACACATTTAGCTGTATTTACAATATTTTTATCTTTGGACATATGGCCTCTACTAGCAAACACATTCACATTTATTCTGTGCCTTATCTTCACCTAGTGTTTGAATGTCAAAACATGTATCAATGATGTTAAAATTTATTAAATATACCACAGACTTTTTGGTTGATTTCCCTGTACTGTTTGAATAGCAATAATCACAACATTTCTAGATAGGGGAGACTACTTCTTTAGTTAGCGTAACAATTTCATGGTGACTTCTGATAAGAAAGAGAAAATGTATGTAATGATTGGCATTCACAAAGTAGAGCTTTTTGACGTATGTAAAGTGAACAGTTATTGCAATGTTTAACTTGTCCTGTTTCAAAAACCTGTTCTCATTATTATTCTAGGTTAACGGCTACACATATGAGGTTATTGGAGGGCAGCATTCTTTCCTTGCTGTTAAACGCCTGAGTGAAAAATATGGAAATCGGAAAGAACTGAAAAGTAGACTCGCTGTTGTCTATGCAGGACTGAGCGATGAACAGAGGAAGTGGTTGGCCATAGACATAATGCAACTGTTGAATTCCATCATTCGATGACTTTCAAAGAGAAGGTAGGATGAGTTATCTTACACATCTGATGTACTGCACTGTTCCAAGTATAACCTCAGAGACACAAAACTGCTTTTTAAAAATCTTTTACTCACAGGGTTCTCCACAAGGGGATTTTTATGGTTGGGCCACCCCTCCGTTTTTGGAGCAATTTATTCTTATGTTAATAACTGCACATAAGAATACATTTTCACAAGAAAAGAATTTGCAAATTATGCACTGTTGTGTAAATTGGCCATCCATCTGTTTTTCTAAGCTGTGGAGAACACTGACTCATGTAACCAGATCTCAGAAAATAACAACATAGATGGGAAATTCTTGTATAGTGATTGTTAAAATCTATAAAGATGAAAAAAAGTAATTGTTGGAAACCAAAAAAATGTTTAGAGGATGAAATGCAACATTGTGAATAAGAATAGAAATGAAAAATGCATTGTGACTTAAGAGTACCGGTATGTCTGTTCCATTGCACAAAGGGACAACAGAGTTTCACAAAATGATAATAAGGGACCATAAATAGCGCAGATGTTACATTATGTTACCTTCATGGAAAGGTTAATTTCACATTTTTTCACACCAGTTTCTTTGGTCTGAAAAGAAATTTTACCAGTTGATTTATGTATGTGTGCAGCAAACGTAGGGGCTTATGCCAAGATCTACTTCATTTTAAACCTTCCACACAAAATTAGTGCAGGGGCTTATACATGAGTAGGGATTATACTTGGACAAGACAGTATTCAACTGTAACCATGCTTTGAAAATTGTACAAATTTGTTCATCACAAGCCATGTAAGTTATAAAAAATAGCCTTCGTTCCTCAATACATATACATTCCCATAAGGCTGAAGTGCCTTACTTTTGATTGTCAACAAATTGGATTTGAAATTACTTAGCAAGAACAGAGTGTTGGGTGTAAAGAGTATGCAATATCTAAACAAGAAAAAAATTGTTGATACTGATAGAACAAAATATCTTTAGCCAGAATGTCAGACATTTTGGAGATTATTGTAAGTTGAAATGTGCATTGAAGCCTTAAAGGTACCATCTAATTATACAACAGCATTGATGACAGTACAATTTACATAATACATCTCCTGTTGAACTCATATAATTTTTAAGTAAAACTGGAGACATTAAAGGAGAGTTTTGAGTTTCCAACAGTTGTACAACATTTTAACACTTTGCACCCTGACCCCCTGGTACTCTATGACGTCATCGGACATTTTGTCCGAGTCGGGTTGAAATGGTTAAGTTTATTATTGCAAGTAAAGTCAAACAAATACCAGTTGTCTTTTGGTAAGAAATTTGACAGTTTTATTTGCAGGACACTTTGTCTGATAGACTGAACAAAAAATTAATGAGTAATTCAGATAATTGATTGTGCTCAATGATTTTGTAAAATATGTATCTAGTATGTATTTTGTTGGATAAGATGTAATATGCCCTCTTGTTTATGGTCATTAGGTTCAAATGTGCCGGGATAGATACGAAGAAATGCCAGACATAGAAGCAAAAGAAGAACAGTGGGAGAAATCGTGTGCAATGATACTTAAGGAGGTAAGTTTACTAATGACTGTATCAGTTGATACATAAACATTGATGTTATATATTGAAAATGTAAGACTAAAAACCTACACTGTGTAGGTTTTCAGTCTTATATGGACAAGCTGTGTATTACCAGAACATCACATGATAATCTCCAGCTTTTGTAATATCATATAGGACTCAGCCCTTGGTGTCACGTCAGGGGTTAAGATCTTAATTTATTTGTATTGATTCATCATTAGTAATAGTAAAGGATAAAATAGAATTAATCATTACTTGCTTTAAATGCCAATCTACCTACTGACGACAACAGTTCAAACACATACACAATATCAGACTCCCTGCAGGTATAGATTTTCTGTTTAATGTGTAAAAATGTTGGACATAAATTGGCAATTTTTACCATCATACTACCTATTGTGTTTAACAAGGGATGTACTGTGCCATCATTACCATTGAGTAACTGCACTGCCTAACTTCCACTTGCAAGCCAAAAACTGACATTGTGGCTGAAAACTGGCAATTTTTGCATCAAGTTATTTACACAGAGGATGCTCTCTAAAATTCAATCCCAACATTCTTTACTTATGTTCATAGGTACAGCAGTTTTCTCTCTTTTTCTGTTTTTCTTTAGGCATGATAGTAACAATATTTTATATCATTGACAAGATGGATTATGATACTAACTGGCTAATAATAGAGATACATATTTTATTAATGGCATGTTATAAAGTTATACTTTGCACACTTCATATTTGTTTATTCACAAGTACTCAAAAAGCATGGCAGCACCCATGAATTTAATTGTGTACACTTCGGTTAATCGCATAATATATTGTGAACCTGCATACATATTGTCAGTAAGCCGCTGGCGCAATTATCGATGATGTTAAGTGTATGCTCATGAAATTGATATGTTAATTACTAATTATTTTCTTGACACAGAAAGCCGACTCCCTCTTCATGAAGATATGCTGTGCTGTTGCGAAAATGAGACATTTTTCATTGATGATGGAAGTGTTCGCAATGTATGAAGAAGGTCGAACAAGATCTCAGAATCTCAAGCCTGCTGAACTGAGAGGATTGAAGAGGCCAGAAATTCCGTTCAGAAAATTAGGTGACTTTCTTCGGCTTAACAATAACGATCAGAAATGGCTGTTAGAAGAAATAATTTCAACAGAAATTTCTGTTACAGAGCTAGTAAAGGAATCGGCAGTACTGAGGAAATTAGACCTGGTACAGAGATTTTTCGTCATGATTACTGGCTGTGTTGAAGGGGGCTGGGAAGAGGCAAGGCAAAGATTTCCAAACGAAACAACAAGAGAAAAACTAGAACAGTTTGTAAACCTATCGTACAGTCGTGGGTGTACCAGCACAGTTTGAATCATTTTGCCAAAGAGCAGTAACTCTAGAAAAAAACAAGGAAGATGCGAGTAAAACTGCCGTATTTGCAACTGATGGGCCTATGGATTCACAATCCACAATGCAGATGTGCTTGATCTGAATGCCTCTTCACTAAAACAGCAGTGTCCAGGATTCCGAGGAATTGATCTAACATTGGTTGATATGCCTTCAGTAAGTGTACTCTTATCATTGTTACTAACACGACCAACCAAAGCTGCTTCTTTTAATGTGTTTTGGTCTTAGCCACGGAAATCAATAAGTATGGAGGTCCTTGCGTACCAATAGTATTTCCCCCTGACATAGTTTTTCGCTTCCAAATTCCACACATACACATGGTATAATCATCTGTTGTATAGGCTGGGAAACTTTTTGCCATGACTTTTACATCATATGGAGTCATCTACACTGAAAAGTGTTAAGTTGAGATCTCAGTTTTTTACTGTCTCAGCCATGACTCTCAACGGCTATCTGAATTTTATGATAAGTTGTTTCATTCAATGTCATGGTTATAAAATTGTTATTGTTCATGTTTCATTGCTTTTTGGAACCCTTACGCCACCTAGCATGTCACTTTATATCTTATACTCATAAACATACACCGGGACTGTTTAGTCATGTGTTTCATGTATGTTCATGACTTAATACGGCTAGTTTCAATCGGATTCGAACCCACAACATACGGCATCAGTCGCCTAGCTGAGAGGCCACAGACAGAACCACTCGGCTAAATCTCCACTCCCAAATCATACTGTCTATGCTTAAATCTACCAGGATGTCAAATAGTGAATTAAAGCTGTCTCCAATTTATTTTCAAGGAATGGTCAGCAAGTGATATCCAAAGACTGATGATTACCATCAAGGCAATAAATGTCGACTGCCAACAAAGTGCATTTAACATAGCTGTCATCTGCAGAGCATCAGAGATGGGAGAGATTATGCAGGCATTTAAAGAGACAAAAACTTTGTCTCTGTGCAACCTGTGTTCTGTCATGTACAAACTTGTAGCTCAAGTAAGTGCAATCACTGTTTTTACCCTATTGTTCTTTCTTCCCCCCTCCCTCTCGTACACATAAAATAGACCACATGATGTAGTGTAACGACCAACACACACACCCTTGTTGGTGCTTATTGACAAGTTTGATGCATGTTTTTTGGAAATATGTCAATTTTGTGTAAATATCTGATGAAGATAGATTGCCAAATACATTTAGCAAATGAAATCATTTAATTAACCCTTTTCCTGCCAGACGATATTACTTCCCCATCAGCCAACTCAGGGAAAAGCGATGTTGAGCCACAACAATACGTATTTCCACCAATTTGGCTTGGTCTGTTCCAACAGCTTTAGTCCATACAAATAATGTTTTCAGTATCTGTGATTTCAAGGTCTTCAAAAGTTCAATTTTGTTGTTAAAATGCACCAAATGTTACATATTGTGCTTCACTAGTTTTAACGATCTAGACCTGATGGGGAAATATGAACTTGGCAGGAAAAGGGTAATGTATTCTTGGCACTCTTTGTAATCGATATTTACAAACATAAAGTGTAAAATGTAAAATGCTGAAGTTAGATTTAGGCTTGTAAAATAATAGATATTATTATTTCTACATTTCAGCCCGCAGATTTGGACTGATAGAGGCCGTACAGTGTATGGGGTGGCTATGTACTGCTCACAAGACAAGAATCCAATTCAACATCCAACCGAAGAACGACACAATATGTGGTCCTGTGACACTCCACAAAGAACGTATGACCATGTGATTCAAACTTTCAGCCACAGAGGGGGATGGATACTTCACATATTCAGTGGATCTGGTAAATAAATTACTTTTAGTTCCATTTTCGTGCTTTCAAAAAAGAAGCAGATGCCAATGCAATTGTAGGACAAGGCAGACTACAAGAATCACACACAATTTTATTTCCTTACTGTATCTGCATGTGCTGAGAAAGGTCTCTTTTGCAATGCTTCAAGTGCTGCAATAATTCAACTAATCTTTCTCACAAGAAAAAATTATAGTTTTGCGTACATTGATAATTTAGGAAATGTATGTTTTTTATTTGGTCAAAATTACTTGATATAAGATTTATTCCTTCATATTACTGAAATACAATATAGTATTATAACCCATAAATCCAACATAACATCAAAAGCTGCAACTTTTGACATTATTGTTAATGGGTGTGCAAATAAATATTATCTATCAACCTCTGTTATAATTGTGAACAAATTCAATTTTAAACAAGTGCATGCATACAACATAGTTGCAACTCTTGCCATGGGGGCTGATTAATGGAGAGCAGCACCCACGTAAAAATTATTTGCTCACATTTCGACATTCTGTCATTAGCAGAGGTTGATAATATCGGTATGTGTATGGATACCCAACAGTATGTCTATCTACATGCGCTAATTGTACATTGCATGTAACATTATGAAAATATTGTGAAAAGTTGCAGCTTATAGGACTTTTAATGAATTTGTTGATAAGACAATATGAATTCACTCATCTTTCCACAACACTTATCCTTTGATTTTCTTTAAATTTAATGGACTAATAAAAATTTGTTTCATTCACAGGTAATGGAATGATATCATCCTTGAAGAATGGCAGACACTGCATCGTCACTGATCATTCATCGGACCAATTAGCTATCCTCTGTGACAATGTCTCTCAGTTTGTTGGTACTGAAGAGCTATGAGAATCTTTGTGAAGCAAGGCAATCTCTGGGTATAGTATTATTGATAAGGGACTTTTAAAGGCGGACAATCCATGTAGCTATGTTTTTACTGCCCACTTGTGTACCATCTTAACCAATGAGTCAGGGAATGTTTGAATGGCTTTCATTGGCTGACACTGTACACTACTTCATTTAAATTTATCCAAATATTCAATTTAAGGCAAATTAATTTATGTTTACTTTTTAATTTGGCCTTTTAAAATGAGTAAATTATTAAAAGAATCCATTCCTCGGCACCAAAAGATACATTCAGCACTAAAAGGACAAATACAACAAAAAAATGTACACAAAGATTGAAAAAATGAAAATTCCTCAAAACAGCATAACAGAGTTTGACTTTTACAAAGGAGCCACTATTGTCATATGATGATGGTCATGTTACATATGCCCTGACTAAAGAATTCAAATCGATTACTGACAATTGTACCAATTAGCTTTCAACAAATGAATGAATTAGAATTGGACCAATGCCATAGATTAGTGTGTCAACCAGTGAAGGACATATGAAATATGCCCTGACTTCTGAATTAGAATTGGGCCAATGTCAAAGCCAGCCAAAGAAAGGTCATTTTAAATTGACCCTGACTTCAGATACAGATGTCTGACCAATGTCCTAGTTTAGATTGTCTTCCAGTGATGGTCATTTTAAATATGCCCTGACTTTAGAATTGCAATTTTACTTGTGTCAAAGTTTATTGTTTCAACCAGTTAAGGTCATTTTAAATTGACCCTGACTTCAGATACAGATATCTGACCAATGTCGTAGTTTAGATTGTCTTCCAGTGATGGTCATTTTAAATATGCCCTGACTTTAGAATTGCAATTTTACTTGTGTCAAAGTTTATTGTTTCAACCAGTGAAGGTCATTTTAAATTGACCCTGACTTCAGATACAGATGTCTGACCAATGTCATAGTTTAGATTGTCTTCCAGTGATGGTCATTTGAAATATGCCCTGACTTTAGAATTGCAATTGGACCAATGTCAAAGTTTATTGTTTCAACCAGTGAAGGTCATTTTAAATTGACCCTGACTTCAGATACAGATGTCTGACCAATGTCCTAGTTTAGATTGTCTTCCAGTGATGGTCATTTGAAATATGCCCTGACTTTAGAATTGCAATTTGACCAATGTCAAAGTTTATTGTGTCAACCAGTGAAGGTCATTTTAAATTGACCCTGACTTCAGATACAGATGTCTGACCAATGTCCTAGTTTAGATTGTCTTCCAGTGATGGTCATTTTAAATATGCCCTGACTTTAGAATTGCACTTTTACTTGTGTCCAAGTTTATTGTGTCAACCAGTGAAGGTCATTTTAAATTGACCCTGACTTCAGATACAGATATCTGACCAATGTCATAGTTTAGATTGTCTTCCAGTGACGGTCATTTTAAATATGCCCTGACTTTAGAATTGCAATTGGACCAATGTCAAAGTTTATTGTTTCAACCAGTGAAGGTCATTTTAAATTGACCCTGACTTCAGATAGATGTCTGACCAATGTCCTAGTTTAGATTGTCTTCAGTGACGGTCATTTTAAATATGCCCTGACTTTAAAATTGCAATTGGACCAATGTCAAAGTTTATTGTTTCAACCAGTGAAGGTCATTTTAAATTGACCCTGACTTCAGATACAGATGTCTGACCAATGTCATAGTTTAGATTGTCTTCCAGTGACGGTCATTTTAAATATGCCTGACTTTAGAATTGCAATTGGACCAATGTCAAAGTTTATTGTTTCAACCAGTGAAGGTCATTTTAAATTGACCCTGACTTCAGATACAGATGTCTGACCAATGTCATAGTTTAGATTGTCTTCCAGTGACGGTCATTTTAAATATGCCCTGACTTTAGAATTGCAATTGGACCAATGTCAAAGTTTATTGTTTCAACCAGTGAAGGTCATTTTAAATTGACCCTGACTTCAGATACAGATGTCTGACCAATGTCATAGTTTAGATTGTCTTCCAGTGACGGTCATTTTAAATATGCCCTGACTTCAGAATTGCAATTGGACCAATGTCAAAGTTTATGTTTCAACCAGTGAAGGTCATTTTAAATTGACCCTGACTTCAGATACAGATGTCTGACCAATGTCATAGTTTAGATTGTCTTCCAGTGACGGTCATTTTAAATATGCCTGACTTTAAAATTGCAATTGGACCAATGTCAAAGTTTATTGTTTCAACCAGTGAAGGTCATTTTAAATTGACCCTGACTTCAGATACAGATGTCTGACCAATGTCCTAGTTTAGATTGTCTTCCAGTGACGGTCATTTTAAATATGCCCTGACTTTAGAATTGCAATTGGACCAATGTCAAAGTTTATTGTTTCAACCAGTGAAGGTCATTTTAAATTGACCCTGACTTCAGATACAGATGTCTGACCAATGTCATAGTTTAGATTGTCTTCCAGTGACGGTCATTTTAAATATGCCCTGACTTTAGAATTGCAATTGGACCAATGTCAAAGTTTATTGTTTCAACCAGTGAAGGTCATTTTAAATTGACCCTGACTTCAGATACAGATGTCTGACCAATGTCATAGTTTAGATTTTCTTCCAGTGACGGTCATTTTAAATATGCCCTGACTTTAGAATTGCAATTGGACCAATGTCAAAGTTTATTGTTTCAACCAGTGAAGGTCATTTTAAATTGACCCTGACTTCAGATACAGATGTCTGACCAATGTCATAGTTTAGATTGTCTTCCAGTGACGGTCATTTTAAATATGCCCTGACTTTAGAATTGCAATTGGACCAATGTCAAAGTTTATTGTTTCAACCAGTGAAGGTCATTTTAAATTGACCCTGACTTCAGATACAGATGTCTGACCAATGTCATAGTTTAGATTGTCTTCCAGTGATGGTCATTTTAAATATGCCCTGACTTCAGAATTGCAATTGTACCAATGTCAAAGTTTAGTGTTTCACCAGTGAAGGTCATGTTTGATATGCCCTGACTGCAGATACAGATGTCTGACCAATGTCCTAGTTAAAAGTTTCTACCAGTGAGGATCATTTGAAATATGCCCTGACTTTAGAATTGTACTTAGATTGTTTCAGTTAGCAAAAATTACTGATTGTTTACTTGATTGTGTGAAATAACTTTGAAGAATTGAGTTTTCACAGTAATTAATAGAGTTTGACTATTTTGATGTACTTCTGTGAAAAATATGCTGTTGTAAGTCCTTTTCCTGACAGAATTTAGTCATTCATGGTTATGCATGGATATTCTTCTATTTTTACACCTGGTCAATATTCAGTTTTAATTTACACTGTAAAATTTACATTTTTTACTGTCAGTAATGTGATGTGTTGTACCATATTGGAAAAATGTCATGTGTGATGAAATTTTATGTGTAGGAAAAATAAAGATTGTTAGCAATTCTGCAAGAATTACCTTGTCAATTATTCTTCAGTGACAGTGTGAATGTGAATAGTGGAATTTTAAGATTTTGCGGGGAGCGAAATTACAAACTGACATTATAACAGCATTTTGACGCATGAAAGAAAGTCAAACAATTCAGCATATTTTGATGAAAAATATCAGGTTATCTGTTGTCTACTGACAAAAACTAAAAATATGCTGTCATTTTAAATCTTCACTAGTAATGATTATGACAATTTGCGTTTTTTTAAGGAAAATTCAAAATTTTTCCACATTTAGCATGTCATTTTGAACTGATTAAAGCATTTTTTGTATTTTGTTGCAAATCCAATTATCCCAAAATAGTTCCAATCGTGTTAATTATATACTAAATGTTTCAGAAATATGGTGCTTCCTGAAATATATCAATAGCCATGGAAATATGAATTGTATGAATTTTAATTGCACTATTAAGAAATACAATTCATATTTTCATGGCTATTCATGCATTTCATAAAGCACCATATTTCTAAAACCTGTACAAAAATTTTGAGGGTTGCATAACAAAATTAAATATACTGTGACACTGGTATAACATCTGAGTAGGTTTAGTGTTTTTCAGCACATTTTGAAAATTAGTAGGGTACATGTACAATGTATATCCCATGGTAAATACATGTAGAATACATGCATTTTCCCTTACCAATGAGCAAGTAAAATTTTTAACAAGAGCAAGTATCTAAAACCATGAAGTAGAAGCTAATTTAAACTTTCATGAAACCTTTTGTGTTGTTTACTTTTACAGGCAATTACAAATTTCAGTAGCGTGGGAAATCAAGCACACAAATGAACAATCATTCAAATCTGAAATGTAAAACTACACTACGCCATACAACTGAAAAAGTACAACTTACCTTCTGCCTGCTGTTTTAGGTGCTTGATATGATTGGTCACTTCAAAAAATGTCATGTAGTGACCACTATGGACGGCACTGAGAGTTGGGGTTGGTAGCTTGTTCCCCATACTCTTAAGGTAACTCATTAGAGTTGTAGCCTTGATAGGGTTTACTGAACAGTGAGTGCACATTGGAGAAGTACATTTGGTGAATTCCAACATATATGTTCTCCTCACACAATGTCTTTGGAGAAATATATACTCTTTTCGAAGCCTTTCCAGGGCTGGTGTTGCTCTGATTTCACGGATTCCCTTTTTAAATACCTTTTCCACATTTTCATGATCATTGTATGGTGTGTTTGTTTTCCTGCAAGGCACAGGAACTGGTATTATAGGAAAACCATCGTGATCTTTTCTCCAAAACTTATTCAACATTGAAATGGCATTATCAAACACATCTGCATTTTTTTCAGTTTTTTCTGCCTCAGATAAATAACTCTGCTGACATGGAGGTTTACTTTCTCCAGGTAAAGTATTAGGGAGAGTTACAGACACCAACATTTTAGAAAGAGGGGACCATTTGTGCTCAATTGGGTTCTCAGCACTGTGTCCAGGAGCATGATTTATTACAGCCAAGTAATCTAATCCAAGATCACGCCACAGTCGGCCTTGGTACATGAGAGTATATTGTGACTTTGCAGACCAGTCAGGTCCACCATCTGTTATTTCAACAACAGCATTTTTGTTTTCACGTACAGATGGGTCTTGCAAAATAAAATACAGATCATTTGCGTGTGTCATCGCAGTAGAAGAGTGAAAACATGCAGCTCTATTGAATACATACAAAGGACCACTTCTGTTCCTCCGAACATGCAAACGCCCCAATTTGTCAACATTGTAATCACAGTCTTCCGCAGAACTTTCCCTGAAACATGCAGGTACAGACTGTGACCTATGTGCAGTTATATCACTTTCAACACGCTTACGCTCTAAACTCCGAGATCTGCTATGTTTAGACCCATTTGTTTTGTTTTTGCTTGATGTGAAGATACCCTGAAGGTATTATTTTGCTGTTTGAGAATGGAAAATCATGATCATAGTAGTTTGGGGAGTCATTTGTGGGAAATAATTTGTTTATTTGATGGTACCTACTAACAGCCAATGTCCCCACATTAACTTTATTTTTATCATCACATGAAAACTGTAAGCATTCACTGCTAAACAATCCTGCCATTTCACTAGCCATTGCAATTTGCGCTCTCTGAAAATGTAAATCTTGGTGTTCACCACATGTTGCACTGTTGGATTTGCCAGGAACACGTGCATCAACTAAACCCTTGTAGTATTTAGCACTATTGAGTGATTTGTTTGGTGGTACCATGAGACGTTTGACAGTTGATAAACTAATATTGGCATCTTTCAAACCTGGAATTGTTTTTATCAAATGCTTTCTGAGATCTGGAACAGAAACACCCAAACTTGTAGCAGTATCATTTCGACGCCTACTGTGGGCAGCAAATCCATGGAGTTTAAGAAATTGGACACTCTCTGAAACAAGAGTTGGAAACTGAACATGCTTTGGTGGTCTACCACCAGTACCTGGTTTTGGTCCTGGCTTATTTGTGATTGTTGATGATGACACAGAATTTTCTGGACAAAATGTACTGGGTTTAATATCAAGATCTAAATTGACCAATTCCTCAAAAAAATTATCTGTAATGTACAGCTCATGAATGTTAACAACAACAATGCGAAAACCCTTCTGAACAATTATTACTGGGAACCATTCCATTAAGTTTTGGCTTAAACAACGCTTCAACAAATATGTGCATCCAGATTTCCCAAGTTCACTCTGAAAAAGGTGATCTATGGAGAGCGCATTTGTTTCCATGAGAGCTTTTCCACATGTAATTATGTCACCAAAGGAAAAGGGCCCAGGGAATTTCCCTGTCTGTTCTTGAATTAGATTACTGAAAGCCTGTTCCCATGAAAGACTTCCATCATTTCTACAGTGGAGGTGAAACTGGCTGTAATTTGGGAGGCAGTCAAGTGCTGCCTTCTTTTGACTGATTTGTACTCGTATTCTGCATAACTGGTCGTCTATGACAGTTCTCAACTGTTGGAAACACAAAACCATCTGTTTCAAAAGTGCAGCCTTTTCTACAGCTGTCTGAAGCATACCTTTAGAAAAAGTATTTAATCTAAGCTTAGAAACGTTTGCAAATTGTTTTTTCAGATCAGATACTGCTGTGTCGATGGCAGTTTCATTTGTTGATACTTTTGTTGAACCCTTTCTTTTAGGGTAAAGTTGCATGTAGTCCGCCATGGTCTCCACGTATAGAAAATACGTCGCTGCTATGTCCCACAGCGGGGACATGAACGATTGGGCATCAACAACATCGGGGGTTAAAATTTCGGATGGATCGAGTTCTAAATCTGATAGGAAACTTTGAATCAATCGCAGTCGGCTCTCACTAGTAAATGCATCCTGTCGTGATTGATCAAAACGAACGCCACTGGTATTCGGGGCTTTTATGGATGTACCTTCCGCATTTGAAATGGGCGACCTTTCCTGACTACGCTCATCTGACTCACGATTACCAGCAACACTTTCATCGGGTGAGTTCTGCTTAACCGAAAAATATTTCAAAATACCTGTAGACTGTTTCGGCTTGACCTCCTGGGACAAAAACTCAACCAAAGATCGTCGGTCATTTTTGAATTTGGCATGCCACAATTTCGTTGCGCTCTGCTGTACATCAACACGGGATTTTCCCTGTTGTTTTTTGATATTTAACTCCCAAATCTTGTTCGTTAGTTTCTGAAAGTCGTTCGTAGGGCATTTATACATTGTGTGAGGAGAACATATACGAGAAAATTCGAACTCACCAAATGTGCCTCACTGTCCAAACCCGCAGCCGCTCAGCGTTTCTCAAGGCTAAATAATCATGTGTGCGCACGTGCGCGTACACACCGGAAACCACCTCGTCCAAGACCCCCATTTTGTAGCGCACATCTCAAATCTCGTATGCTGAACTTCGACCGGGTGGCTGGATCGATTTTAGTGTACAAAAAGCAGCCTTGAAATCGTGAAATTTGCCAAAAAAAACGTTAAATCGTTTTTGACGGCACAGAAATTAATTTGGTCAAAAACCCCCCACCCCCAAACTTAAGCAATTAAGTTTTTTTTCAAACATCGATCTTTTGACGGCGTCCCTAAATAAAAACGCGTTCGATCGCTACGAAAATCTGACCTGGGCTGCCAAATTTTACACGAGGAACTTTTGCAAATCATTTTATTTTTTGAAAATACACCAACTTGAACAAGTCTCTGGTTTACCTTCGTCCTGTGACACCCTAATGGCTGAAACGGAGATTTAGGAGTGGGAAGGCAATCTTCCCGAGCAGGATTTGATTGTCGTGCATGGACATCTTACTGCGTGGTGGGGATAAAGTTACTGGCGATTTTCTCGTCACTCAAAGAGGTGGTGAAAAGTTCCGTTTAAGCTAGCCCTGCGTACAGGTCTGTGTGTTCCCGGCGTTATACGGCCTCCACCACAGCCCTGCAACGGTCCATAGAGATAGCTGGCGAGATTCAAGATGGCGATCTCCATGGGTAAACAACTTGTCGAGTACGTTATGTTTCAGAAAACGAGCGGTTTTGGACGTTAAGAAAAGTTAATCGCATCTTTTCTTTGGTCGGTTAGGAGGTAAAGGTAGGCAGGGAAAGGATTTTGCCCCGATAGAGCAGAATTTCGGCCAAAAAGACAGTCTTTTCGTTGCGGTCCGGATCTGGACCGCATTGTCGCCAGTCATCTCCATAGACCGTTGCAGGGCTGTGGTGGAGGCCGTATCACGCCGGGAACATACAGACCTGTACGCAGGGCTACGTTTCAGCTTGCTGTGGGTCCATAGCCACATGTGGTGTTTCAGACGGGCTTTCTGACTTTTACGTGCTGGTTTAGACTTTTACGTTTTTAACCCGCCACCACAGCGGGGTTCATAACATAAAAGTCAAAACGTTAACCCGCGTGTAAAAGTCAGAAATCCCGTCCGAAAACACCACAGCTATGGACACACAGCTACGTTTCAGCGATCACGGGTTACGAAATGTATGGCAACGGTTTGTATCGTGTGAAGCATTGGATATCTCTGCAAGAAAAAGACGAATTGTATGGCGATGACGAATATGGCGATAGTGCACAAGATGTCCAACCAGTGCCGTCGCACGAGGTGTGAGCAGCCGATGGTCATGTGAGTAGGATAACGCGTTCAGTGGGGTGACACGATGTGTGAGGTCAGTTGGGGAATGGACTTTAAAAAAACTAACGCCAGTAGCCTACGAAAAATTCAACGATGAGAATATTGCTTATTGTGATGAATATGTGATTTTTTCTGAACAACACCCAAACAAAATCCGGTTCTTTGACTTCCAGTTCTTGCATATTTCACAAAGTCCTAGTCAATGTTTTCGAGCCATGCTTCTAGTTATTTCTCCCGCGGCGTGTCGATATTCTGTTCGGGTAAATCCTAGCTGTTCATCGTCTCACAATTTTACAATTTTCCAAAGATGAACGACAGAATGGCCGCCGGCCGCGCCAGTCGACAGGACCACAATGTCTGAACAACGTCTGAGAAATGGGTTGATCTTGAAATTTTGAGGTCAAAATTGGAGGCGTGATTTAACAGAATTGCTTTGGCGGTGAACTTCGCTATTTCGCGCGACGATCTTTTGAGTTTGGCGGGTTGATGTTTTCACTTGACAAGTTGAGCGACAGCTGGGAATATCTTGCGGTAAGACGCGCTCGCGGCTGGGCCTTTGTTTTGACGTGACGTTTTGAACACAGTGATTTCAGCAGTATTTTTGAGCAAAATTTTGGTGGTACTTGTAGTTGAGTCATTACATTTGCTAACTCTAGTTACGTTCCTAAATATCAAACCAATAAATTTAAACGTGCCATGTTGTTTTTCTACACCGACCACAACAAGTACAGTGAGCAGTGACAGTTCGCGAGCTCGGACGCGAGGCCCGGGTCACACCATCAATGATCGTTCAGTGTAAAGCCGTCTGCGATGTGTACGGGCTGTTTCATCTGCTTATTTTCCTGAAAGAGTGTTTGGATTTGCCAGTGGCTAATCACTCTGAAAGGCGCTTTCGTACTCTAGACATTTCCATCGTCAGTATTGACTATTTCAGTCTATTTTTAAATGCATGTTTATTGTTTGTTTTTTTGGTTTTTTTTTTTTTTGGGGGGGGGGCATTCTTATAAAAATTTCTTCCGTCGCGAGCATCACCACTGAATATGACAACATGCAACACAAGTGTACATGTACGGCGCGCCAAATGTTTCAAAAATATTTATCGTCATAGAGTAAAAATAAACTGTCAAATTTTCTTTCTAAAAATTTAAGTCTTAAACGTGTATGAATAATAAAGAAAAAAGTTCTTTCGTCCATATCATTGCATTTTATTAATGTACCTTTTATAAAAATAGCATTCATTTGAAAATACGTGTCATTAAATATTTGAATGTGCCTGTACAGATAAGATGACGTGCAACCGTCTTTCTTGATTGAAATAAAAATCGATGGAATTACGGAAGAAAATAAACGAGAAAAGTATTATTGCAAAAAAGGGCAGAATGTTATGTAATGCTTAATTGTAAAATATTCTTTAAACCGTAATGAGAAGATAAACTTTTCAAAAATTTGGAAATACCACACTCCCATACTTATTGACGTACACGTACACGTGTATTTGATATAAAGGTGCAATGAATGCTGATTATAAGGGAAAAAAGAAAAAAAATCAAGCACACACACACAAAAAAAATATTGAAATGATTAAAAACAAAACCACAAATAGTACTTGCACTACTACCAAAAAACAAAACGAACCACCATCAGGTCTGACTAAAAAAAGAAAGAGAATCACAATTGAAAAGTCGACCGAGATCGCGCCGGCGTTGAGGCTGTAAAGAAACCAAAACGAGGTCAGCTTGGGAAAAAAACCAAAGCGAGGTTACCAAAAAAAAAAAAAGAGGTTACCAAAAAAAAAAAAAAAAAAAAAACCTCAGTAGAAAAAAAGAGGCCCGTTCGAGAAAAGAAAACAGAGTGGGACACCCCGCAGAAAAAGCCCAGCATGAAAATTGAATAATTGTCAACGTCATGATTGTTACAGTTTAATGCCAGAGGGTTTTTGATCATCACACTCGGATGTTGGACATGATATTTGGGGTATTTCAGCGATAACTCTCAGCTTCTAGTCTTCAATATCATCTCATGGACGTCCAAGCTATCGACTCGTCCCATTCTATATTAAACAGTTACCAGTTTGGTTAAAAATGGACAAAACACTCTTGGTTGATTCGTCGGCTGCCAGCGGTCCCCTGGCTCCAATGTACACTCGAGGTGGTAAGCCAGCGGCCGGCGGTCCCGTCGCTAGTACAGTAGGCCTACACGCCGGCAACCAGCGATCCCCTCGCTGTAAAGTGTAGGGCCGCTGTTCTGCCATGTATACTCGTTGCCATCTTCACTCCGTTTGACCTTTGATACATACACTGGCATGTCACTCCATTGTTATGCAAATACTGCCAGTGTGAGTGTTGATGGCAGTGTAAGGTGCCATCTATGCTCTCTTGCCATCTATACTCCACTTTTATTAACAGAAAAAATATCATTTTCCAATGTTAAAGAAATTGCAAAGGGATATAAAATGTTTGATTTCATTGCAGAATCCACTGCACTGTGCACACCTAAGCTCACCAGTTTCCAGATCGGATCTGTATGAACTTCATAGGGTGTACAGTGCATGGCTAGTGGCCCGGGTCTCGTAGCTATACTGGCGATTGGTAATCGTGATATTTTTGTGTGAACTCACATTCTGAAGTTTGGTAGTTTTTGTGTTGTCAGTCATGTTTTCATTGTTTTTTTTTTGTTTTTTGTTTTGTCTCCGTAATGTACTAATGCTTTAATATATTTCAGATCCATTTCTAACATTTTTTCCTTGCAAAACGCCCGTAGTTTGTAGTCTTGATTATTGAAAGCAATTGCCAACTGTACTCCAAGCATCCATTTACCAAAGTCGCTGACTGGCAGAATTTGTCAATGATTCCGTTAACTTTAACAGCAGTAATCGTCTTTATTCACTGTCCCTCTGGTGTATAAAAATATGTCAGTGCAGCTTTTACAATGAAGCTCCGTATCAGAAATTTAGTTCAGAACCTATCATATATAGGTAGTAATTGATTATAGATGACAACAAAGTATAGACAGCAAAAGAGTGTAGATAGCAGTGGAGTATAAATGGCTTGTACACATGCCATCTATACTCCTGCCATCTATTCTCTGTACAACCATTTCTACCGGCCATACACTATACTTGCCCTCGATTTGTCGAGTTATTGTCAAACTTATTTCCAAAATTCATTAAATCCTAGTGAAATATAATGAACAAAGAAATAATGTACCGGCCCCAAGAAGTCTCTTCTCAGTTTTTTGTATTTATCATAAAAAACACCCTTATTGAAGTTTTCATTGTTCTGAATAAAAACAGTATATGATTTAAATGAATTGGCCTTAGATCAAATGAATTAAGTTTAGAATCCATTGTGTACCTTTCAAAAACCTCTCTTTTGTCATAGTAATGAATAGAAATAGCAATGGAGTATAGATAGCAATTACGTAAATTCAACTTGTAAAAGATGTTTCCTCCCGATTTCCCTGAGCCATGTCAAGGGCAGAGTATAGTTTGAATGCGATATTTTATTTGCATAACAATCGCGTGATATGCCAGTGTATGTGTCAAAGGTCAAATGGAGTGTAGATGGCAATGAGTATAGATGGCAGAACACCGCCTCTCCCAAATCATGGACAGTCTGTGCCCAAACCCCAACAAAACGATGGCTTGCCGCTAGCCCACGGTTACGTGTGGTTCTATACACAGCGGCCGCCGTGTGGGTATGCATAGTAAAATTGCATTCTACGCAGCACTCTGCGGCCTAGTTCTGCATGCAGGGCTGTGTGTTACCGGCGTGACACGGCCTCCGTATACGCCGGTAACACGTACACAGCCCTGCCGTGCAAAGCTAGCAGCGGCCGCTATGTATTGAGCCACACACGTATCCCGTGGGTTTAGCCTCTAAACGGAGTGTGGCAAAGGCAAAAATAATCGGGCTGAAACACTCCGTCTAAATTCGAGGCAACGTTTTCACTATATATAGTAGTAGTAGTACCTGTAGAACGCGAACGCGCCCGACTTGACAAACACTGATCAAGCAGCCGCTATTTCTCTATACACTGTAGCTCAACACAACCAGCAAAGGGAGTGGTAGGGCTACGGATCCGCAGCAAGGCCGGGCTGTGAGTTACCGGATACGGCCAGGCCGTATAACGCCGGTAACTCACAGCCCTGCCCTGCCACCCAGAGCTATGTATAGGCTACTGCACAAATATCGTAGCTCCATATATTGGACTGTGTGGATATAAAGATTTCTGCAATGGGGATCGACATGTCGTGTATAGCCCTGCGAGTATAGTGAGAGTGTCTGGCGTGCGTTGCGAAGGCCGGACACTCTCGCCATACTCGTAGTCGTAAGGCTTGTACAGTTGCGTCGCTCGTCTTGTCGAACACGGAAAACGATGGACGTTCTCTCAACATGCGGCAGATTCTTCAAAACTATTCATTTTATCATGATTTGGGTGATCTTTGAGGATAGACGAGGAATTACCAAACAACGAGGTGGTTTATTATCATGGTATTTGAACCCGATGTATCGAACCATACGTATAAAACTGTGTAGAAATCATGTAGGCCAAACGGCGATGACAGTGCGGTCGGTGGAAGGCCTGCAGTGGGCTACCTGCCATACCGCGCCTAAGGCATCGATTTGTTCGCAGTGTTGCTATGAAGGGTCATGGGTTGTACGTCTCGCTCGTGATCTGACCTGTGGACTGCCTGAAATTAACTTGACTCGCTGGAACTATTCACTGTTAACTTGGACGTTCTTTAGAAAATATTGCCCACTTCATTTCATCAAGTATGGTTTCAAGTAGAGCAGGGCCAGCCAAACAGAGCTAGGTTTCAAGATGTCACGTTATCACTGAAATGCTCAATTAATATTTCGTCAAACATTGGAGTATGTGGTGATCGGATTCCCTGCTGTTGGGGATTCATCGATCGAAGGAAACTGAACGTGAACCATGAGTTTTTTGAATAAAATAATTGTAATTTCGGGCTTGTTGTTTTTTTTTCTGTGGCGAGTGCTCGTTTTTTTTTTTTTTTTTTTTTTTTTTTTTTTTTTTTTGCTGTGGCGAGTCCTCATTTATTTTTTCTTTCCACAGGCCCACGCGTTTTTTTGTATCTCTGTTCATGGCATTTTTTATTTTTTTCGTTTTTATTTATTTAATTTATTTTTTGTAGATGAGATCCACTTTTGTCTAGAGCCATCACTGCCGAATTTTTTCACCGATTTTCTCTCTTTTCTGTCAAAGCGGCTGGTGATTCATATTATATTTTGATTATCTATAATACGTTTATTATGAGACGTAGTGCTTTTTAATTTTCTTAAGTACATAAATAATTTTATGTATGCATGGCTTTTTTTGTCTGATTCTTTTACAATTATTTTCTGTATGTGGTTCACGTTTTTATTTTTTGTACTATATTTTTTGTCCGGGTGGTAGTAGTGATTTTTAGTGATTTTCTTGTGAATTTTGTGGACGTATCACTGTATAACATATTTTTCTTTTTCTTTTTGTAAAATCAGCACTCATTGCACCTTTTTCGCGAACTATTATACGTGTATGCATGTCGATAAGTATGGATGTATGACTTTTTCAAATCGTTGAAAATTGTTTATTTCCTAATTACGCTTAAAGATTTTTTCTCAAGTTAAAATGAAGTATTAAATGACATTTCTGTCTTTTGTTTTTTAATTATACTTTTCTTACTTTTTCCTTCCTAATGAGACCGAATTTTTATTTCTATTGAGAAAGACAGTTTATTTTTGCACTGAATCGATAAATATTTTGTAACATTTGGCGCGCCGTAGTACATGCATGGTTACAGAAATAAGATTTTTCGCAAATGAAAAAAAGACAATATAACTGCAAACTATAAGTCATGCGAAGAATTTATCCACATAAGTGACCAAATTTTACCCAGTTACCCGCAACTCAGTTTGGTCTCTCACGTTTGTAAATTTTCAGTGATTTTCGTAACTGCGTAGCCTAATGTTCAATGGTCATGGCAGTGAAGGCTACTGTAAACATTTTACATCGCATAGCCACACAGTGGTGGACATGTGAATATGCTTCCTTGTTTAGACATGATAAGTATCGGATATTGCCAAACTGTCAGTTATATTCCCAGCTGTACATTGTTCGGTCGACCCACTGTACTAGTCGCTTGCGCTGCGCGCTGTAGTGTGGACGCCATGTTGAACAAGAGTTGAACTGTGCGGTACTTCTCTTGCACATGCGTACAAAGTCGATTACGTTGCATTCCCTGTGTCAACATCGTTGATTTTCTCTCCGTCAAGAAATTCATTTCGTCAACATTCTTTATCACGAGGAATTGATACACGTGACGTACTGGGGTCAATTAGTAGGTGATTCTTCATGATTCACTATGCTTATTCATGTGAATAGTTCGCGACGTGCAACAAAAATAGTGAAAATATTCTCAAAAGTTGCAGCTACTATCCCTTTAATCAATTTTCTTCTGACCTACCACTTGTGGGGGCTCATTTTGAAGCTCTTGGCGAAAGAAAAGTTTTCACCGTCTTAGTTTTTTGAAAATTGAAAATTTTATTTTTTCCCATAGAGTTAACACAGGTATGGCGGCCATTTTGAATTTCAAATATCGAGAAATCGCAAGTTATTTGTCTCTCTAGTATCAAGTTTGCACGGTGACCCCTGATTTTTAGTCTTGCTTTGTTAAGAGAATGGTTGAAATTTTCACTGAGGAAAGTTTGAGCAAAAGTTTAAGTCTTTCACTTTCGAATAGAGAAGTCATCTTCGCATGCATTCGTTTGGGTTGACAATGATATCATTGTCGTTCATCGATAATTTTGAACGGGAGCCTTGATGACGTGGAATGCTTCATATTCCAGTCGCTCATAATGTGCACAAGTTTTAAGTTGTTTACAAAACTCCACATTTCCCTATCCGACGTATTTATACGCCATTGTCTACGGCAAATTAGGCATTCTTCGCATGGACGCGGTTAAATGTTACTGCACTCTATTTTGTGACAGTTTGGCACCGTGCCGAAGAATTGTGTTGTGTTGCTGAATATCTCACGTCCCACTATATTGAGAACCGTTGACCCACGCTGCAAAGGTAGAGATTAATCATCGATTGGTATCTTTTACGATAACAGTCATTGGCTATTCACTGTAACTGTATATTTGTTATTTTCAATTGTGAATTGCCCATAAAGTTAGAGACACGACAACATTAAGCCACAGGCAAGGAGTGTCTGTGATCATTAAGCAAATTTGTTATGAACATCATGACCAAAATAGAGCTTTATTTAATCTTTTGCTCATGCTCCGCTTTAGGGATTTCTCGAATAATTATTTCGTGTACAATAGTGTTTTTCTGAATTTGTACAAGAAACGTCAGCTATTTGAAACAAAAATAGCAAAACTCAGGACAAACACGTAAGTTAGGCATAAATGAAAGTGAAACAACGTACATCTCTCTCTCTCTCTCTCTCTCTCTCTCTCACACACGTTCTACGTTAACAAGTCTCGTCAGTTCCAGCTTCTTTTCTATTGATACAACAATTCCAGCTTCTTTTTAAGTCATACTGTCACCATGTCGTATCCGTATCAATAGAAAAGAAGCTGGAACTGACGGCGAGTGCTGACGTCGAAATTGAACTTGTTTATTGAATACGGAGCCATGGCTAGGTCTCACGACCCAGCCACTGATACATCAGTCTGTGAGTCTCCCGTGCCTAAGTCGGTCCTAGTTATTTTGTCCTATATGAGTTAGTGTTATACAGTATCTTGGCTATGTCGGACACAGACGCCAAAAAGAGTACCATAAGACAATACTTTGATTTCTACCGACATTAGAAAATACACAAAAGTACAAATTATCACCTGACCGTGCTGCAATTGTTTTTCACACCCACGCCATGAATAAATTCAAACGGCAATAACAGCTCAATATTATGATTTGTTGAAATAAATACAATAGAACATGGCGGTATAGTACACAGAATACCTCTATGACAAAGATTAGTTGCTGGGTGAATTTTAAATGCGCTACGAGTAAAACCATGTAACACCATACCTTGCTGGTATCTCGTAGCGTCACTATTGTTAGAGTCGAAAATCGAGAGAAATTGCGCGTGATTTCTCGCGTCCAAGGACCCTTATATATCGTGAGCGTGAAATATTAATTTCTTTGCGCTGATTTGGAATCTTACCTGCAAGTTTTCTAGGAGAGTAGCATTCTCTTTCACATCGTCAGCTATCGCTATTAAAATCCCTTTGTATTCGTTGTTGTCCAGCGTGATTTTGGATCTTTGAAGCAGACCGTAGACAGAAAATAGAGGCAACGTTAACG
Organism: Ptychodera flava; assembly: GCF_041260155.1. Classification (NCBI taxonomy): domain Eukaryota; kingdom Metazoa; phylum Hemichordata; class Enteropneusta; family Ptychoderidae; genus Ptychodera; species Ptychodera flava. The sequence goes on along the minus strand of NC_091933.1, from coordinate 7,914,124 downwards.
CGAGCAGCAAACTCACGCTAACGACTAAACGAACCATTGCGGCCATAATGACAGCTCTTTGAAGTGTGTCGTAATACCTCAAAGGTAACTATGTCTGGGTCAAGAAATGAAGGTATTTTCTTCACGTAGGCAATTTGCATATAAATGTATACAGGGGTGCTCACCAATGAAATACTTTTTGATTTTCTTTTAAATGAACCATTCGAGTTCCAGACCTAAGTAATTTCAGTCGAAAATGTTTACATTTTACTTCGTACTATTTAATGCCAGAAAGACATGGACGGTCCAACTTGTAATGCTACATTGTCCCAATCCATCGCGATCAGCTAACCAAGTGTGAATACCGTATTTGTATATGCACGGGTTAAGATGATACACTTACTGTTTCCGGGTTGAACCGTTGGCCATTAAAGTTGTGAATTCCAATACACATGTTCAGCCTTTTCCGGGTTCAAGACACTTACACTTTCTAGCCTTTTGTTCGCACGTCAACCATGTTTACGAGTAGTGACGAGCTTTCTACAGTGGTAGTAGCAAACACCAGAAGCAGACGACAGTGAACTCTCTCGTTTTTCGCTGTTGAAAACACACAAACTGCCACATCATCGCTACTATCATATAGGGCTCATGGTGTTACGCCAGGGGTTAAGATTAGAAATTTCTAGTTGTATTGATTCACGATTACTAATTATGGTAAGGGATAAAATACAACAATTGTTACTGACTATATAGTTTGTGCGACCACTACGCCCAGTTTACCCTCTGATGAAAACATTTCACACACGTACATGATGTCAGACTCTGCAGGTATAAATTTTCTGTTTAATGTATAAACATGTTAGACATAAATTGGCAATTTTTACAATGATAACAATCTACAGCAATGTTAGTAAAATATTAAACGAACTTGAACAACTGGCCTCTGTCTTATTCACTTAGACCAATTATTGATTTTTAGGGTATTGACATTCCTTCAAATATTACTCCCGACGTCGGATCTCATATTTTCAACTGAATGCCGTTTTACAAACGATTCGAAAGGAAAATTTACAATTACATCATTCCACAATCCCAAACGGGAATGAGTGTCTATCAAAATCAAGTACTTTGAACTTGCCATAATATCAGCATATTTCCGTGAGTTCTTTTTTGCTGTACTCGATCTTAAATTTTTGATTGTCAGTTTTTTAATTAACTAAGAAAAGGTTTGAGTTGTTTTGTCGACACTGACTGCAATGAAAATCATCAACATCATTTGATTGCGGAACTATGGAACTTGTCTTGAACCACATTATGAATGTTACCAAGACATGAAATCTAATGACGTGAAATAAATGCGTTAGAAAGAATGACTGAAATCCACTCGATATATAACAGGCTGTGACAGAAAATAAAAATAGAGTCGTTGCAAAACACATATGAATGGGCATTGGCACTCTACTTTGCACAGGTGTTGCAAACATGTAGATTCCACATTACGTGTATGCTGTGTATGGCCTGTGTTCAAGCGAACACAGCCTCACTAAAACTTATTAAGCGTAACATTGACTAACAAAGGTGATCAGATGAAGTGATTAAATTAGAAATTAAGTCATATCATTTGATAGACTGGAATAAATTGATGTAACAGTAATTTGTTGTCGATCTCTGAATACTAGTTTGTCAGAGTGCATTATAAAGCCCACAGTCCCTCCACAAGGATGGCCCGTGTAAGGGCATAACAGTTATTTCTGTCGTGACAGTTATATCTTGTTGTAACATATACCCAACGATTGAGATTTACTTCGAATAATTCATAGGAGCATTAAAGTAGTCCTTAGAATTCTCAGACTTCAATGTCAATTCACTATCACGTGATGTCGACCGATTGAGGCTAGTCCTCTAATAAAGTCAACATGCCAGGTACTTTTTTGACCCATAATAACAGTGTAGGTTCGTGTTTGATTTACATCATCATAATTTGCCGCAAAGCTTGAGTGACTTCTTTGAAAATGTAGATCATTGCCACGAAACACATTTCAAACAAGGTTCAAATTTATATCTACCAAAAATGCGTACGAGAACTGGTCAGTTTGCAATTTCGTACGCAGGCGACAAACTCTGGAATAATTTACCACGTAATGTAAAAGCAAGTATATACTTAAAGAATTTACACATTCCCTAACAGAGCATCTTTTAACACTGTACAATATCACGTAGATATCTGTCTATTAATTTCTTGTATTAACATGTTGTATATTTACCAGTAACTGTCTCATTTAAGGTTCCAAGACAAGAAATTTGATTTTTTTAATCTAACAATTCTCTAACGGTTAATAAGCTCAGAACCCCTGTAAAGTATACATTTTCTGAAAGCCTAGATATACGGGAACATTTTGGTAACCACAGTGTCTCCATTATTTACATAACTATCACGTGACGAGGTAATTTGCATAACCTTTCAAAAAACAGTTTTCCCTATGTTTTGTCTCAATGCTTCAAAATATCTGACTCAAACTTGCTGGAATGCAAGCTGTCACAACGCTCTTCCAAAGTGTGTCTCAGATTTATTATATCTTGCTTAGTTTTTTTGGAGCACAATTTTAAAGAAATCAACTACGCTTAAATTCACTGCTCTGGAAGTTTTTCTGGCATAAAAACTGTTGTAGAAAGTTTAAAAAATTCTGAAACATACTTTTGAAGACCCCTAGGACAGCTTGCACTCACGCAAATTTCAGCCGCATATCTCAAAGCATTGAAAACAAAACATAGGGAAAATCGATTTTTGAAAGGTTATGCAAATTACCTGTCACGTGATAGTTATGTAAACAATGGTGACACTATGGTAACCAAACTGTTTCCCTATATCTAGGCTTTCCGAAAATATACAATTTACGGGGGTTCTGAGCTTCTTAAACACTAGAGAATTGTTTGGTTAAAATGGTCAATTTCTGTCTTGGAACCTTAAGCCCTCGTATTATATAATGCAATACAATTTTGTAGAGATGGGGCCAGACTCGATTAGCTGTAAGCTATTACTTCTGGCTTCCAATATTGCCAGTGTTATTGATAAATGCATATAATTGGATTTATTACATTTTTTTGTAAACAATTTAAATTGCAATGGGCAATAAAGTAAAGTAAATAATCAAAATTGCAATGTATAGCGTTAAGAAAACGGGAGGAAACTATTGGTAACGATTACAGTCATTTTTTAATTGAAATATCGCAGATTGAAAACGGAGAATAGAGTTCGTTCATTCTCCGGAGTCTTTTTCACTGTCACCCGTGACCTGTGAGTGGAAAGGATGTTGGTATCACTGTCGCACTGAACGGATGATCACTCGGCAGCTTTGAAGGCGTTGTTCTCCACCCCTTCTTCATCGGACAAATACTTGACTTTATTCAGGTACTTGGACAAGATGATTGCCGCTGCAATCACAAGCAGGACACCTGCGACTGAGCAACCGATGACTAGAAAAATCGATATTTCCCCGCTCTGCATGTCTGCTTCCGGTTTGACAGATAAGAGAAGATTGGGAGTGGTAGTTTGGAAACGGAAGGTTGTTTCAGTGTCAAGCGTTGTGTCCGGAGACTCGGTCGTGATGATGATGATTTCATCCGGGTCATCATATACAATAGTGGCCGAAACAATATTCGACGGTGGTCCTATATTGCCGGGAGCGTCACGTGCTCGAACTGCGAAGAAGTAAGTGATGTTCTCATCTTTGCTTGGCATCAGAATCGTCATCGTTTCCATTTCGCCGAAGGTCTTCGGAGATGACAAGTTCCCGACTGTGAGATTCGAGTTTGACAGCTCTGTTCCGTTCATAAAGTCTTTGTAAAACACATCGAAGATCTCGCTGTACCTGAGATGATATTCGTAAGCTGAAAAACGTCAATGTACTCTTAATTATCCTATGAACGTTTTGGGATAAACAGAGGAAATGATACATTGACGAGAAAAAGGTGAACAAATTTAAACAAATTACCCGAAATGACTGTAAAATTTCGTCTCCATACAAAATATATTCAAATTGGTACATCAAAAAAATGTTATTTTGAAGCAAGCACTCAGTTTCAAAAAATATCTCACCTGTCCCTCGATCGAGGTCATTGCCTGGTGCTGTCCAAGCTAAGGTGACCGTTTGGTTGTCATACGATGTGGCGGCAACTTTCAGGTCTGTGATTCGGGATGGCGGGAAGTTGTCACCAGGAGGTATTGTCAACGGTGCTTGAATAACTCCACCAGACACCACTCTATAAAACGGACCAACCGGTTCGGTAATGTTGGTATTCTCGTCGATACGATTAGCTGTGAGAGGAGACAGGCAGAAAGACAGACCAACAGAAAGACAGACATTTGGACAGACAGAGAGATGGACACAAAGACAAACAGATACCAGACACACATGCAGACAGACATAACAGAGAGAGGAACAGGAGAGACAGAGAAAATCAGACAGACAATCACGGGTAGAGATGAAGAGAGAGAGAGGGTAGAGAGAAACAAGTTAAGAACAGACACGTCAGTATATACGTTATATTTTGTTTTATTCAAGAAATCATCGAATAAATGCCAAGCAGACAATGCAAATAAGATACTGCTAAAATATAGCACACTCACGTGGTCGAATAGGCAATACTCCACCGGTGAACGTCGAAATGGGAACTTGAGCTGTGCCATCAGTGTCAACTGCGGTGACTTTGACATTGTATCGACAATTTGGGCACGTTGCTGTCACAAAGTCCAAGAACACACCGGAATATACTCCGTCATCTTCAGTGAAATCCGCTCCTGATGAGAAATTCGAAAACAAAGTAATAAAATGTGAGTAAAAAATGCGTTCATTTATGTACCTGCGGCCGTGTGGATTTTTACGACATGAATGAAACCAATAGACAAAACACAGTTTCTCAAAAAGTCAGCCTACATTTCTCCACATCGGCCATAATTTCCGCATAGAAGCAAGAACCCTGGAAGATGGTTCAAATTCTATGTCTTTTGCCGGGGTGTAGGATGAAAACGTTCCCGCACCATCCATCCTCTTTTTAACAATCACTTAATCGGCAACCAAGAACATATTTGTTTGTGTTGACCTAATACCTGTCTCTAGAGTACTTTGAGTCACAAATAATGTACAATATAACACTACTAAAATACTAAATATTTTAAGATGGAAACAATACCTGCTCCATTGTCGAGAAGATTAACTTTAACTGGTGCATGAGGCCGTGGTCTTTCCACTGTCGCCACCACGTCTGCTTTTAATATCGGTGCGTATCCTCGCTGAACCTGTGCGTAGATGTTAGTCTTGGCCGGCGTTTCAGTGATCAGAGAGTTGCTGGTCGTTGTCGTAACTCGAATAGGCTGTGTGTCCTCCCTTACGTTGGATTGTACAGATATTTCAACTTGTCCGCCCTGATGATCAGTTACTTCATACAGCCACTTACCGGACTACAAAGTAATGGGCATGGCAAGAACGCATTGGTCAAATTTTACAGTACCGTATACTAGTGGCAAACACATGCTTCACAATCTAAATTACATAAGGTTCATTTTTCATACACCAATAATACTTCACTGCAGACAAGTATTTTGGGGAAAAACACATATTTCTGCATATCTTTATATATCTCAAATTTACGTTGAAAAGTTCACTATTTTTATCACGACATATGTGATGTCGAAACATTAAATAATGGTATAATTCCTCATTGTCTAATTCGACGTCACAAAATTCAAATTAAGTTTTGTTTATCTAGTCAATTAAAGTATGTGGGATAGGAACAAACACAACAGTATTTCCAACGGTGACATTCACCATGAAACGACAAAAACAGTACTATTATTTCATTGCCGGAATTTTTGTTATTGATTTCAAATCATGTTTGGAATCAATTACAAATTGACGAGGGTGTACTGCTTGACTTACTGAGCACATCAGTGAAAATGATTGACACACAATCAGTCAAAAACCAAAACACATATGAAATTTGAAGGAATGGTTCAGGCGTCAGATTGTCGTGTGAGGAAATTTACCCTCTAGATTTCAATTTAAACTGAAAACCAAAAAAAGACTATGACACCTTCATATTCTTCTTCAGGCCTAGAACAAACTCCATCCCTGGGATCGAATCCCCTACCTTTAACCAAACAAAGATGGAGATAAATGTGCCTAGTAAGTTTGCTATCCACCATGCTATATCCAAGAAGGTAGCAATTATTTACAGATGTTTTAAAGTCATACCTCCGCAATACCAGCTATCTCAATCAACACTGTCCGCGCTCCATCGTCGCGCTTATATTCTAGGGAAGTGTCATCGATGGCGGTCCCGTTTGGTCTATACAGGACAACAGAAATCGGTGACGTGGTCCACAGAAAGAAAAACTTCGTGTTTTTGCCGATTGTTGAGTCTATGACGATGGTGCCTTTTAATGTGTCAGTTGAAGGTACAGCCTGCTTCTCACTGTACAGCTACGTTGAAAAGAATTGATAAGGGTGTAAGAAATTGATGTAACGACTGCGCACCAATGAAACTATCAGGTCATAATTGTTACAACTACAGTAGATATCTGTGTTGTATCGTTTGTCAAGTTGATTGCTAAATGTTTCATGATTCTTACATTGTTACATTTGTTCATAATTAGTCACATGTTTAAAAGGTCGTTGGTTGTATCACAGGATATACCGCAGGCATTATTTGTCTAGAAGTTATGAATATGATCAATAAATGTCATGTTTTCAACTTTTTTATCTTACAAGCCTTACCTGTGTCGTGTCTGTCGCGTCTTTGCCTATCACTTTACCCTCGAGATTTCTGTATAATATGTCAAAGAAACAGTTTCCATCTCGTAATTTCCCTCCCTAACCCCCTTCATTAATTTGTTCTGCACATCACCAACGCGGGCCTTATCAATGATTACTTTATCAGCTACTATGACTCGAGTTATTAGGGCAGGGCGATGGGCTCCAAGCGTTGGTGATTGGCAGAATAAAATAATGAAAGTGATAAGGGAGGGTAGTTAAACTACTTTCTCAAGAATTGCAAAATAAAAAAAAGTGTTATTCATGACATTCATTGATCATATTCTTTGATCTTTCTTTTGTGAAGATGTATAACAAAAGCTATTGCAAACGCGTGGAAGTTTAGGGAGCCGTCATTATTTATGGCCTGGGGGGTCGGAGGAATCTGAGGGGGGTCACTCAAAAAATTGAAAGCTGCAAGGGGGTTGCTCAAAAGTGGAGAACAAGAAGGGGGGGGGGGGCTACTCAATTTTGTTGACATGTATTGAAGCATTTGTGGAGTTACGAATTAATACAACAATAATAGTAAAGATATGTATATTCATACCCGGTATTTGTGTACACACACACACACACACATACACGTGTACTATGACTTGTGAGACGCCAGTTATAATGACACTTATGGGACCCCTATGTTGCTTTAGTGTTAGAACCACAAAAACAAAATAATTCTAAAGTATTCCAGTCAGACTACACATAAATCATAAAAGTTTTTAGAAATAAGCATAAATGACATTTCTGTAGCAGTGTAGACTTATGAAGCCATCCTGGGCTGACCTGAATTATGGATCCGATGGGTGTGATTTATATGCACCCCATAAGCAGTAAAAGTGTGGCCATTTTACAATATAGTACATAGTAAGGCCTTTGAGAGTTTATTTTTCTGCATATGTCAAATTTGACAAGAACCACATCAACTTCCATTGTTGTTGCTATTTCCTTGGCAAAATATTTAGGAACTTGATTGGTGGTCATCCACTCTCTTACTTTATCATTTTCCTGGAGTCTCTTAGTACCGCCTTTCTCTATATAGTCAGAAGAGTGAACATAGGGACGTAGATGAAAAGAAAGCACTGCAGCAATGACTAGTCAATGTACATCACCAATTTCACCAATCTACTTTCTTAGAATCCTTGCCTCACTAACTTTTGTGCTAACAGTCCGTGTCTCACTCAAAAGTCTTCATATGCATTGAATGCTCTACTGTATCTAAGATGTTATGAAATATATATATCATAAGCTGGAGATGATGGTATATTGGTTGACAAAAAGGAAAAGTTTATAATTTCAAAATTGAATGTGATATGCAACGAATTTAAGAGGAAAAGTGGGGACATTTATACACTCATGGTATTTATAGTACGCAGTAAGACCATATGTGTGTATTGGAAGAGAAAAGTAGGGCCATTTATACACTCATGGTATTTATAGTACACAGTAAGACCATGTGTGTGTATCTGTAAGAGGAAAGGTGGGGCCATTTATACACTCATGGTATTTATAGTACACAGTAAGACCATGTGTGTGTATCTGTAAGAGGAAAGGTGGGGCCATTTATACACTCATGGTATTTATAGTACACAGTAAGACCATGTGTGTGTATCTGTAAGAGGAAAGGTGGGGCCATTTATACACTCATGGTATTTATAGTACACAGTAAGACCATGTGTGTGTATCTGTAAGAGGAAAGGTGGGGCCATTTATACACTCATGGTATTTATAGTACAAAGTAAGATCTTGTTGTGTGTTTTAACAAGAACATACCAGATTAAGAATAAAATGTCACTTCAACCTTAGACAGCAACCAACTACACACATGATGAATGATTTGTTGGTCTTATTTTTGATATCAGTTGATATGTTATCTTTGGCAGAAAAAAGGTGTTTCATCCTTGACATCTTTCAACCAGATATGAACTGAAAATGCTCACGTTTGATCACAAATACAAAATATCAAATTTGTTGATAGGAAACTTTGGAGAGTCTCTTCATACAGTTTTAGATAGGTACAAACAATATTCTGGCGTTTTCTTGATTTGCAATGTGAAAGGTCTCTCATATAGTTAACTATGTACACAAACAATATCGACAGGAAGTTCATGGCGTCAGAAGCAAGGGTTTTGATTAAAACTGTGAAAAGTCTATTGATACAGTTTAATAAGTACACAAATAATATCTCAAACAAGTTAAATGGAGTTCGGAGTAAAGGTTCTTGGTTTTAAGTGGTAATTGCTTAAACCCATTTAATATGCAAATTAGCTTGTAGTTGATAAAAACCTGTAACAAAGTCTCTAGCTACAGTTTAATATTTACACAATAATATCTCTAACAAACTTCATGGAGTTCAGAGGTTTTTGATTTTGAGTGCTAATTACATAATCCCATTAAATATGAAAATTAGCTTGAGGTTAATTATAAACTATGAAATGTACACAAACAATAGCACCAGCAAGTTTCGTGGAGTTTAGAGTACAAGTTCCTGATTTACAGTGCTAATTTGTTAAATTGATTAAATATGCAAATTAGCTTGTTATTAACATGATACTGCCCAATGTCTCACTTCTCAATAAGAATTTATTTGGCATGATGCTTCTTGAGCTATATTGCTATTCAGATAATAGCTGGCATGGTAAGTTTCAAGGTGATTGGTGCAGTAAATCATGCTGTATAACACTATAGTCATCATGCTTCCCATACACAACCACGTATCAGAAAAATTAAAACTGTGATAGCTTCATTAACATGAAAACCACGCCCATCAAAACCTTTTAAGTTTTAGCCATTTTGGTTCTGAACATGTGTACCAAGTTTGGTTGAAATCTTTTCAGCCGTTCTTGAGATATCATGTATACACACAGACAGACATAGCTAAACCATATGCTCACGTGTGAACACGTGAGCAAAAAATGATGCAGCAACATAGTTTTCTAACTTTTTTTATTTTTCAACCAACAAGAACGTACAAAAGGCATGAAAACAACATAGGAATGAATGCAGAAATATATGCACAGCAGTGATGCCTGAGGGGATTTTGTTGCACAGCAACAGTTCTGTGGTTTGATTTTTTGTGCACTAATGCATAATTTTGACAGCTTAATATAACAGTGAGATATCTGTACAGCTTTTTTCACTTAAATTTTCCTCTTGAGATGAAGAAATAAAAGGTTCACTTGGCAGATCTATATTGACATGAATGAGGATGAGAAACAAACTTTTCTTTTGGCTGTACTTGAAAAACAACAGGATATACTGGTATAAACATGAATAACTATTAATCATATATTTTTACTGCAAATTGCCGACGAAGAAAGAAATTTTCACAGCCGTAATTTTTCTGTTTTGGAACAAGTCATCGTTGATGACACAGTCCCCACTTGTTAATGGGTACTTTGATTACAGGTCCTGTGATAAAAATACTTTGATACAGATGGCACTCAATGGCCAAGAATGAGTTCCATGGTAATGAAAAAACATAAAACCAATGAAGACCACTATCCAAAGGTCATTAAATGAGTCAACCGGGAATTAGTTGACAGGATGTTGCAAAACATTTTTTCATACTATTCTAACACTAATAGATTATCACCGGTACCATATTTCATAAAAGTTTAATGCAGTATTTACAACACTATGAGATCAACATCTGTATCAAGTTTCATCTAATTTGAGGTTGTATCTGTGGATATATCACTCTAATTAGGAAAGTTCATTACATATGCAATTACAAACTAATTAAAATGACACTGATAAATGTCTTTTTCACTGTTAAAGCAATGTGACCTTAACATCTGTACAAAGTTTCATGAACTTTAATGCAGTATTTCTTGACATATCAGCCTAATTATGAAACTTCAATAATTGACATGATACTGCTACATGATGTGAAACAAATTGACGAGCATGTATGAAATATGTCAATGTCCTTGTACCAACTTTGAATGATACTGGTGGAAATATGTCTGAGTTATGGCTCACTACATGAGAAAATCGTAACCACCGCCACGCAGCGATATTTGATCTTACTGTTTAAAAAATCAACACGTATATGTATGACATAAGTCAATGTCCAGGTAGAAACTTTGAATAAAATCAGTTGAGACTTGCCAAAGTCATGGCTCTCGACATGAAAAAAACCATAACAAAATTGCCACCATGTGGCCATATCGGACCATATCGAGAAACAAATCAAAGTACATATTTATATCGAAGTACATATGTATACTATAAGTCAATGTCCTTGTACCTACTTTGAATAAATTTGCTTGATACATGTCTAGTTTAGTTCAGGACATGGAAAATCGTAAATAAAATGGCCGCCTGGCAGCCATATTGGATCGTATCACAAAACAAATTGATGTGCATATCTATGACATTGGTTAATGTCCTTGTACCAACTTTGAATAAAATCCGTTGAAACATGTGTGAGTTATGGCTTTGTACATGAAAAAATTCTAATAAAATGGCCGTCTGGTGGCCATATTGGATTGTATCGCAAAATAAATCAATGTGCATCTGTAGGTCATAGTGCTATGCCTTTGTGCCAAGTTTGAACAAAATTGGTTAAGCAGTGTCTGAGAAACTGTTGATGACGGACGGACGCACACATGGACGGGACCCAATCTATAAGTCCCAGCCGGACTTAGTCCGCGGGGACTAAAAAATAGTGTCAGGGACACTGTGCTCACATGTTTTGAATTGGTACATTTGAGAGTGATATAAACCAGCAACCTAGCTTTTGTATCCTGAAAAGTTCTTGCAGACATATCAAAGTGTGGGTACTGATGAACGTTCACTATTTGATTTGAACTATTCATAAATATCTATAATAAGATAAAGATGACATCTGGCCTGGAAGCTTAATATCTTTTATCCTTGGCACTGGGCGTGGGAGGCACGTCACATTGGAAGGTGTTATCAACTATCAGTGTACATACTTAAGTGGACAAGCGGCCTTGGGACCAATATAGACCCTTTGTGATATATAGGACAATTGAAATGATGACACCCCTAGGAACCTCCATACTAAGTTTCAAATGAATTGGACCAGTGGTTTCAAAGAAGACTTTTAAAACCACAAATTGGAAAGTTGCCCAAACATACAATTATGCAAATTTCATCACACTTCAAACAAATATGACAGAGGTTACCCCTACGAACCTACATACAAAGCTTAAAACCAATTAGAGTGCAGTTTCAGAGGAGATGATTTTTTTTTACCAACAAGGGAAAAATTGCCCCAAAACTACAAATATGCAAATTTCATCACAATGTCATCAATTCCGACTTAAGATCACCCGAAGAAACCTCCATACCAAGTTTCAAATAAATTGGAATTATGGTTTCAGTAAGAAGATTTTTTTAACAAAAATGGGAAACATTGCCCAAAAAATACAATTATGCAATTTAATCACAATATTTGAAAAAGTCTGACTGATGTAACCCCTAGGGACCTCAATACCAAGTTTCAAATGAGTCAGACTTGCGATAACAGAGAAGAATCTTTTTTACCAAAAATGGCATTTTTAAAATCTAATTTGCATATTTTTGAAGAAATCACCAAAACGAAAATATCATCCGGGCATTTACACATCTTGCATTCACACTCCAAATATCAAGTCTATAGGTACTACGGTTCTCGGTTATTTGAGTGGACAGACATGACATACATACATACTGATGCCAACTTCAGCCTATACAATAAGCTCACATTGGTAAAGCAAAAGTAAGCTATAAAATCTTCATCAACTCCATGAACTCTAATACATAAAAATGAAGGAACAAGAATTCGATAAGGCTAAATGTAACTCTCAAAACTGTTTTACATGTGAAAGACAACCTATTTGAAAAAAAAAGTGAAGAGTATGGTACATCATATATTTTTTGTCTATGTTATCAATTGCGAGTTACCACATGAGGGTTCATCACATGCTAAATTCCTGAAAACGTTGGTTTTGCTGTGTTAAAAGACAAAGCGTTTGAACAATTTTGAGCGAAAAAAATTGAAGAGTACAGTACTTAATTAAACATTTAATCAGAATTCAAATTTTGGAGTTACCTAATTTTGTTCATCACATGGTTAATTCCTAACTCTGTTGGTTTTGCTTTGTGGAAGACGAACTGTTCAGACAGTTTGAAAGATAATAAATGTAGAATATGAAGAAGATGGTATTCACATATTTTGTTTTTCAAACTTAGGATTTTGGAGTTACCTCATGAGGTATATCAGATGGTAAATTCCTAACTCTATTGGTTTTGATGTGTTCAAAGACAAACTGTTTGTAATTTTTTGGAAGATAACAAGTGAAGACTATAGTGCCGCTGGTAAACATTTTCTTTTCAAAGTTAAAATTTCGAATAACCTCATGAGGTTCAACACGTTGTAAATTACTAACACTGTTGGTTTTGCAGTGTTCAATGACAAATCATTTGAACTTCTGAAATTTGAAAAGATAAGTTGGTTTTGATGTTTTCAACGACAAACTTTTACAACATTTAAAAAAAAACGAGTGAAAAGTATGGTACTTCATGTAAACATTTAGTTCAGAGTTAAAATTATTGAGTTACCTAATAAGGTTATCACATGGTAAATTCCTAACTCAGTTGTTTTGCTGTGTTCAAAGACAAAGTGGTGGGATTTTGAAATTTGGAAAAATAACAGGTGAAGTGTATGGTATCTGCTGTAAACATTTTGTCAAGAATTAATATTATGGCGTTACCTCATGAGGTTAATCACATGGTAAATTATGAACTCTTTTGATGTGTTTAAAGACAAACTGTGGACATTTTTGAAAGCTAACAAATGTAGTATACAAAGAATATGGTACTTCATGTATTTTTACCCGAAAAATAATAATTTTTGAGTTACACCATGAGATAATCACATTATGAATTCCTATCTCCTGTTGGTTTTGATATGTTCAAAGTCAAACTGTTTGGGCATGTTTAAAAGATAGCAAGTGAAAAGTTAACATATTTTTCCAAATAAAAATTATTGAGTTACCTCAAGAGGTTCACCACATGGTAAATCTCAACTCTATTGGTTTTGCTGTGTTTAAAGACAACCTGTTTGGACATTATTGAAAGATAACAAGTGAAGAGTATGGCACTTCACATACTTTTTTTTTCAAAGTTACAGTTTTGTCATTACCTCATTAGGTTCATCACATATAAAATTTCTAACTTTGTTGGTTTTGCTGTGTTCAAAGAGAAAGTGTTGTGGAATATTTGGAAGATAACAAGTTGAAGACTAATAGTGATTCATGTTGACATTTTTTTCAAAGTTAAAATTTTGGAGTTGCTTTAAGATATTCATCACATGGTAAATTCCTAACACTATTTGTCTTGATGTGTTCAAAGACAACCTGTTTGCATATTTTTGAAAGAAAAGAAGTGAAGAATATGGTATTTCATATCCTTTTTTTCAAAGTTACACTTTTGGAGTTACCTTATGAGAGTCATCGCATGTCAAATTCCAAATTTTGTTGGGTTCTTGATATGGCCAAAAAGAATCCTCATGAGGAAACTCAAAAAGGTCTAATTTTGAAAAAAAATGTGGTACCATAACTTCACTTTTTATATCTCAAAAATATCCAGTTTGTCTTCGAACACACCAAACGCAACAGACCAAGTAGGAATTTACCATGTGTTGAACGTCAGGGGTAACTTCACAATTACATTAATTCTGAAAAACATTGTACACACAGAAACTCAGAGTCAAGGTAATCTAACAATCTGAATGCAAAACAGCTATCATTATACATCTCCTACAACTGTTTCTTTGCTCTCCTCTCATATGCTATTGCCCTGCTTTTAACATGTGCCATTTCAGCAATTTCAAGTTTCTGTTGCTCAAAACATTTTTTTATTTGCTAAGCATTTTTCAGCTTCGGCCTTTGTGACTATTTTATTCTTTCTAATGTGTGACATGAAATGGCTGTCAATGGCGGCTTCTTCTGCTTCAGTTAAAATTTTGGAATTACCTCATGAGGTTCATCACGTTGTAAATTACTAACACTGTTGGTTTTGCAGTGTTCAATGACAAACCATTTGAACTTCTGAAATTATGAAAGATAAGTTGGTTTTGATGTTTTCAAAGACAAACTTTTTGTAACATTTTAGAAAAACGACAAGTAAAAAGTATGGTACTTCATGTAAACATTTTAGTTCAGAGTTAAAATTATTGAGTTACCTAATGAGGCTAACACTTGGTAATTAATTCCCAGCCCTGTTGTTTTGCTGTGTTCAAGGGCTAAGTGGTGGGATTTTGAAATTTTGAAAAATAACAGTTGAAAAGAATGGTACCTGTTGTAAACATTTTGTCAAGAATTAATATTATGGCATTACCTCATGAGGTTCTTCACATGGTAAATTCTGAATTCTGTTGCTTTTGATGTGTTTAAATACAAACAGTGGACATTTTTCAAAGCCAACAAATGTAGTATATGAAGAATATGGTACTTCATGTATTTTTACCCCCAAAATTATAATTTTGGAGTTACAACATGAGATAATCACATTATGAATTCCTATGTCTGCTGGTTTTGATGTGTTCAAATACACACTGTTTGGACATGTTAAATTAAAAGATAGAAAAAAAAATTAACAGTTTTCCAAGTTAAAATTATGGGAGTTACCTCAAGAGGTTCATCACATGGTAAATTCTCACATTTCTGGCCGCTGGGAGTGCGGGATCGACAGTGTGGGAAAAATTGATCCCACACTCTCAGAAACCGTCCCACACTCTGCAGTAAATACTACACGAGCTCTGATGGATGATAAACAGTCTGTTTTGTTCCACGCGCAAAATGTTATCCAATGGCACGACGAGTAACACACAGACAGAACTACAAAGTAAGCAGGTCAAAGTACAGTGGCAAATGACAGACTTGTCACGATTTTGGAAAATGTTGTACATGTCCAATGTGAATTTAACGCATTTTGTGGTCATGTGAGAAAAAGAATCTCACACACCAAGGACCTGGGATCAGATTTCTCACACCAGTTGGGGATATTTTGTCTCACACGAGCCTGCGGCTCGTGTGAGACAAAATCTGATCCAAGGTCCTTGGGGGTGTGAGATTCTATCATTCCCAACTCTATTGGTTTTGCTGTGTTCAAAGACAACCTGTTTGGACATTATTGAAAGATAACAAGTGAAGAGTATGGCACTTCACATACTTTTTTTTCAAAGTTACAGTTTTTTCATTACCTCATTAGGTTCATCACATATAAAATTTCTAACTTTGTTGGTTTTGCTGTGTTCAAAGAGAAACTGTTGGGAATATTTGGAAGATAACAAGTTTAAGACTAATGGTGCTTCATGTTGACATTTTTTTCAAAGTTAAAATTTTGGAGTTGCTGTAAGATATTCATCAGATGATAAATTCCTAACACTGTTTGTTTTGATGTGCTTAAAACAACCATTTGCATATTTTTGAAAGAAAAGAAGTGAAGAATATGGTATTTAATATATTTTTTTTTCGAAGTTACACTTTTGGAGTTACCTTATGAGAGTCATTGCATGTCAAATTCCAAATTTTGTTGGGTTCTTGATAAGGCCAAAAAGAACCTTCATGAGGAAACTCCAAAAAGGCTAATTTCGAAAAGAAAAATATATATGGTACCATATCTTCACTTTTTATATCAGAAAAATGTCTCGTTTGTCTTCGAACACACCGAAAGCAACGGAGCTAGGAATTTACCATGTGGTTAACCTCATGGGGTAACTCCACAATATTAACTCTGAAAAACATTTTACATACAGAAACTCAGTGTCAAGGTAATCTAACAATCTGAAAGCAAAACAGCTATCATTATACGTCTTCTACAATTTTTTCTTTGCTTTCCTCTCATATGCTATTGCTCTGCTTTTTACATGCCGTTGCAGCAATTTCAAATTTCTGTTGCTGAGAACTTTCTCATTTGCTAAGCATACTGTTCAGCTTCGGCCTTTGTGACTGTTTAATTATCTCTGATGTGAGACATGAAATAGCTGTCAATGGCGGCTCCTTCTGCTTCAGTTCACGGTACTTACTGGCCAACAGGCTTTTTTCGAACTATAGTGAGGAAATATAGAGAAAATGGTTCATAAAATCAGGCCTTAACAAAATTCAAATATCTGTATTTCTCTGAAGAATGGGACCCTTCCTCACTAAAAAGTTGTAGGGGTCCTAGTGCGAAATAGGGAGTCTGTAAAGCAAAATTTGGGGTTAACGCAATCCCTACATAAATACAAACAAACCCCACAAGGCAGCTCAATATGCTGCACACCAGTATCTGTTTGTCTTTAGCTGATTTAACAGTTGTGGGTCACAGGTTCATGTGGAAAGCTATTTTCCCCCTAGGTATTACACAAGGAAGACAATCAAATAATATTAAACTCTATGCTATGCACATGATGTTCTGTTGATCTACTGTTACATGCTCAAGGAACAGATTTGTGATGTCACCTTCATGGCAAGTCATCCAATAGATGTTTACTGGTTACAGGTACATATATGTCAGTATATCATTGACTATCACTGACCTTCAGAAGTTTCATCATGTTCACATTGCTTCTTGTTCTTTTCTGCAGAGGACTCCATATGACTCCCTGGGTGGATAGTGTTCCTTTGCATATTCTCACTCGCAACTAATAATCATAGGAAAGAGCACCATCATGTAAGACCATGCAACACATAATACTGAACTTGCTTTTTGCAGATAATTTGCACTAGCGAGCGGCTCTCTCTGTGGCCTCTCTGCTAGGTGACTGATGCCGTATGTTGTGGGTTCGGACCCGATTGAAAACTAGCCGTATACAAAGGATATTCAAGATGAAATCTTAATTTCTTATTGCCATCTTTCCGACAGTAATCATAAATATGTGAGAGAGATAAATCATGCTGTCACAAATTAATTTCCAATTATATGACTGCCACAGATTCTGTATATCCCTGTATTTTATGGAAGTATTTAGCTGTCAATTGATATGTCAATCAATCAATCAATCTATCAATCAACCAATCAATCAATCAAAGCAATTTATAAGTGCTAGAATCAATACACTGTTATTTTTGAAGGCACTGAAGTTAAAATACGTGAATTCTGTTACCATTGGAAGCAGATGGCACCTAGTCCTCACAAAGTAGAGCACAGGGCAGCACTTATTTTTTTTATCAAAGTTAACAGGCAGGCCACTACCTTTAATTGCTTGGTATTTTCAGTTTTTGTGGGTGTGTGTGGCAATGCCATTTTCTTGCTCTCCATAGTGAATTCCAACATACCCAGTTTTTTACAAGTCAACATATGTTGTGTCAATATATTAGTTTCGTTGTTCTCATTTACAAATGCCATCAAATCTGGAATGATAATTTTTCAGACCTGATCTGTGTCAAGAAGATTAAGCCCCAGTAACTCTTGAAAAACTTCAAGGTGTATTGTCTCAGTTTTGTGTGTATTATAACAGTGGCCCTCGTTGTATTCTGCAAACAATTGCTTGATGTAATTTATCAACACACCCATTCTGTAGTAATCACCATTGTTATTGTTGAAGTCATTGTCAATGACATAGTCCCCATTCAGAATTGTGACATCAGTCTTCATAGAGCATTCAAATGAAGTCTGTATAATATACGGATAGTTTTCAATCGGATGCGAACCCACAACATACGGCATCAGTCGCCTAGCTGAGAGGCCTGAGACAGAACCAGTCGGCTAAATCTCCACTCCCAAAAAGAGTGGTTCAATAGCCGGCTAAGTTGTTACATTTTTCTGACTGAGACCTTTCAACACGTTGTAGAGTTCGTGAAGCACTCACGCTCGCATGCTCACTATCATACATCGCACATACACACTTATCGAAGCGAAGAAACAAATTTCATCGCTTTAACTGGGCGAACAATAACCTCGGGGACAATTCTGTCCACCAGCAGTGTTACCGACCCAGGATAGAAAATACGGATAGTTTTCAATCGGATGCGAACCCACAACATACGGCATCAGTCGCCTAGCTGAGAGGCCTGAGACAGAACCAGTCGGCTAAATCTCCACTCCCAAAAAAGAGTGGTTCAATAGCCGGCTATTGTACTGTGAATCCAGTGATTGTTTTCATGTCGAGGCATCAATAAATAAGTGTGATTGGATTGTATCATAAAAATGTATGACACGGTTAATATCCTTGTACCAATTTTGAAAGAAATCAGTTGAGACGTATTGAGTTATGGCTAAAGGCATAAACAAATCATAACAAATGGCCAGCTGGCAGCTATCAATTGCATCATATGACAACAAAATTGAGAGGTACATGTATTACAAAGGTTTATGTCCTTGTACCATATTTGGAAGAAATCAGTTGAGGCATGTCTGAGTTATGGCTTAACCCTTTTCCTGCCAGACAGTATTAAGACTAAATATTACTTCCCCATCAGCCAAGTCAGTAAAAAGTGGTATTGAGCCAAAAACATGAAGTATTTTCACACACTTGGCTTGGTCTGTTATAGCATCTTTAGTAAAAAAAATAAAGTTTATAGTATTGATGTTTTCAACAGCTTTCAATTGATGTACAGTATTATGTTAAAATACGCCATATGTTGTGTTTCATTAATTTTAACCATCTTGACCTGATGGTGAAATATGGACTTGGCAGGAAAAGGGTTTGACATGAAAAAATCGTAACAAAATGGCTGCCTGGTAACTCTATTGGGTCGTATCACAATAAATATCAACATGAACATGTATAACATAGGTCTATGTCGTTGTACCAACTTCAAAAGAAATCAGTTGAGACATGTTTGGGTTACGCTGTGGGTTACGGCTGGAAACATGAAAAAATCGTAACAAAATGGCTGCCTGGAGGGCATATTGGATTGTATTTTAACAAAATAGAGATGCATATGTATGACATACATGTAGGTCCATGTCCCTGTACCAATTTTGAAAGATATCAGTTGAGACACACTGGGTTATGGCTCAAGACATGAAAAAATTGTAATGAAATGGCCACTGGGCGGCCATATTGGATTGTATCAGAAGAAAAATCTACAAGCATATGTACGACATAGGTTAATGTCCTTGCACCAAATTTGAAAGACATCAGTTGACACATGTCTTGGTTACGGCTCAAGACATGAAAAACTTGTAAAAAACTAGCTGCTAGGTGGCCATCTTGGGTCATATTGTGAAACTATTAAATCAACGTACATCTGTATGGAGTCTGGTGCTATACTTGTGCAAAGTTTGAAAGAAATTGACCAAGCCTTGTCTGAGATATCTGCGTGAACAGGGGAAGGCATGCATGTGCGCGGACTTACAGACGGAACTCAATCTATAAGTCCCTGGAGTTCGTTTGTGGGGACTAATTAATGAGGTATATGATAGTGTGCCATTAGGTGCCTTAACCTGCCATACCGGTATATGAACCATTTAGTCCTTTTAGTTATTTAATTATTCACATTTATGTGATATTAAGGGTAATGACCTTTGACCCCAGCATAATTGATGAGGTGTATGACAGTTCATCATAAGGTGCTATAACCTACCAAATATGAACCATCTAGCCGTTTAAATTACCTAGTAATTCATATTTATGTGATATTTACGGTCAATGACCTTCAACCCCAGTTGACATATTGGCGAAATGGTTTGATCCAACGTTTCCGCACTCTCGAAGTTGGGTCCTTCATTTCATGCATAATAAGGGATTTCCTTCAAATGAAGGGCGCCCTCTCTTTAGTTTCGATGACCGTTACACCATGTTTCACGGCTAGAAAAATCGGCGAAAAACACTGCAAAAGGTTAGTATTTATGGAAATTTTCCATATCCTTGCCATTTATATTGCCTCCAGTCGTGACCTATGTAAATTTTTTCAACAATCAGGGCAAATCTTTTATAGGAATCACCAGATACGAATTTTGTAGACATGTTGACCTCGCCTTATACAGCACTGCGTCGCTTGCGTTGGCAAGACATTTAATTCAATTTGCAACCAGGTTTGGTCGGATTTGAATCTCATGACTATGATTTTCTGCAAAGTTTTGGTGTTCAAAACGGACAATATGAATTTAACACGCCTTTGAAATGAGGTCTGTTCGGTGTTGAATACCGTTAAATCCAATAAATATGGTGGCCATGCACACGCAAACAGCTTGAGACGCGTTGGTATCACATATCATTGCGTATTTTCAGTATCCCAGTTGTTGTAATCTTTTATTTTTTGAGCAAAATTTGTGATCAAGAATATATATAATGATGGTTTTGTTTGTTTAAGTATGATCCAGTTTCCGAAATACATGTGTCTTTACATTTTGTTGCAGATATACTGTGGCTGATAACCTACCACAGCCCGTTCTGGCAATGGCACATGGCTTACAATATTCACCGGTATTTTGTACCTGTATCTATGTTTACTAACAGTTTGAGTTTATGGTAAAGTTTGGCCACAAGAAATTCACGTACTTTGAAATCATTTGTCATAGTTTGAAAAATAAGAATTAAATGTTTGAAAGAAATCTATTTTGTTGGAAAAAGGAGAGTGTTTGGATCCTTAGCCATATCAAGCAGTGCAAGTAAGGATGCTTTATGAGAAGTTGCATAAACTACGGTATGCCATATGCCACAGAGCATGGAAGGTTGCCCCTGACAGAAGTAAAACTTGCGGCAGCAAGTCTTCTTAAATGGAGGGCAACTTAATAATATTACAGGCCAATCGCAAAAGTGGCATATTAAATTTTTTGCCAATTTTGTGACTCAAAGACTGCAATATGCAACAGCACAAAGGTTGAACCATGTGAATATTTCTTTGTCCCTGAAAAAACATCTAAACAGTGTACACAGAGCCTGGGAAATCTAAACAGTGTACACAGAGCCTGGGTCAAGATTTCAAAAGCTGTTTCACATTGTCAGAAACTCCATAGTCGAGGGGTTTTAAGTTTGAAACAGGATGCTCAGTGCACAAAAAACACATTCATTGTCAAAGAAATGATACTGTTGAAAAAGGATTGATGCAGTTATGTCATGGAAAGTAAAAGTAACATTGGCCTGCTCTCTGATATTGAAATACGGTTGTCCAGACTTGGCCAGTATGTGCTAAAAAAGATGCCACAAATTTGAAAAGCACCATGTAACTGTTGTGCTAGAAGGCAAAGAATTTATTCTTCCTTTAAAATCATCGCTTTCATGTGATATTCAGAAAAGGTGGCCCACAGTCTCGGTTTACAGGAGACTACCATAGTTTTAAGTTATTCTCAGAAGACCAGCCATTGTATTGCTGTTTCAAGTCACACACATTGCACAAGAAAGTGCTTTTGATCAATATCTCTGGACTTGGAGATGTGAGGTCACATAAAGCAAAAACTCATCCAGATAAGAATAAGTGTGGTCCATGTGGTAAATGTGGGATAAAAAAACAAACAGATGGTACCATGTTGTGGGAAAACCAGAGGAATATGTCCGAGCTGGTTAAAATCTAGGGGCATGAATGAACAGTATTGTTTCTGCAATGCGTGTCGCCTAGCTTTATATAGATAAAGAATTTTCTGGAAGAGATGGAGGGGATGATGAGAAAGCACCAATAATTGATGTCACAGAGGCCAATGGTTCTACTCCGGAATAAAAAGGACGCGATGCATACGCCGTTCTACATACTCAGAACGCCCAAATAATCACGTGATGCCGGTACAAACAAACCCACATGTGTACTGAACGCGTATAGAAATACACGTACGTCTGTGCGCGTTTGCGCACATGGCTTTGTTTGTACCGTGGTCGATTCGAATTCCGGGTTTGGCCTATTGTTTAATCTGTACTTTAACTGGCCCAGGTTTACACTCCACTGATGTTGATGACAAAAACCTCTTTCTCACACAGTTTAATCTCTACTCCAGTGATATCGATACTTCCGTTCCTGACATAGTGTGTCTTTGTCCAGAACACTTCAATACATGGATGGAAAAAAACTGAAAATACTGCAGCATGCCAGATTGTAGAAAGCGCATTACATCGAATGTGCGGTTTCCGTCAAATGTTGACTTAATCAATGGCTTCTCCCATGATCATGGTGACTACATGAATTTTAGTTTTGATGGAAAAAGTCAACTGTGTGGAAAATGTTACATGCAACTTTACCATATTGTTGAAAAAATGAAAAAAAACATCAAGTGCAATCTCTCAAGACTTATAATGACCTTTAGCAAGTCATTGAAGACATTGCCTCCAGTATCAAAAATACAACTGATATCACTGATATAGCCCTGAACAAAATGTCACTTTTTATTGCGCTAAAATTATTAGAAAAGAGTCTGTCCTTCTTCAAGAGGCTAGAGGCTATGTTTTTCTTATAACCTCGGTGGTCTTTAATGCTCATACAGAGACTAAATAGAATTTAAACCAGCAACCTAAGGCGTCGGTGTTTTTCAATGTATTTTGGAAGCTGAATTTGTCGATGTCAATCTCGCTCCCATTGCTTCTTGACAGTCATTTTAGAATGGGAAAATTCACAAACAGAGAGGTTACAATGGTCGCCACGGACAAGTAACTTTTGGCTTATTGACCTGAAAATTAAGTCAGTGTTCATTGAAAATTCAAAGACTGGACCCGTTGACATCTAAGCTTGCTCATGACTTTCATTGCATGCGGTCTTGCCACGATGCCATCCACTGTCACTCAACAAGTTAACATTGAAGAGTACGTCTTAGTAAAAGTCCCATTTTTGTGGTGATTTTTCACCACTGCACTTTATTTTTACCTTATTATAAACGCTCATACAAAGCACAAAAACTGCTGTGTGTTTCTTTTTTTTACCGTATCGACATATTGTGAGACACCGTAACCTCACAGTCAATGCAATGAACTTTGGTGAACGTACGCTCCACCAGCTGAACAGCTTTTTCATATGCAAAATCAGCGTACGGTATTTAACCGGTGGTATTGTTTGAATTGCATTTTATTGGAAGTGATTATATGATTCTTTTCATCAATTCTTCATGCAATTTTACGAAAAAATCTTATGGAAATGTTCACAATGACATAATATGATACCGTGTTCCCTCGCTAGAAAATCGCTCTCGTGAATTCGATTTCTAGGTAATTACTTTTTTCCACTTGTCCCGTAGGGCAATTGGCATCGGAGGTTCAATTGCCCGAACGTGACTTTCCCTTGCCCTGGGCAATCGGACAACCCTTAGTGTCTTTCCCTACCCTTGTAACTTACGATTTTTTGAGTGAACCCATCTCAGATTCCTCCGACCTCCCCCCCGGGCCATAAATATGACGGCTCCCTAATTACCCTACGCAACTCTTTTGGCATGATTTGTTCAAAGTCTAAGGCCAGAGATACCATGAATAGGACAGTTTTGAGTACCCCACAAGGAAAACTTTGCCGGTTGCTTCACCCCAGATAGTTTTGTCATAACAAGTCTTGAAAATATTGATGTAGGTCAACCCAATGTCAGTCCACTTCACTGTTTTAGTGTTTTGCAATAGCTGCACATCCTGTACTCAGAAAACTAGCCCATCAGGGCAGTTTAAAGCAAGATCCTACAAGTCTAGCTGTGTTGAAATAGCTAGAACTTGTGATAAGAAATTATACTGCTGTCTTGCTTGGCAGCTAGTGATGAGACACGTATTTTGAGAAAATATTGCCAAGCGATGAACAAAACATCTTGTTGACCATTGATTTTTTTTACTTTTTTGAAAGGTCACAAAAGGTCAAACTCAGTACAGTACCTGGTGATTACGCAGAGCTGCTCTGTCTATGCTATGCCCTGAAATGTCCTGTTCAGATATATATACCCATGACAAAATGCTATTGTACACATTTGGCTCAAAGTATCAGAATGTTGAACCTTTTCGAATCATTTGACAAGGGGATGGTCTGTATTCATTGCTTTTACACACAGAATGGCTTGATAGTGACTAGGACCTCTGTGACCTTGACAATGAAAATATGCCCTTAAATCCATGGTATCAGGCTAATGCCAGATTGGCTGGACTGCAGGTGATACAAAGTAAAATGAATGAGATCTTTTTGTGTGAGATATTGTTTCCCTGAGCACAGAGGTTGTTTTGCTTATATCTCTCTTTACATGGCTTTCCGTAGCAGTAATTGGCAACTGAGAATGGCATCAATCAAGCAGCTAGCCCCTTTGTATCATGCTTTTGATTGGTCAACCTAGTATCTCGTCTCCTACCAAGGCATCTCCATGATTTGCTGCAAGCACCATCTTGCATCCTAGATCACCTGCAGTCTGGGGGATTTACAACAAGCATAACTGGCTTCAGCTGGAGAGAGCTTGCACTTGATGAAGCCCATGAACAACTTATCAATTTAAGTGTCAAAACTGCAGTTCATAAGCCCTCTCCTGAATTGCTTGACAACATGGCAAAGTATTTACCTTTCAGGGCTTCATGCCTTAAAAATCTGCATTCTGAAATAACCCCCGAAAAGAGTGGCAAAAGTGTACAGATACAGATAAATGCAGAAGGAATGAGGGGAGACTGATGAAGGGTTGTGCCGAGTGTATTATAAACAAGCGACCTAGCGGCCGATATAGCTCCGCTGTGTTTATGTAGAGAATAACTATTTTTTACACATGTTGATGAGGAAGGTGGAAATCTTTGATAGCTCAATGCAGAGGCCAGAAAAAAGTGGCTAAAATAAGCTGCAAAAATATACAATTGAAGATTTAATCATACTTTGAATATATCACATCGGATCATCCCTAAGAACATGTCAACCAAAGCTATCTGATGAGTAGTTTTTGAGAATAAAATTTTCTGACCAAAAATGGCAACAATTGCCCCAAAAAATGAAATTGCAGATTTCATCATAATTTCAAGAGATCAAATTTAGTTCATAACTTTATCTATAGAAACCTGTATACCAAATTTCAAAGCTGTTAGACCAGTACTTTTTGTGAGAAACACATTTTTGACCAAAAACGGAAAAAATTGCCCCAAAAAATCAAAATTGCAGATTTCATCATTATTTTTAATAAATATCATTTAGTTCATCTATAGAAACCTGTATACCAAATTTCAAAGCTATCGGATGAGTAGTTTTGGAAATACACGTTTTGACCAAAAATGGCAAAAATTGCCCCCAAAATACAAAATTACAGATTTCATCAGAAATTCATTATATATTACTGAACTCATCTGTAGAAACCTGTATGCCAAATTTCAAAGCTATCAGACCAGTAATTTTTGAGAAACACATTTTTTGACCAAAAATGGCAAAAATTGCCCCAAAATTACAAAATTGCAGATTTCATCATAATTTCAACAAATATCATTAAGGTGATCTGTAAAAACCTGTATACCAAATTGCAAAGCTATCAGATGAGTAGTTTTTGGAAATACACATTTTTTGACCAAAAATGACAAAAATTGCCCCAAAAATACAAAATTGCAGATTTCATCACAATTTCAATAAATATCATGTAGTTTATCTGTAGGAACCTGTATACCAAATTTCAAAGCTATCAAATAAATAGTTTTGGAAATACACATTTTTTGACCAAAAATTGCAAAAATTGCCCCAAAAATACAAAATTTCAGATTTCATCAGAAATTCAATATATATTACTCAGTTCATCTATACAAAAGTGTATACCAAATTTCAAAAGTATTAGACCAGTACTTTTTGAGAAATACATTTTTTGACCAAAAATGGCAAAAATTGCCTTAAAAATGCAATTTTGCATATTTCTGCACAATTTGAACAAATCTGAAATAGATCATCCCTAGGGACATATGTACCAAATATCAAAGCTATCTGACTGGTAGTTTTGAAGAAGAAGATTTTTAAAGATATTTTTACCAAAAATGACAAAAATTGCCTTAAAAATACAAATATGCAAATTTCACCATAATTTGAACAAATCTGACTGAAGTTACCCTAAGTAAACTGCATATCAAATTTCAAAGCAATCGGACAAGCGGTTTCAGAGAAGAAGATTTTTTTACCAAAAACACCAAAAATTGCCCCAAAAATACAAATATGCAAATTTCACCACGATTTGAACAAACTTAAGTGTGGTCACCCCAAGTGAACTGCATATAAAATTTCAAAGCGATTGGACTTGCAGTTTCAGAGGAGAAGGCAATTGTTGACGGACGACGACGACGGACGACGACGATGGACGACGGACGACGACGGAAAATCAACCTATTTGATAAGCTCTGCGTCGCTGACAGCGGAGCTAAAAAATCTGTGAGAGCTCTGTTTTTGCTGCAACCCCTGAAAAAAATCTTTGGAAAAGTTGTTCAGGAAGACTTGATGACATTTTATGAAGTAGGTCAAAGAGCTCTAGCAGACTACATCTCTACTAGGCTTTTACATAAACCTAGTACAGAAGCTCCTGTGAGGAGGAGAAAATTAAAAACATTTTCAGGGAAGGTTGTAGTAAAAAGGAGAACACGTACAGCTGATGCTGACAAAAAAATAGTTGACGCCTGTTTAAAAGGCAAATTGCTCACTCAATAAAATCTGGTGTGCCATAGAAGGCTTTGTGCAATTTATTCCCCTCCCACGTGCAATCTGTGATGCAGATGGGTCTATGCACCATCAAAGCTCAAAATCAAACACAACTTAAGTATTACAAAAAAGATATGACACATGCAGCATCATAAGTGAGGCACTGCCTGAGAATTGGACAGCTGAAATGGTAATACTTGAAGGTATGTTTTGATTCAGTGTGCGCCAATAAGACAGTGTTTTTGCTAAGGTTGGGGAAAAGAGGTAAATGATTTGGGAACCCCGGTAGCAATTCTGTGTCCCCTGATCTGATTGCATTGATACCAAGAGGAACCCTGGTAAAATGGCTGGGGAACCCCGGTAACATTTACTGGGGTACCAGCCTTAACAAAAACACTGTAAGATCCCATCATCAAACATTCAAAGACTACTTAATCTATACCATAAGGGACTGGACGTAAATTAGCAGGGAGGAGGGCCAGGGGGATTTGGGGAGGGTCACAATTTTTGAATCCTCTAAGGGGGGGACACAAATTTTTGGGCTTGTTGTCGGTGCACTAAAAGAAGAAAAAAAATTGTTTGTGTAGGCAATTATGGTCACATGACATCACTCACACACTGCCTCTTACTTTTTATTAAGTGCTCATTCCCAACTCGCTGTGTATCTCTTCCCCACCATTATCTTAAACAGGATTGTCTCTCTTGTTGCATTCTTATCGCCATTAAGTTTATAGCAAATCCAATCTATTGTTTCACAGCTGACCCACCATATTAAAAGGATATTATGATTCATGGCATTCTGGCTGCACATTGTACCATGTAGTGGGTTTTGTTAATAAACACTGGACAGTGTTTTTGCTAAGGTTGGGGAACAATGGGAACCCTGGATAAATTTCTGTTGTCCTCTAGTAAGACTGCACAGATATACCAAGGCTAACCCTGGTAAAATGACTGGGGAACCCTGGTAACATTTACCTATAGGTACCGCCCTTAACAAAAACACTGCTGGATATTACCACATATCTTACATTGTTCTACTGATGTAGTCAATCTTGAACCTAACTATTTGACAATATTATTTCTCATTCCACTTTTTGTTGATCAACAAAAGTTCCCTCTCTTGCATAAGTCACTTCCCTTTAAAGTTTAAGGCCAAGCTCCACCCTGCATCAGTCACTTTTTAGGTACATGAATTTTAGTTTTTAGAGATACTATCGTTTGAAATTAAGAGCAAGCTTTGGTGTGATAATTGATAATTTTGATTCTAGAAAAATGATTTTAGTATACTTAAATATTTAGGTACAGTCATCTGATTGGTATGGCTACTTGTGGCATTTTTCAAGTTTATATTGGCTTTACTACGTGGGTACTATCTTTGGAATGGATAGTGTTCATTTGTGTTGTTGATGGCAGGATATATGACATTTGTTGAAATTTAATGTGGGTAATTTATACAGTGAATTAGCCATGTTGATCACTATTCAGATTGAACTTGGTTAAATATGGTGAAATCCCAATGTCATTTCAGAATATGGAGACTTGATTGATCATGAAATAGTGTTTGCCACTTCTGTGTCAAATCAGGATCAGTCTAATCCTCTCTTATCTAGGCTGCTCTCTGTGATATGTTTAAATGCAAAGAAACGAGGCACAAAAAATTGACAAAAGAAGACTTGATTATCATGAAATAGTGTTTGCCACTTCTGTGTCAAATCAGGATCAGTCTATCCTCTCTTATCTAGGCTGTGCTTTCTGTGATATGTTTAAAATGCAAAGAAATGAGGCACAAAAAATTGACAAAGTATTTTCAATGTTAAAACATCATAATTTCACACTATAGCATTCAATCTATTACGATACTTTGAATTGTTTGCTTAAAATATTGCATGAATAGGAATAGCCTTTCTGTTGACCTTTCCCCACAAACAGGGCAACATGAACAAAACTTTCATTGTCTACTCGAACACATAGTACATTTTGTAAAATTGGATTTGATATGAGTGCAATGAGCACATGTACATGTATTTTCAGTTCTCTGACTACACAGGTCTATTGGAAATATAATAAATTCAGTGAATAATGGGGTCATGCACACACATGTAGTTGTATATCTGTACCAGGAATACATTTTAAACATACTT
Source organism: Ptychodera flava (assembly GCF_041260155.1). Classification (NCBI taxonomy): domain Eukaryota; kingdom Metazoa; phylum Hemichordata; class Enteropneusta; family Ptychoderidae; genus Ptychodera; species Ptychodera flava. Next base: position 7,884,739 of record NC_091933.1, on the reverse strand, counting down.
TCCATTATTTCCTCCCCACGTAGAGATTAAACTGCTCAATATATTGTACATTGAACAAATTATATTGCTGTGGAGATCAATATGTCACATCGTGTTTCTGCAGTATTCCCTCAATGGTCAACGTGATACATTCCAAAATTATGAATTTCACTAATATTTGATAAATGTTAAATTATAATTCATAAGAAAAAATGGCAGGCACAATTGTGCATTAATATAAAAGAAAACATTTGAAGAACATTATTTATTACAATCATTCTTAGTGGAGTATAAGTGTGCTCTACTCCATTATAAGCCAATTTGGGCATTCATTATATGAATTGTTGGACAGCCTATTGAATCACAGCATTCCACATCTGCACTTCAAAGCCAAAGTGAAAGGGCACATATTTACTGCCTACTTTACATGATATATGCCATTGACTTGGTGTAGCAGTCTAAGCCCTAGGAGAATGGTTAGAGTATTCAGCTATTGGCTGCTTTGATTGCCTCCAACAATGGCATACTCATCACACACAGGTGCAACCACAATCGCAACGTAAAGGCCTATGCACCCAGTAGGGAGAGCTCTTCTGGGTAAGTACATGTAGCCTTCGCGTAGCGACAGTGGTGCACATACGGTACAACTGTATCCTCCTAGCATAGGGCAATATTGCTGTTGTACCTCAATATTTGGACTGGTGTTTAGGTAGGACGTCAACTTGATCAAATCCTAAAAACTAAAAGCTTAAATTTGAAAAAAGGCAAAACCTTCAGCTTCGAAACTGCAGCTACGTAAGGCAATATATGATACCACGGTACTACCAAAAGAGTGTGGTAGCTCCTAGCTTTGCTTGGCAGGGCTGTGCGTTAATTACCAGCGTTATACTTTACTTTATTGCTCAACAACACACTTAAGGAGTGTGGTAAAGCAGAAATTGCAAAACTCACCAAACACTGGATGAAGCTGCTGCTGGGAGAGGAAATAAAGTCCAAATATACGGCCTGTGGTAGGAGGCTGTATAACGCCGAACACACAACTTGATCCTTAATATATTTTTCATAAACCAAGAAGTCAATCATTTAAACATACAGACCTTTATTTCCTGAAAATGATAGGCTAAAATGTACAGTGTACGTCCAGAGAACTTCTTGGTACAGCGCGACACTTGTAAACAAACTTGAATGCGTTGAAGCTATTTGTATATATATACAGAATGATGTTCACAGTCACACTTGGAAGTTGTGACAATTTAGTCCAGTTGTAAGTGAAACATATTTATGAAAATCATCATTAAATTAAGTACTTTCAATACTTAGACCCTCAATCAATTTTGACAGTCAGGAAGAACAGACAGAAATAATTGAGTGAAATTAATGACTTGTATGACGAATCTCTGACTTAAAATAATGTAAAAGTTACTGGCATTTTCCAGAATACAATTGTACGTACCAAGCTTGCAGGTCAAGTCCAGAGGGTCAAGTATGATATCAAATAGGCCCAGAAGAAAGCTTTTAAATAGCTTTGAAACAAGCAGACTGCCAATCTTGTTAAGCAGTCATGATCTAGTACAAAGACTTTAAATTTTTTCACATAATGCTATGCTTGGTGTCTGCCTCCATGGTGTACAACATACTGGTACATGATTCGGCGTCACTCATCAGAGGACTGCACTTTCATTGGAAATATTTGTGAGTTCACATGGTGGTGTAATCTTACATCCTGTTCAGAAATGGCTAATATTATGATACTTTGGACAAAGCTATTTTTGTCAACATTTTACAGTACTGTCTGTCAATGCACCAATTTTAAAAAATATTCATTGCCACCATTTTAATACTTCAATAGTGTAATGGTCATGCTGCTTGACACTTGAATTACAAGAATCTGTACTAGATATGTTTTCCAAGTTAAAGGGACAAAGTTGCTCATTTTTGACATTATTTTGCCATTTAAATTTCTTTTGATGGATTATTCTCACTGAAATATGCTCACTCTCTGGTTATTGCAATTCAATTTTCATCTTTAATAAGACACATTAACATGTGAAATTAACTATGTTAAAATTTTTGGTAAATACCTTCCATGCATGCATATGAGTTGAGCTGTGACAACCAGAGATTGCAGTTCAGCCTATTTCAGTGAGCAGCAGAAAAGCATATATACAACAGAAATTAAAAGGACCAAAATTTGGTCAAAAATGAGTGACTTTGTCCCTTTAATGGCCAATATGAAAATGGATAAAATTCCATGTTTGCTGTTTTGTTATTTTTGCCTGTCAGTCACTGTTATTTTTAACAATGGTGTGGACAAGATGTTGGTTTTGTTGTTTACTTTGCAGTTCTGAGTTACATAAATGCATAAGATTTCAGAATTTTTCAGTATTAGCTGCTGTATTTTAGCATGATATGCTCTGTATTGATTCAGTTTGTCAGCCTAGCCTGATGACACTTGAGCAGTGGTGTCATTATTTGTGTCCAGTGAAGTCTTAAACTGTTTTTTTTTTTGTGGTTTGTTTTCCACATTTACAAGTGTGCTGACAACATGGAAAAATTGAGAATTTCATCAAACTTGTGCAGTAAATCAAACAATGAATTATTTAATCATAGAGTGTTTCCTATGGTGTTCCCCAGAACAATCCGCCCCTACCAAAATGGAAATAAGAATACCAGTACTCATTTATCTGGTGATTGGTTTACTAAGTTTAAACAGTGTAAGAGTTAAACAGTATATTAAACCATTATCATAACAATCAAAATGCATATTGTGTAGGCAGAGAAATCAGGGTTTCCCTTTTATTAAAAGTACTTATCTATAGCATAGAATTATCCAGATTTTTGTCTACAAGATTAGTTTTACCCATGCTGGTCAAATGTGACTGACACATCATTGAAAGTATTCTTAGGTAAGGCTGACATCCATATCTAGACTTGTTCTTGTCACAAGCAGAAGCAAATAAAAAAATTTGCTGACATCCCTTGCTGGTGTCCATCTATTTTGCCGTGTGTTGTAAATCCCCAACTAAATTTTTGAACGTTGAAGATCCGATCAATTTGTAATATTATATTTTTTGAAACTTTACCAAGTCCTAAAGACTTGGAAAGAGCGCGTAGAGATGGTAAAGCAAAAAAATGTACAGCATATATGAATCAATTGACCTGCAAACAGTACTTCCAAAAGAAAATTGGATGTTTTTTTTGGTGACGAAAAACTAAGCGGTTATTGGTGAATTTTCTGTGTGAAGAAATTCCAGACTTTCTGAAGCCCTACCTTGGAGTTGACAAGGAGTTTGTCATTGCAGGGGGGTTTTGATGGGCAAAAGAAAGACAAAGCAATAATTGTGAGTGGAAATTACCCTTCTCATGAATACCCTGCATATTTTTCAAATCATGAAGAAACTGATACACGTATATGGCGCCATGTCCCTGTTTCAGTAAAAAAGAACATACTTATATACTCGCCAGATACAGATGTTTACCACATCGGATTACCTCTGATGGCATCTGAGCTATCAGACAGAAACATCTTTATACAGCTCAGTGCATGTGCAGATGATCAGTCATATGTACATTTAAATAAATTAATTAAAGCCTTAGCAAATGATCCAGATCTTGCTTAAATTGATCAAGACATAAGAGCAAAATGTCTCCAAACTCTCTATATCACATCTGGTTGTGACTTTTTTGTCATTTTGTTGGCTGTGGAAAAGCAGCATTTCAGAAAGAATTTTTCCAATATTCAGAATTGTTTCTGGTGGAATTGCCACCGCGACCTCAGGCACTCTTGCAGACACAGAGAGTGGCATCTGGGAGAAAGGCCTATCTCTCTTTCTTTTAATTGGAACTATTTACTACCAGAAACATCACAGTGAGTTTGAATCACAACATGACAGCCCATATGACCAGTTTAAAGCCATGAAATGAGATGAAACATTTGACACTGAATTGGAATTACATATTCAGTGGCTTGAAAAAATCAGAAATACCATCCAAGTTAGAATTCAGAGGGAGGAGGATCTAATTCCAAACCCAACAGCTTTAAAATACCATTGGCTCAGAACTTGTTTCATCTCTGATTCATGGTCACAGTCAGAAAGGGGCCAGATTGTCTTACGTGGATATGACAACTCTGGCTATGTTGTCAATGGTAACAAGTTATCACCCATATGGGATTCACCAGAAATTTGTCCCAAGTACAGGAAGGATGGCATTCTATACCAAAGGGTGTAATGTTAAAAATCTGGGTGCAAAAATAAATTTTGCAAATGTACAAAGTCAAATAATGCTTGTGGCCCAGGGTGCATGCAATTGTTTAAATTGTGCCAATACTGGAGATCAGAGTGACAGCTTAATTGATGACATTGTTTTTGACAAAACCAACAAAGGGCAAACCACAGAAGCATTGGAAATCAAAGAAATTGATGAGATCAATATCAAATGATCTTGCTGAAGAAAACATGGTTGAAGTAGTAGAATACACAGATGAAGATGACGAAGAAGAAGATGGAGACAGTTCCGATGACTGATGTATATCCTGATCAATTTTCTGTCATTCACAAACTGTTGTCTGTACAATTACTACCATGGATGTACATCCATGTTACTACTAACACCAAGGTGGCTGATCATTAAAACAAATGATACACATGTGTATATACATAAAGTTCAACTGCGTTCTCATTGAATTTAAACAATTTTAATTTAGACTGAAAAATGACTGCTTCTAAGCTTAATAAATTCATATGTCTAATAGGTATGTCATCACGTATTCACGCATGGAGCCGATAGTCCGGTACGGTATACCAACACAGTGTGAAACCCACACAGTACATGCTGTACGGCGTACACTTCCCTCGGCGATGTTGCCGTGCACAAATGGTATAAAAACGGGTTTCATGACATAAATTCACTAATACTTCCTACCAAGGAAGTAAATAGCAAAACAAGTATCATTGTGAAGAATGATAGCCTGGTATCTTCAAATAAACAGTCGCTAGAGCAAAATACTCGTAGACAAGTTACTTCCGCATTTGCCCCTACTCAGTGCTGCACGCCAGCATTAAACACTGCGTCGTTTTCGTTGGCAAGGTCAGAAAGCATTCAAACTTCCAATCAGAATGCAGATATACACTATGAATATGTATACAAACTATGAACTCTGCACAAGACGATTTACTTGGGGATAAAACCAAATTTACATACCCGAGTATGTAGCCGAGTTCAGCTGAGGCAGCAGCGAGAGACCGTACGCAAAATTCACAAGATAGTTGGATAGTTAGGTGGGGAGCCTCTTTCACAGTTTTACATAAAAATGAGACTCAGTAACGTTTGGTCGCTTTACTTTGATCAAAAACCTACCAAACCCATCAGACAAGGCCCTACTCTTACGCAGAAAACCAAAGCTCTCAAGCGTCGACTTTCTCTTCCGCGTTTGAGACTCGTTCTTCTCTTTCGCATTTGAGAGAAACAAATGTCGACTTTATTCGGCAATGGTCCGCTATTCGTGGGCGTAAATTGCTAGACTACATATAGCCACATCGGCACTTCTGAAATGTTATCTCCGGCTTGCAAGACAACAAAAATATCAAAATATTATCATCAAAACCAGAATTTCGGGGCTAGAGAGCAAAACATCGCTGAAAAGTAGCTGGCCAAAATACGGAAGTAGCCGGTCAATTTGGCCGGCATCTGGCTAAAAGTGAACACGCTGCAAACAGAGGGGCTTGTTGCGATGGACAAGTAGCCTTTGGCTCTTTGACCAGAAAAATAAGTGAGTGTTCATTGATAATTCAAAGACTGGATCCGTTGACACCAAAGTTTGCTCGTGACTTTCATTGCATTGCATGCACCTTTCCGCAATACCACTCATTGAGTCTGAACTGAAATTGAAAGAGTACGTTTTAGTAAAAGTCCTGTTTTGTTGTGCTGATTTTCGCTACCGTACTTTCTTTTATAGGGTAATAAACATTCATACAAAGCAAAAAATCTTCAGTTGTCTCCTTTCGATCGTACAGAGATATTGTGCGACAGGAAAACTTTAGCTCAAAGGGCAATGATCTTTGTGAACGTACCCTCAACCAGCTAAAATAGCTTTCTATATGCAAAATCAGCGTACATTAATTAACAGCATTTTATTGAAAGGGATTCTATAGTACCATTGTTTTTGTAAACTCTTCATGCAATTTTATGAACTAAATGATGACCTCAAAGTACAGCAAGTGCTAGACGGCACTTTTAACGCTGGTCGGAAATCCAGAATGCCGGACAAGGGAGCCATCATCAAGTCAGGCGCCGACTGGCATTGGCCATGCTAAAAGTAGTTCAGGCAGTGCTAATGTTTTGTTTACACTAAAAGGTAATCTGTTCGCATATGTTGACATAGAGATTAATCCTCTGATAACAAGCTCGGGTTAGTCGGGTACTTCTAAGTTAATGGAGCGTTCCCCTAATGCTTGGATTGTACCTGCGGATGACCAAACCTCATTAACATATTATTTGCATAGTTTAGAAATATGCAAATTTCGGACCCAGATTCGAGAGTGTCTGCATGTGCACCAAAAATTAGTGCACTAGCCTTATTGGTTAGCCTAGAATTAGGTATGTACATAATCTATGAGGTATATGTTAATTTGCAATAGGTGCTGTAACCTTTGAAATATTAACCATCTAGCCCTTTAAAGGTATACAACCACCTGTAATCTAAATATCCCCATGTATGGTCAGGGCATTCCTTGGTATTCAAAATGCCCATGTGAGGGCGCTGTTTTTAAAAGTGGCCACCCGCTTAAACTCTGTGGTTGGTTAGATTTTCTCTTTGCATAGTAACTATTGCACAATTGGAACAGGTGACAGTATATCTTTAAGTTACCTAGTAATTCGCATTTTTGTGATATTTAGGGTCATTGACCTTTGACCCCAGTTGACATGTCGGCGAAATGGTTTGATCCCGTGCTTCGCACTGTGTACCAAAAATAAGCACTGTAGCCTTATTGGTTAGCCTAGAATTAGATATATGCATAATAATTAAAGGGACATTATTTGTATCTTTTGACTTTTTTTTCATTTTTTTCGATGACTGAAATCAACTGTCAAATCAATGGAAGACCTAAATTGTGACTATGGATGGCTTCAAGGATATGTAAAACCACATTCTTGCTCTTTACGGCAAGGTTCAATGTTGGTAAGGGTGTCAGCACGATTTGAACCAACCGCCATGATTGAACCCCTGCACATAACCAATATTACTACGCATACGTCAACCATCAAAGTACAGCTGGAACATAAAAGGCCTGTGACCTACATACTAACTTCAGCACAATGGATATCGAGGAGCACACGGTGCATAAACAAATGCACGTATCACAAACTACTGTCAAATAGTGAAACTAAGCAGGGCATTTGCTTTTAAGTTTCATTTTAGTATCGATGACACGGACTGTGGAACAAATGAAACCATAGACGCAATTGGGTCAATGGTAAAACTAAAACGATCGATGTCAGATTGCTGTGGTAATAGTGAAACAGTACAATGTAATGCATTTCCTGTGCATTTGATCATTAGCAAAACTTCGTCAATTTTAAGATTTTTAGGACATTTTCTTGTCAATACGTTGGTTCGTTTTACAAACACGACATGATCACTTGTTGAACCTGGAAACATCACACTCGGACTGAACACTGCACGGTGTGTAGCATCGGTGACATTGTGACACCGCGCCGGGCGAGTACTGTCATTGATACTGCTGCGATTGGAGTCACCTCTCGACACACAAGATCTGTTTGAAAGTTGTTATTCTCTGTGCATCGTGTAATTATTTGTATCAGTTGAATCGCATTTCGAACCAAAAGTGAGTACATCACAGTTACAGTTGCCTAGACCCATTCGCTTACGGCCTCTGTGCCTCCGACCCACTCCCAAAAGTGGACTTTACGTAAGAAGCGCAGCTGAGCACATCATGTACCTACATGAGTAAAGCCCTCCGTACGGCCTCCACGCCTATAACGCTGGGAACACACAGACCTGTACGCAGGGCTAATCGTGCACCCAGGCGAGGTGGGTGTGCTTGAAAACAAAACTCAATGCAAGTTTTGGATTAAAATGGGTTGTTTTTGGTGGAGAAAACTGCACGCCGCAACCGAGGTGCTGCCAGCGGTTTGGCACAGCCCTGCCACGCAGAGTTAGCTTTCACCCAACAATGTACCGGTACATAATGTAAGTGTCAGTCGCCAAAGTACCGGTACATTGCTCAATTTCGCAATCACCTCGACAATAACATGACTGTCTACTGAAGTTAAATATCCCGTCATTTTACTCTGTTTTCACATTTCTATGCACAAAGGCTTTGGGCAAGTCTACATATGCATATGGAGGAACAAACGAGATGAAAAAGATCCGCAATTATAGACCTTGTCGTTGTCAGCTGGTACTGGTAGGTATTTGAAATGCCCATTCTAAAATGTGCTCTGTAGCAGTAAAGAATGGTGTATCTAAGAGCAGGATTGGCCGTCAAGATCTCCATCAAAAACTGACCGTCAAAATGTAACTGAGCAAACTGGATTAGTAATAGGGAATCCCGAAACTGCAATACTGCACTTTTGACTTTCACTTCGTGTGGTTTATTTTTTTTACACGCGGATGCTTACAGTGGCCCAGATAGCAGTTTGCAGTGTGGTTACTGATCGCAGGTCAACCTGCCAACTCTGAGGTTAACAGTAACCTCCATAAACCTCAGACCCAAGGTTTTTTTTAAAGGTGTACGCAAATGGGATGGAAGTTGTCTGTGGTCGGCTACTGCTTGTTTGCAACAATATGAGGTCAAAGATGCAAATAATGTCCCTTTAATAAGGTATGAGATAGTTAACCATTAGGTGCTGTAACCTACCAAATATGAACTATCTGGCCCTTTAAGTTATCTGCTAATTCACATTTGTGTGATATTTAAGGCCAATGACCTTTGACCTCAGTTGACATGGTGGCGAAATGTTTTGACACCATGCTTCGCAATGTGTACCAAAAATTAGCACTCTAGCCTTATTTGCTCTAAAAATTGAGGTAATAAAACTGTGTCACTGCATCATTTTTCCAATATGAATACGATGAGAAAGTAAATTTTTATTTTTTTGGCCCTTATACAAGGAAGTCTACGGAGAACTGTCTTATACATAGGAGTCTATGGAGAACTGCCTGATAAATGGAAGTCTATGGAGAGTGAAACTAAAGAGTCCTCTAACACGGCCAAATTTAATTCCATTGTGAAACAAATTAATTGACGTGCATCTGTATGGGGTAGGGTAATATCCTTGTGCAAAGTTTGAAAGAAATTGACCATGGCATGTCTGAGATATCTGTGTGAACGGACGGACGCATGACATTACAAGATCTAAAATGAATTAAAGTCTATAGACTAAAATTCATTTGTCAATAATAATAGTGGCCATTACTCATGTACAGGCTTTCTTAAGAAACTTATGATTGAAGCTTTTGTAAGGTATCAATAGTAGAACAAGAAAATGGAGTTGAGACATGTAAGAAAAATACTGAGAAAATAGCAAAAAGTTGGCATTGCTTGGCTTGGGCTTGAAGACTAATATGCCTTCAAGTCTGCTTCAGGGAGCAGAACAAGAAACTGGTTTATGCTACGTACAGAAAAAAATATACCGCCAAGGGCATGCAGTGTGATGCTCTCATCAACAAAAAAGGTATTATATGAAAGGTATTAGCTGTTCAAAATCCCGATAATCCTCACTAGAAACCAAGTCAAAGTGCTACAATGTTAGCAGAGATTAGGTAGCTTTTGAATTTTAAATTATTACAGTTGAATCTGAACACCAAATACCCTGAAACTTGGCTGAGCACTTAGCAATATGCAGCAGAGTTCCCTAAACCAAAGTCTGTTTTACTGCTTCAGAGTTTTAGACAACTCAGCAGGTAGCCCTACTGAGTCAACTGATAAGCGGCTGTTGCTATAAACCATTTACCACTTACACAGTCCAAACACAGTTGAGCATTGAATGATGTATTCTCAAAGTAACCACAAATTATTGTTTTACTCACAGTATTTACTTTCCCCCTTCAAAAATTCTTCCATTTACATTTGTAATATTGCCAGTCAAAAATGGTTTGACCAACATAAATAGATCAGTTTACTCAGAGGGGCTGCCTACTGGAGTTGTATCAGACTTCCCACACCCACACACTAGACTTTGTTTGGCAAATGTCTTGGTATAAAGCTGAATGCTCTGCCAAGTTGCTAAGTAATTACTAACTTTGGTGTTCAGATAACAAGGGCAAATGCTGCAAGCCGCGAGTTCAGATAGAACACAATCTTTCAACTTGCTGGTGAAATTTTTTGCATCGAAAGCTGAAGCTTTAGAGTAATTTTAAAGTGTATTTTTAAAAATAGCGTCATGGACACTGTTCCCACATTTGTTTTGAACATTTTTTCACGAGTGTTATGAATTAGAAATGTAAGATGCGAATAGCAAACAAGATCTTGAATGAAAATTCATGAAAATTATGTACATTTGCCATTATGTTATTGTGTAACTTTATAATTTATATAAATTTCACTACAATTTTGACAAATCCTACTGAGATCACCCCTAGGTCCACATTACCAAGTTTTAAATGAATTGGACTTGCACTTTCAGAGAAAAACACTTTTTACCAAAATCAAGAAAAAACCATTTCACCATAATTTCAGGCAATCTGACTGATATCACACCTGGGAACCTCTATACCTAGCTTCAAATGAACTGGACTTGTGGTTTAAGGGAAAACAATTTTTTGACCAAAAGTGGCAAAAAATTGCCTCAAAAACACAATTATGTAAATTTCACAACAATGTTGACAAATCAGACTGAGATCACCCCTATGAACTGTGATACCACATTTCAAATGAATTGGAATTTGGACTTGCGGTTTCAGAGAAAAAAGGCTTTTTTTACCAAAAAACAGGGAAATTGAGCAAAAATTACAATTATACAAATTTCAACAACATTTCCTCTTATCTGACTGACATTATCTTTAGATACCTCCATAGCAAGTTTTAAATGAATAAGACTTTTGGCTTGGGGCCTGAGATGAGCAACTGATAAACAGTGTGACCATACAGTACTGAACATCACACCAGGCCTACATATACACATTAATTAACCCTACATGGTGTTTCTATACACATAACTGTTAGTTGTTTAATTACATGATGAAACTCCAGTGAGATAGAAATATTATTTATGTGTCGCGTAGTTGTCACTACTATTTATACACAACAATGACATAAAATTATACCTTTTAACAAACATGTGTTATTCCAAAAAATTTTGATCTAACAAAATCATGCGAGTTTTTGAAAGATATCACTTTACCTTCATTTCATTGTACTCATTAATTAACACAATCAAATTAAACATTTATACATACCTTAATTCTGAACGGAGTATTGGGATGACAAATTGTAATAACCGGATGATAACTACACTGGATTCAGACAAGGAGACATCATCCAATACAGTATCTACACTGTCAACCTTCACAGGAAAGGTTGCGAATAGCCTTCCCCAGAACAAAGCAAAATCAGTGAGAATGTACTGGCCTAAGTGGGTAGCTGTAAATTTCACAACAATTTTGACAAATCAGACTGAGATCACCCCTATGAACTGTGATACCACATTTCAAATGAATTGGAATTTGGACTTGCGGTTTCAGAGAAAAAAGGCTTTTTTACCAAAAAACAGGGAAAATTGAGCAAAAATTACAATTATCCAAATTTCAACAATATTTCCTCTTATCTGACTGACATTATCTTTAGATACCTCCATAGCAAGTTTTAAATGAATGGGACTTTTGGCTTGGGGCCTGAGATGAGCAACTGATAAACAGTGTGACCATACAGTACTGAACATCACACCAGGCCTACATATACACATTTAATTAACCCTACATGGTGTTTTTATACACATAACTGTTAGTTTTTAATTACATGATGAAACTCCAGTGAGATAGAAATATTATTTATGTGTCGCTGTAGTTGTCACTACTATTTATACACAACAATGACATAAAATTATACCTTTTAACAAACATGTGTTATTCCAAAAAATTTTGATCTAACAAAATCATGTGATTTTTGAAAGATATCACTTTACCTTCATTTCATTGTACTCATTAATTAAACAATCAAATTAAACATTTATACATACCTTAATTCTGAACGGAGTATTGGATGACAAATTGTAATAACCGGATGATAACTACACTGGATTCAGACAAGGAGACATCATCCAATACAGTATCTACACTGTCAACCTGCACTGGAAAGCTTGCGAATAGCCTTCCCGAGAACAAAGCAAAATCAGTGAGAATGTACTGGCCTAAGTGGGTAGCTGTAAATTTCACAACAATTTTGACAAATCAGACTTAGATCACCCCTATGAACTGTGATACCACATTTCAAATGAATTGGAATTTGGACTTGCGGTTTCAGAGAAAAAAGGCTTTTTTACCAAAAAACAGGGAAAATTGAGCAAAAATTACAATTATCCAAATTTCAACAACATTTCCTCTTATCGGACTGACATTATCTTTAGATACCTATATAGCAAGTTTTAAATGAATGGTACTTTGGCTTGGGGCCTAAGATGAGCAACTGATAAACAGTGTAACTTGCCAATTTATGCATGAACAAATGGCTCTGACTTTTTGCCTGATGAATGGAACAATACCTATCTAAAAAATCAAGTCTCACTTAACCGATAATGTTGATAAAACAAAATAAATCACTGCATGAGTAAAGCAAATACTGTACTACAATCACTCCAACTATCCTGTACTTTGAATGTACAGTCATGGTCTCTTATCTACACTTATTGACATAACTATAGATCTACATGCACACTACAATCACTCCACTATCCCATATTTTGAATGTGCAGTTATGGTCTCTCATCTATACTTATTGAAATAACTATCTACATGCACACTACAATCTATCCAAATATCTATATTTTGAATGTGCAGTCATGGTCTCTCATCTACATATTGATTTAACTATCCACATACACTCTACAATCCATCCAACTATCTGATATTTTGAATGTACAGTCATGGTCCCTCATCTAAACTTATTGACATAACTACATGTATCTACATGCACACGACAATCACTCCACTATCCCATATTTTGAATGTACAGTCATGTTCTCTCATCTACACTTATTGAAAAGTATCTACATGCACACTACAATCAATCTAACTATCCAATATTTTGAATGTACAGTCATGGTCTCTCATCTACACTTATTGACATAACTATCTACATGCACACTACAATCACTCCACCATCCCATATTTTGAATGTGCAGTCATGGTCTCTCAACTACACTTATGAGACATAACTATCTACATACACACTACAATCTAACCAACTATCTAATAGCTATCTAATATTGTGAATGTACAGTCATGGTCCCTCATCTACACTTATTGACATAACTGTCTACATGCACACAACAATCACTCCACTATCCCATATTTTGAATGAACAGTCATGGTCTGTCATCTACACTTATTAAATAACTATCTACATGCACACGACAATCACTCCACTATCCCATATTTTGAATTTACAGCCATGGTCTCTCATCTACACTTATTGACATAACTATCTACATACACACTACAATCTATCCAACTATCTAATATTTTGAAAGTACAGTCATGGTCCCTTATATAAACTTATTGACATAACTGTCTACATCACACAACAATCAGACTATCCCATATTTTGAATGTACAGTCATTGTCTCTCATCTACACTTATTAAATAACTATCTACATGCACACTACAATCATTCCACAATCAGATATTTTGCATGTGCTGATATGGACTCATCTACACTTATTGAAATAACTATCCACATACACGCTACAATCTCTCCACTATCCCATATTTTGAATGTACAGTCATGGTCTCTCATCTACAATTATTGACAAAACTATATACATACAAACTACCGGTACATCACTCCAACGTTCCCATATTTTGTATGTACAGTCATGGTCTCTCATCTACACTTATGACACAACTATCTACATCTACACAACAATCACTCCACTATCCCATATTTTGAATGTACAGTAATGGTCTCTCAACTACACTTATTGACATAACTATCTACATGCACACAACAATCACTCCACTATCCAATATTTTAAATGTGCAGTCATGGTCTCTCATCTACACTTATTGACATAACTATCTACATGCACACAACAATCACTCCATAATCCAATATTTTGAATGTGCAGTCATGGTCTCTCCATCTACACTTATTGACATAATTATCCACCTACACACGACAATCACTCCAACTATCCCATAGTTTGAATGTGCAGTCATGGTCCCTCATCTACACTTATTGACATAACTATCAACATACTGGCTACAATCTATCCAACTATCTAATAGTTTGAATGTACAGTCACGGTCTCTCATCTAGTAGATCTACACTTATTGACATGACTATCCACATGCACGTTACAATCTATCCAACTATCTAATATTTTGAATGTACAGTCATGGTCCCTTATCTAAACTTATTGAAATAACTGTCTACATGCACACAACAATCACTCGGCTATCCCATATTTTGAATGTACAGTCATGGTCTCTCATCTACACTTATTGACATAACTATCTACATGCACACAACAATCACTCCACTATCCAATATTTTGAATGTGCAGTCATGGTCTCTCATCTACACTTATTGACATAACTATCTACATGCACCCAACAATCACTCCATAATCCAATAGTTTGAATGTGCAGTCATGGTCTCTCCATCTACACTTATTGACATAATTATCCACCTACACACGACAATCACTCCAACTATCCCATAGTTAGAATGTGCAGTCATGGTCCCTCATCTACACTTATTGACATAACTATCCACATACTGGCTACAATCTATCCAACTATCGAATATTTTGAATGTACAGTCACGGTCTCTCATCTAGTAGATCTACATTTATTGACAGGACTATCCACATGCACGTTACAATCTATCCAACTATCTAATATTTTGAATGTACAGTCATGGTCCCTTATCTAAACTTATTGAAATAACTGTCTACATGCACACAACAATCACTCGGCTATCCCATATTTTGAATGTACAGTCATGGTCTCTCATCTACACTTATTGACCTAACTATCTACATGCACACAACAATCACTCCACTATCCCATATTTTGAATGTACAGTCATGGTCTCTCATCTACACTTATTGACATAACTATCTACATGCACACGACAATCACTCCACTATCCCATATTTGAAATGTGCAGTCATGGTCTCTCATCTACACTTGTTGACATAACTATCTACATGCACACGACAATCACTCCACTATCCCATATTTTGAATGTGCAGTCATGGTCTCTCATCTACACTATTGACATAACTATCTACATGCACACAACAATCACTCCACTATCCAATATTTTGAATGTGCAGTCATGGTCTCTCATCTACACTTATTGACATAACTATCTACATGCACCCAACAATCACTCCATAATCCAATAGTTTGAATGTGCAGTCATGGTCTCTCCATCTACACTTATTGACATAATTATCCACCTACACACGACAATCACTCCAACTATCCCATAGTTAGAATGTGCAGTCATGGTCCCTCATCTACACTTATTGACATAACTATCCACATACTGGCTACAATCTATCCAACTATCGAATATTTTGAATGTACAGTCACGGTCTCTCATCTAGTAGATCTACATTTATTGACAGGACTATCCACATGCACGTTACAATCTATCCAACTATCTAATATTTTGAATGTACAGTCATGGTCCCTTATCTAAACTTATTGAAATAACTGTCTACATGCACACAACAATCACTCAACTATCCCATATTTTGAATGTGCAGTCATGGTCTCCCAACTACACTTATGAGATATAACTATCTACATACACACTATAATTTATCCAACTATCTTATATTTTGAATGTACAGTCATGGTCCCTCATCTACACTTATTGACATAACTGTCTACATGCACACAACAATCACTCCACTATCCAATATTTTGAATGTGCAGTCATGGTCTCTCATCTACACTTATTGACATAACCATCTACATGCACACAACAATCACTCCACTATCCAATATTTTGAATGTGCAGTCATGGTCTCTCATCTACACTTATTGACATAACTATCTACATGCACCCAACAATCACTCCATAATCCAATAGTTTGAATGTGCAGTCATGGTCTCTCCATCTACACTTATTGACATAATTATCCACCTACACACGACAATCACTCCAACTATCCCATAGTTAGAATGTGCAGTCATGGTCCCTCATCTACACTTATTGACATAACTATCCACATACTGGCTACAATCTATCCAACTATCGAATATTTTGAATGTACAGTCACGGTCTCTCATCTAGTAGATCTACATTTATTGACAGGACTATCCACATGCACGTTACAATCTATCCAACTATCTAATATTTTGAATGTACAGTCATGGTCCCTTATCTAAACTTATTGAAATAACTGTCTACATGCACACAACAATCACTCCACTATCCCATATTTTGAATGTGCAGTCATGGTCTCCCAACTACACTTATGAGATATAACTATCTACATACACACTATAATTTATCCAACTATCTTATATTTTGAATGTACAGTCATGGTCCCTCATCTACACTTATTGACATAACTGTCTACATGCACCCAACAATCACTCCACTATCCCATATTTTGAATGAACAGTCATGGTCTCTCATCTACACTTATTAAATAACTATCTACATGCACACGACAATCACTCCACTATCCTATATTTTGAATTTACAGTCATGGTCTCTCACCTACACTTATTGACATAACTATCTACATACACACTACAATCTATCCAACTATCTAATATTTTGAAAGTACAGTCATGGTCTCTCATCTACACTTAATGACATAACTATCTACATGCACACTACAATCACTCAACCATCCCATACTTGAATGTGCAGTCATGGTCTCTCAACTACACTTATGAGACATAGCTATCTACATACACACTATAATCTATCCAACTATCTAATATTTTGAATGTGCAGTCATGGTCCCTCATCTACACTTATTGACATAACTGTCTACATGCACACAACAATCACTCCACTATCCCATATTTTGAATGAACAGTCATGGTTTCTCATCTACACTAATTAAATAACTATCTACATGCACACGACAATCACTCCACTATCCCATATTCTGAATTTACAGTCATGGTCTCTCATCTACACTTATTGATACAACTATCTACATACACACTATAATCTATCCAACTACCTAATATTTTGAAAGGTACAGTCATGGTCCATATCTAAACTTATGACATAACTGTCTACATCACACAAAGCAATAGACACACGATGAG